>NC_071992.2:155831666-156195000 GCF_028885655.2 Pongo abelii
AGAACATAAGACTAACAAAACGGGCCCTTTGTGACAGTAAGGTATCAAATTATTAACAGGACCTAAGGCCATGCCAGACAAGGGTTAAATCACACACTCCTACAGGTCTCTCTGACCCAGTGTATTGGTTAACGGACTTCCTTGTCTTTTCAAACCTTCCTTTCTGCAGAATCCCAATTTTTGGACAAGCTTTGCTTTCTTAACCAATTGCAAATTAAAGAACCTCTGAATCACCTATAACCTGTAAGCCTCTGCTTCGTCAAGATATCCCATCTTTTTGGGCCAAGCCAATGTATACCTCCATGTAGTGATTTATGTCTTTGCCTGTCACTCCTGTCTCCCTAAAATGCATAAAAACAAACTGTAATCTGGCTGCCGCAGGTGCACTTTCTCAAGACCTCTTGAGACTGTGTTCTCCTGGCTGTGGTCACTTGTATTGACTCAGAATAAACCTCTTTAAAATGTTTTACAGGGTCTGTCCTTTCTGTTAACATGACCCAGGCCAGGTCTGTTACTCACTGTGTACACCTTCTGAGCTCCCTTCCAGACCTTGGTACTGAATTTTCTTTTCTTTCTAAAATAGTGAGAACTTACTATGCCCATCATTCCTCATGAGTCCTCTTTTCACTTAACACTACATCCTGGCCATCTTCCCATGTCAGTAACGTCTCTCTGTTACTGTTCATACTGTACCAATTCCATGGTATGGATTTTCCTTAACTACTGATGTACGTTTAAATTGTTCCCCTCCACTTCAAGGCAAATAACGCATCGCTAGAATACAGAGAATTTAGAAATCATCATAAACAATATTGATCAGAAATGGCTTCAGGGAAGAGAAAACAATATTTCAAAACACTACTAAACACAGGTCAAATCATGTTCTAACAAACAGACCTGCCCTAGGCCCCCTTGCCTGGCAGATAGATGCACAGTCCTTAGCATGGCCTGATTAAGGCTACCGCCATCTGGCCCTAACTCCATTTCAAGCTCCGCCACCCATCCTCCCGCCTGCAAGCCCTCTCTGGGTTATTTATGATTTCCTGAGCAGGCTGCGCCTTTGCTCCTGCTAGTTCCTGCCTGGAACGCTCCCTCGCCCTCTCCTCTTCCCTTCCTGCAGGCTCAAACTCCCTCCAGGAGAGCCACTAGACACATTTACATATTAAAGGCTTAGAGAGGAGCTGCAGGCCAGGCACAGATTTAACTTCCATTCACATAGTCATCTGTTTCTTCATTCAGCCATTCTTCTTTCACAGGATTCTTCAGTTTGCCTCCCTCTGTGCCAGCTCCAGGGACAGAAGAGGGGACAAAGCAGATCTGGCTCCCTTTAGGGGATCCTCAGATGGAGAGGCCACCGTTCAAAGTATTTCAACCAGGTCTTCTTGTAGCTGCACAGTGGCCATCCTGTGTCATGGATTTTCTCAGATCTGTAGTGTCCTGGACTGTAGCAGTGATTTGTTTCTATTTGTCCAGCAAGCTTGATCGTCCTCCTTTTTAGAGGACACACCTGACCTCCCTCCCTCCCTCCCCCATCAGCCCTGGCTCAGGTGCCTTAGCAAAGCTTCTTCCCTGACACCTGGAAACTGCGGTTTGGCCAAGGGAAGGTCACATGATCCAGATAAGGCCAATCAGTATTCATCCCTGGAGCTGCTATCATGGACTCTGGAAGAAAGAAGTTCTTTCCACCAGAGATGCCAAGCTGGGACTGGCCTGGTAGCGAGGTAGAGAGGCTGGGAGACATGAAGCCACCATACCAAAAAAAAAAAAAAAAAAAAGCCAAGCTTCAGAGATGGGCAGAGAGAAAGGGCCACGTGGTGTTCTATCCTCAAATCAAGTCCCGAGGCAAGGCTGCAGAAGCTCACTCTCATCCTCCAAGCAGCTCCAGACTGCTTTCCACCAGTGGGGGACAGTAAAATTCTTTTTTTTTTTTTTTCAATTTAACTCATTCTGACCTGGGGTTCCACCCCTTGAAAATAAGTGTTGTGACAAATATACAAACAGTTTAGCAGCTAGCCTGGTCCTTCGTATGAAAAGGGTCGGCGTTCACTGGCGTTTCCGCCTCTCTGAACTCACCTTGCTCACCTAAATCCAGAATCAGCCTTTTTCCTGCTTCTCATGATGTGCACAAGGACTTCTGCGGGTACCACCGTTTAGCTTGAAATTATCTCTGCCCGGATCTTCTTGTTCCTCAAATGTGAGTTCACAGATCACCTCCACAGAAATGCCTTGCCCAACATCAAAGGTAGCTTGCTGTGATTCTCATGGGCAGTATCCCAGATCATGATCCAGATGACATTCTATGTTTACTAACCTCACTGTTTGCACTGCTTCGGAAGGTGAGCTCCAGGAGACCAGGTAGTTTGCACATCTCGTTCCAGTTGTGTCTCTAGCATCCAGGAAAGTGACTAGCACATGGTATGAAGCCAGTAAATATCTGTCAAATGAATGAACCAGCAAAGTAACAAAGGAAGGAATTAATATAAAGCAAGGGGCTTAGACTTTGAAATGGATGACCTATCTTACTTAGTTCGGGAAGCTGAAGAGAATGCCATAAACTGGATGGCTTAGAAACAACAGAAGTTTATTTCTCACAGTCTCAGAGACTGTAAGTCCGAGATCAGGGTGCCAGCGTGGTCAGTTTCCGGCAAGGACCCTCTTTCGGGTTGCAAACTGACGACTTCTCCTTGTATCCTCACACTTCAGAAAGGGAGGGTGAGTGAGCTCTCTGGGCTCCTTTTTATAAGGACACTAATCCCATTCATAAAGGCTCTGTCCTCAGGCCCTAATTACCTCCTAAAAGCTCACCTCTTAATACTATCAAACTGGGGATTGGGCTTCAACATATGAATTTGGAGGGGACACAAACATTCAGTCCATTGCATGACCTAAGATTAAATACAAGCTCTACCACAGATCACCTTACTTTCCCTGCAGAAAAGTATTCATTTTCTGAGACTCAGTAGCACCACTTGCAATGGGGAAAATACTAATGCACAATATAGTTGTATGTATTTATGTATTTATTTAACCCCCAACAAGACTGGAATATATGAATGTTCTATGTAAACTATGAAGTCTGACCACACGATGGTGATGATGATGCTCATAGCAGCTAACAATTATTAAGCACCTACTGTATTTCAGACATTGTGCTAATGGTTTTATGACGTTAATTAATTAAAGTCTGCTGTGACTGTTAAGTAGGTATTAACATACTTATTTTAACAATGAAAAGGTGAAACTGAAGCTCAGAGGTATGATTAGTATCCAGAGATCAGCTGAGAAGGTGAAGTCTGGGATTTGAACACGCTGAGCAAATGAGCCAGGGAGCTGGTGGGAGAGTTGGCCTAAGTTAAAGACACTGTTGAACTCTAGGATTCTGCAGACTTTCGAGTCAACCAGCTGCCAATCTATTCCTCCAGTGCAGCTGTGCTTCCTCTTGGCGGCTATTTAATCAGCATGCCCCCAACTCTGCACTCCAGACACCCCTGATCCTGACACTTCTGGTGAATTCTGGACACTCCATTACTGGACAAAGAGTGCTGTGGGGTTTAATTTGTGAGCTCTGGACCCAGAATGGCTGAACTTGAACAAGCTCTGCCTCTACCTAGCTAAATGACCTTGCGCAGGTTGATAGACTCTCTTTGCCTCAGTTTCCCCTGGATAAAAGGGGCCATAGCAAGTCTCTCCTCATAGGGGATGTGTAAGGATTACATGAGCCAACATAATTGAAGCACATTGACTAGCGTCTGACCCAGAGTGAGCATTCAATAAACATTCACTATTTTAAACTGAACTATGAGGAAAGGGGGAGAAAGCAAGTTGGAAATAACAAAACATTCTGGGTTATACAACACCTTTTGGGAAATAAACAAAGTAATCTCAAGGCCAACTCCCATAGGAATACTTGCATTCATCTACTCATGCATTCATTCAGAAAAAAAACATCTTATTGACTGTGGAGAACACTCTTGTCCTTCCCCTTTACCCACCTGAGACATGTACAATTATTAGCCTGATGAATCAAGATGCAGGAAATATGATTCATCAGAGTTCCCCCAATGAAAGAGTGATGCAGGACTGTGTCAGGATAAACCCCACAGGAGCCTCCCGGGGCAGGGGTGACTCTCCAAAGGCTCTTTGTAAAAATGGCTTCCTAAGAAAGGGATGCCTTGTGCAGATGTGAACCCTTTGTTTGCAGAGAACCAGATGGGTTCATACGGGTATGTACAGGGAAAAGTGATCAAGCAGAGCTCATCCCTGCATAATGGAGGGGGAGACTTTGATCGTGGAATTGCAGATGGAGTCTACAAAGAGAGAGGAGTGTGCATGCTGGATGTTTGCGAGGGAACAGGTGGAAGGAGCAAAGGGAAAACACTTGACCCAACCATCCATCCCAACACAAAGGCAGGGGTCAGAAGAAGACACACCCTCCATGCTTCTTCAAAGGGTGGGCTCCAAGGAACTGGGTGAATCTTTCAAGATACCATTTGTTTTCCATATAAGGAAGATTTATTATTTATTTATTTTTATTTTTTTCTTTTTTTGAGATGGAATCTCACTCTGTTGCCCAGGCTGGAGTGCAATGGTGTGATCTTGCCTTATGCACTCAAATGTTCAAAAGCGAAAATGGCTTTTTTGAGAGGTGATGAGCTCTCCAGCAAGGAGGGCATTTAAGCAGGAATGGTATGCTCTCTGAGTGAATAATTTGCTTCTGGTTCACCCATTTGGAAAACAGAAAAGTTTATTTGTGGTTATAATTGTGTGTAAATTGTGTGTACAATTTACAGCCCTTTGTCCATCTGCCCTGTGAAATCTTCAAGCCAGGCTTTTCTGCAGGCAGATTATTTTAGCCCAGCATGAAGATGCACCTAGCTCTGTGTCCTGGTTAGTGATGGGATGAACACCAGAACAGTTCATGTAGACAAAAAAAATAATCTGAGGGTAGAAGGATATTATAGACTGGATTGTGTCACTCCAAAGTTCATATGTGGAAAGCCTAACCTTCAGTAATTCAGAATGTGATTTTATTTGGATTTAGGGCCTTTAAAGAGGTAGTTAAGACCTTTAGGATGGCTCTAGTTTAATCTGACAGGGGTCTTTACAAAAAGAAGAGATTAGGATATATAGAGAGAGACATCTAGGATGTGCTTACACAGCAAGCAAAGAAGAGAGGCCTCAAAAGAAACCAGACCTGCTGACACCTTAATCTTGGACTTCCAGCCTGCAGTACTGTGAGGCTATTAAAAATTAAATTAAAATTTAAATAAAATATTTAATAGTTTCTATTGTTTAAACCAGCCACTCTGTTGTATTTTGTTATGAAAACCCCAGCAAACTAATGCAGAGAAGGCCACCTCTATTTTATAGACAGGGAGTCTAAGATTTGGTGAGATTAAGTGATTTGCCCCAAGGTAAATGAACAAAGAGGATTTTAAGCCAGGCGGGTCTGATTCCAATAATACAGTGCCTGTATTATTTCTGCTCTCCTGCACTACTTCTTAATGTAGGATATCATGCTCAACACTATATGAAATAAAAATAGGTGAATCCCAAGTATATTATTCCCCAAGAAAGCATCCCATCCCGGCTTAAATACCTCCATTGCTAGAGAGCTCACCATCATTCAAGCCATTTCCATTTTTGAACATCTGAGTGCATAAAAATAAATCTTCTTTATATGGAAAACAAATGTGAATTTTAGAAGATTCACCCAGTTCTTTATGGCTGTCTCTTTGGAACAGCATGGGAGAAGTATTTCTTTCTATCCCCAGAACGTCCTTCAAGTTCTCCTAGAGGACAGTCATGTCCACATTCTGCCTTTTCTTCTCAGACAAAGCAACCACACTATTATGAAAGCATCCTTATATGACAATAATTCCAAATTTCCTCTTTGTTATACTCAAATTAGGTTAACCAAGAGTTGCCTAGTCTAATTAGTAAAACCATCCTTAAAAAATGGAAAAGCATGATTTGAAATGAGTATAACTTGGCATCTGTACCAATTCATAAGCACAGGAAATTATTCACCAACAGTTTGCCTCCTCCCTGAGCCAAAGGCATATTGGGAGTGACCGGGAGCATGGGCTTGGGCTGTCAGTGTATAAAGCGGTGAAGTGAAAACTACCATCTGTCACATGGAAATGAGAGCTCCTGAGAGGTACCTGGAGAAAGCATCTTGTCTCAAAGCAGAATGATGAGTCAGGTGGCCACAAAATCGATGGGAAGAAGAGTCTAATCAAGGCCCCTGTGGCCGCCTCACCCTCCAGCACATGGTGCAGACAGGGAAGCGTGCAACGCAGCACTCGAATTCCTAGGGAAGCTGGCTCTGGCTGGTGCGTTGGAACACGGTGAGGACAGGTGCCTCCCTCTGCGTCTTTCTCTTTCCCTGGCTGTCATCCCCTCACCTCAGGATTCAAGTCATTCCAAATCATTGTCAGGCCACTTCAAGGTCTCTGCCAAGGAGAGGAAGGAAAGGTGGTGTGCCATGAGCCATGTTGGAGCCCAAAGAGAGACCAGTGACTACAGGGGTTATGGAAAAGTCACTGAAAATTTGAAGTGATTTCAGCAAAAGGGCCAGAAGGTACAACTGGCACCACAGGACATACTGACAGTGGTCACAAGTGCCAGGCGGAAAAGACAAGTTTGGGTGATAAATGTGTGGGCGTCTAAGGGGCATAATATAGCTGTGGCTATTTGATGAGAATACCAGTGGAAGATGTGTGTTAAAATACTTTTAAGTATATCATATTCTACTTTCAAATGCATGCAAATATGCAAAGAGAGATAATAAAGGGATGCGGAATGAAGAGTCTCAGAGAACCAGCTTTAATTAAGTTACCCAGTTAAGCATTTCTTAATGACTTCTAATGTGCCCGAACATTTACTATTAAGTACATTAACACATTTTTCTCTCCTAAGAGCAACAAAAAGGATGAAATATTTGACAAGCTTAAAATGAATTAACACAACTTTTATGAAAACAAACAAAATAATGAACACCAAAAATACTGCCCCACCATGCATTTACAACTGACAAAAGTTTATTGATGGACATGAAGCAGATTTAAATAGAGAACTGTAATTGTTCCCAAATAGGCATACTCAACATTGTAGTATTGTTAGTTCTTTTTAAATTAAGTTTCTACAACTCCATCCTAAATCTTAGTGTGATGCGGTGAAACTTCATAAAGGATTTCTAAAGTTTATCTGGAAAAAAAATAAACACAGGAACTAGCCAGGGTGTTTTGAAAAAAGACAACAACAAGGGTAGCTTGCCTTTCCAGGTAGCAAATGTATTAAGCCTCAAATAATTTAAGCAGTGTCATACTGTTATAAAAATAGACAGAAAACTAAAATATAATAGAAATCCACAAAAAGACTAAATTACATAAAGTTTCAGAATATTAAAGAGTAGCATTTTAAATTAGCAAGTAATACAAGAATAGTAATTAAAGAGTTATTTGAAACAATATATTTTAGAGAAAAGCCAACTGAGATTCTCATCCAATACTATATAGAAAGCTAATTGCAGATAGATTAAAACATTCAATATATTTTTAAATGTAGTCATGTAAGTACCAAAAGAACATGTAAGTTCATAGTTTAAAAAAAAAAAACAACTCATAGCAGTGGACTTTATAAAGTAAAAAAAGAATGGTTAAAATATTACGAAGGAAAATAAATTTTACTAATTAAATCTTTAATTTTCTATATTTCAACAAAATAAAGTTAACAGATAAAGGAAAACCACAGTAATATTGGCGCTTCCCATGAGACATGGGAATAAAGCCTATAAATACCAATAAATATTCACTGAAAGCATAGAAGTTGGAAAAATCTGTGGACTGAAATCATACCTTTATTTACTCTGTCATTAGCATGATATTAACTGATGTCTTTATACTTTGATATTAGGCTCTAGTAGACTAGGTGTTTCTAAAATATGTCTGTATCCCCATAGCATTTAGTACCAAGAGTCCAGTCTTAAATATATTCATACAATCAACTCATGTACCAAAGCAAAAAGATGTAGCAAAGAAGTAATCAGCTTTGAGAACACATGTATAAACAAAAGCACAGTTGACTTTCTGATTATTCTTACCTCTGGAAAGTCTACATTGTAAAATAAGTTTGTTTCACATGTTGAAAAGGCAGAATGGTTTCAATCAGCTTTTGCTACATACAAACCACACCAAAATACAGCGGCTTAATGTAACACCATTTACTGACTTTCCAAGTCTGTGGGTTGGTATCTTAGGCCAGGCTCCACAGTTCTGCTTATCTACCCAGGCTTAGCTGATCTTAGTGATAAGTGTGGGGCTTAGTGATAAGTGTGGTCAGCTTCCAGGATGGCTGAGGGCCAGCAAGCACCCACCAGGGTTCTGCTTCACAGAGACTCTCAACCCAGCAAACCAAACTAGACCTGTTGCTGTGGAAGATGGCCTCCAGGAGTGAAAATGGAGCTTGCAACTCCTCTGGGGACCCAGGCTTAAAATGACATCCTATCACAGCTTTCTATTGGTCAGAGGGTAGGAAAATAGACTGTACTCTTGTTGTTGTTCAAGAGACATTGCAAAGAATTGTGGCTTTTTTTTTTTTCAATCTACCATAAAAGTCTACCTAAGAAGTCCAAAAAAGTTCTGAGTTTCATGACAATTTGTACATATATATTTTGAAATCTAGGCTGTGGACAAACACCTTACATTAAGGACCAGGGGTTGGAAAACTACCACCTCTCGGTCAAATCCAGCCTGCTGCCAGCTTTTGTAAGTAGTTTTAGTGGAGCGCAGACTTTCATTTTATATTGCCAAAAGCTGCTTTCACGATAAAATAGCAGAGTTGAATACCTGCACCCAAGACTGAATGGCCCACAAAGTCTAAATATTTATTGTCTGGACCTTTGTGAAAAGTTGCTGTGGCTTTTCAAAACCATCACGCAATATGAAGGCCTTATGTGCATTTTCGTTTGTGATCCTACTGGCACCATGTAGGTAGCAATTGCATTAATTGTCTCACACTAATGAGAGAAGAACACAGCAGATTAGCATGTAAAATAATGGGTTTGTGTCTGGGCAAGTAAAGTAAAATGGTATTATAGTGAGCTATATATATGATTGTAAGCTTTTCAATAGTTTGGAATGAGACATGTGGGAGGAAATTAAGTCTTCATATGACGACAAGAGTAAAGGCATGAGCAAATCAACAGGGTTTGTTCTGCAGCAGCCAAGATTATCTATACTGCAATTAGCCATAGCAATGCAGAAAATAACTTCATCCATCATTTTAGTGTTGTCACGTTGAATTTTATTGTTGATATATGTGTGTTTATATTCCTCTTAACATTTTTCTTTGCTTCTGTTGTTGTGTTAGGGAGTTTGGTTATTCTCTCAAGGCAAGAAGAGAGTCTTTAACTTTGCCAACCCCACTTTTAATACAATTCACTAGGATAAACCTGGATTAGATGTCAAGAGACTAGGGAAATCTCTTTCCTGATCTGGCCTTCAGTCACTATCTAAAATAAAGCATTTTAACTTAAACCGTGGCTCTCAAACTTCAGTGCACATGTTAAAAATGCATGGCTCTGAGCTCCATCTCCAGAAAATTTCATTGCGTAATAGAGGGTAATACAAAAGCAAAAGCAAACAAACAAACATGAAGTAAAAACTGGCAGAATTTAAAGTAGAAATAGACAACCCAACAAAAGCAGTCGAATACTTTAGTATTACACTTTCAATAATGTACAAAGCAACTAGACAAATAATCAATAAGGAAATAAAATACTTAAACAACTAGACCTGCTAGACCAACTGGACCTAATAGATATCTATGGAACACTCCATCCAACCGAAGCAGAATACATATCTTCTTGAGTACACATTCTCCAGGATAGACCATACATTTGGCCATAAAACAAATATGAATACAAATTTTAAAAAAGTTAAATCATATGAAGTATGTTCTCTAAGCATAGTGGAATAAAATTAGAAATCAGTACCAGAAGGAAATCTGGGAAATTCGTAAGTACACACACATTGAATAATACATCCCGAAATAACCAATAGGTCAAAGAAAAAAAAATCACAAGGGAAATTAACTTTTGAGATGAATGAAAACAAAAACATAGAATAGCAAAGCCTATGGGGTGCAGCTAAAGCAGTGCTTGGAGGGAAATTTATAACACTCACGACTATATTAAAGAAATATCTCAAGTCATTAACCTAACTTCCCACCTTAAGAAACTAGAGAAAAAAGAGCAAAGTAAACCCAAAGCAAGCATGGGAAAGTAAATTCTTGGGTAGACTGACCAAGAAAAAAGAGAGAAGACTCAAATAACTAAAATCATAAATGAAAGAGGGAATGTCACTATGAACTTTATAGAAATAAAAAAGGACTATAAAGAAATACTATGAAAATGTTTATACTAACAAATTAGACATCCCAGATGAAATGGAAAAACTCCTAAAAAGACAGAATTACCAAAACTGATTCAAAAATATAGAAACATGAAAAGACCAATAAGAAGTAAAGATATTGAATCAGTAATCCAAAAAGTTCCAACGCAGAGAAGTCCAGGACAAGGTGGCTTTCTTCATTAATTCTACCAGTCATCTAGAGAAGAATTAACACCTAATTCTTCTCAAACTCTTGCAAAAAATAAGAGTGAACACTTCCCAATTCATTCTATGAAGGTAATATTATTCTGATATGAAAATTCAACAATAAAATCACACAAAAACTGTAGACTAATATATTTCATGATTGTAGATGCAAAATCCTCAACAATGATTAGCAAACTGAATCCAGCAACATATGAAGAGAATTATATAGGATGACCAAGTGGGATTTATCCAAGGCATACAAATTGGTTCATAACACAAAAACTGTCAATGCAATACACCATATTAACAGAATAAAGAACAAAAGCCACATGATCACCTCAATATATGCAGAGAAAGCATTTGACAAAATCCAACACTCTTTTATGAAAAAAAAATCATCCAATAAACCAGACATAGAAGGGAAGTTTCTCCACCTGATACAGAGCATCTATGGAAAACCCGCAGCTAACAGGAGAATTAATGTTGAAAGATAGAAAACTTTCCCTTTAGGATCAGGAATAAGACAAGCATGTCCACTCTCACCACTGCTATTCAACATTGTTCTGGAGGTTCTAGCCAGGGCCATTAGACAAGAAAAAAATAAAAAGCAGCCAGACTGGAAAGCAAGAAGTAAAATATCTCAATCTGCAGATGACATAACCTAGTATATTGAATCCGAAGGAATCCATGAAAAGAATAGTAGAGCTAATAAACAAGTTCAGCAAGGTGGCAGAGTACAGGATCAATATACAAAACAATCTATTGCATTCCTATATACTTTCAATGAACAATCCAAAAATGAAATTAAGAAAATAATTTCCCGTATAAAAGCATCAAAAGAATAAATTATTTAGAAATAAAGTTAACAAAATAAGTGTAAAACTTCTACATATATAATTATATATAGCATACATATGAACTGTTAACAAGGCTAAAATATTTATAATGATAAATGAGCCCATTTATAAAGAGGACATAAAAATCTTAAATGTGTATGTGCCTAAAAAGAGTGCTTCAAAGTCCATGAAGCAAAAACTGAAAACCTAAAAAGAGAAACTGACAAATCTATAATTACCTGAAGACATTTCAACAACCTCCTTCAATAATTGATAGAACAAATTGAATGAAAATTAGTGAAGACGCAGAAGATCTGAGCCACATTATCAATCAAATGGAACTGATTGACATTTGTAGAACATTCGACCCCCAAACAGCAGAATACACATTATTCTTAAGTGCAAATAGTACCCACCAAGCTATACCATGTTCTGATCCAGAAGCAAGTCTGAATAAATTTAAAAGGATTCAGATCATACAAAGTGTGATCTCTGATTACCATGGAATTAAATTAGAAATCAATAATACAAATATAGCTGGGAAATCCCCACATAGCTGGAAAATAAATAACAATTCTAAATTATCATGCACTAAAGAAGAAATCAAAAGGGAAATTAGTATTTGCACTGAATGAAAAGGAAAACACAAAATTTTCATACTTTGGGATGTTACTAAAGCAGTCTTTAGGGAGAGTTTATAGCACTAGCAGCCTGTATTAGAAAAGTGTCTCAAATCAATTACCTTGATTTCCAACTAAAGAAAATAGAAAAGGAAGAGCAAATTAAACCCAAAGCAAACAGAAGAAAGGGATAAGGGACAGAGCCAACAATGAGTGAAACTGAAAAAAGAAACACAATAGAAGATTTGATTAAAATCCAAGTCTGATTCTTTGAGAAATCAATAAACTGATGATCCTAGAGGCTGACTGAGCAGGAAAAATGAATCTGTAGCAGCGCCACGTTTCTCACTCCTAATATTTTCAATTTGCATCTCCTTGTCTTCTTCTACATTCTGACTCATTGTTATTCAATGTGTTTTATCAGTTTTAAAGGAAAGGCACTGAAATATGCGATGAAGCCACTTTTGCAGGCTCATGTGGTTTTATGGAAGCTGAGGGTACAAGATTCTAAAGTACATACAGCTAGGTATCCCAGCCCAAGTCTCAGAGTCTGTGCCCTTCTGGATATAAAAGCAAAAAAACTCAATATAATGTAGCAAGTTACATCCAACAGTATATAAAAGGATAATGCATCATGACCCACGGGGGTTTATCGTGGGATGCGAGGCTGGTTTAACATTCAAAAATCAATCATAATTCACCATATAAACCAATCAAAAGAGAAAAATTATCTCAATAGATGCAGAAAAAGTATTTGACAAAATTCAATGTGCATTTCTGATAACAATTCTCAGCAATCTGGGAATAGAAGGAATCTTTGCAACACGATAAATGACATCTACAAAAACCTGCAGTAAACGTCATACTTAACGGTGAAAAATGGAATGTTTTCTCCCTAATTTGGAAACAAGGCAAGGATGTCTGCTCTCACCACCACTATCCCACATTGTGTTGGAGGTTTCAGCAAATGCAGAAAGAGAAAAAAAGAAAAAGAAATAAAAGCCCTCTAGATAGAAAAGGAATAACAAAAAAACCCTGTTTTTATTCACAGATAACAGGGCCATTTACATGAAAAATTCTACTACATCTATAAAAAAGTTCTGAGAATGAAGGTATGTTTAGCAGGCAACAGGATACATAATCAATATAAAAATCAATTGTGTTTCTATGTACTAGCAAGAAACAATGAAAAAATTATATTGAACACAGCCTGGTGACCATAGGCTCACACCTGCAATCCCAGCACTTTGGGAGGCCGTGGTGGGCAGATCATCTGAGGTCAGAGGTTCAAGACCAGCCTGGTCAACGTAGCAAAACCCTGCCTCTACTAAAAATACAAAAAAAATAGCGGGATGAGGTGGCACATGCCTATAATCCCAGCTACTCAGGAGGCTGAGGCAGGAGAATTGCTTGAACCCAGGAGATGGAGGGGGCAGTGAGCTGAGATTGTACCACTGCACTCCAGCCTGGGTGACAGAGTGAGACTCTATCTCAAAACAAAACAAAAGAATAATGTATATTTCAAAATTGCTAAAAGAATAGATTTTAAATGTTCTCATCAGAACTTATGGACACATAGGGTGAACAACACACACTGGGGCCTCTCAGAGGATGGAGGATGGTAAGAGGGAGAGGATTAGAAAAAATAATTAATGGGTACTGGGCTTAATACCTGGGTGATGAAATAGCGTGTGGAACAAACCCCCATGACACACCTTTACCTATGTAACAAACCTGCACATGTACTGCTGAACTTAAAAGTATAAAAAAATTCTCATCATACAAAAACAGCAGGGGAAGTGATGGATATGTTAATTAGCTTGATTTAATCTTTCTACAATGTATGCATGGATCAAAACATCACATCATAGCCTATAAATATATATAATTATTTTATTTGTAATTAAGGTTTTTTAAATGTGATTTGAAAATAATACTATTGAGTCTTCCACTTCCAGGAAGATGAGCACATGCCTTTCCCTATCGCTCCTGCTAATGGCAATGGGAAACCCTAGGCATTATACATAAAACAAATGTGGGAAGACTCTGAAAGGTGGGAAGCAGAAGGTAGACCTACCAGGGACCTCAGGACCTGAGGACTGACAAGGATGTGAGTTCCCCATTGTGGGTATGTAGTGGGAGATACATAGTAGGTGTATATCTTTATGGGGTACATGAGATGTTTTATACAGGCATGCAATATGAATTAAGCACATCATGGAGAGAATGAGGTATTCATACCCTCAAGCATTTATCCTTTGAGTTACAAATAATCCAATTACATTACTCAAGTTATTTAAAAATATTCGATTATTATTGACTATAGTTTTATATGTGTGTGTGGGCTTCATCTATCCCAGACTTAGAGCGGATGAAAATGGCAACACAGAAACTCCAGCAGGCATGATCCATCCAAAAAAGTCACAACAAAAAAGCTTGTTTTCTCTATCCAAAGGCCCAGGAAAGAGGCAGGCTAGTAAGACAGAAAACTTTTAGGCAATAACCCCTTTACTCAGCCAAACACCACAGAAAAATACTGTGGCCGCAGCCCACCTATGCCAGCAACAGTCATGGGGGTAGCCTGGAGTTCCACTCTTCAGACAAATCTCAAAATCATTATACAGAGTGAAAGAAACCAAACTAAAGAAATACCTCCTGCATGATTTCATTTTAAAAACATACTGCTTAGAACAACAGAAAGCTGATGAGCATTGCCTGGGAAGCTGGGAGAGACCAAGGGACAAGAAGAGGCTTCGGAACATGATGGATTTGCTCATTACCTTCATTCCCTAAACTTCTCCTTATTGACTAGAACAAGAGGGTCTGGAACACTCATAAATTAAGTTGGATGCTCTCATTAGTTATAAAAACAAAACAAACAAAAAATAAAAATAGAAGAAGATGAATTTCTTCTCTCTCTGAATTTGAATATATATATAGAGAGAATATATATATAGAGAGAGTCCATATATATATATAGTCCATATACATATATATGGACAAGTTAGGGGTGAAATATAAGATTTCATCACTCAACATATTTGAAAAACTTTAAAAGTAAACCACTTTAACAAATGGCAGGGTCCCGTCTGCGAGGGTCTGCAGGCTGAATCTTCAATGTGCCTGCATCAGTTCAGAAACAAGGGCTGAACACTACAGTCCACAGAGCTGAATCCAGGAAAACCCATTAACACCCTTGCATGGGATAAACTGGAATGCATAATGGATCATGGCTTCAAATTTATTTTAGTAAATGGTCCAATAATTTGAAGTGAAAATAAATAATTCATCCTCCTCTCCCTCTTAGCCCTCCAGCTTAGAAGATATATCATAAGCTGAAATCACGGTGCAGTCTTCAGCAGATTCTTTTACTGAATTTCCATCTTAAAGACACAACTGGGATGGTTCCTAATGAGCAGCTGTCCCCTGAACCCTGTGTACTCCATACGTGGATAAACACAGATTCGCAGCTCAGCAGGGACCTGGAGGTGGCCGTGGACCACCAGTTGTTGTCCACCCTGCTGATTCAGCATTCCTACTCTTCCCTTGTCTCCACTTTATGGGGAGCCACTTGGATCATTCATTCTGGAAACCTTGCCATGTTGCAGATACATCACTCATGACTTTCCCTCCCCCACCCCTTTGGAAACTACCATTCTGCCTTCTGTCTCCCACTCCAGGAATTCAGCCCAAACACATCCAAAAGTGGGACATAAACTTCCCAAGCTGTGTTCCTTCAGTCCCATGAAGCAAAATCAAAGAACATCATACTAGTCACAGAAGCACTCATCCTCTTGTCGGGTTCCCTCTTTAGCAGAAAGTATTTGTTTACTAAACCCTCCCTGCATTAAACCAAGTCAGTAAAACAAAAACATGTTTCAAACTATATTGTGTGTGTTTTTTTTTAAATCTTAACTATCCTACATATGGAGAAGGGACAAATTACATTTCATTCACAAAAAATATATTCAGCTCCTAACATCCTCCTCCTACACATATTTATTGATCACCTACTACGTGTTTTGACAGCACTGCTGATGACAGCAGTGAAGAAAGGAGACAAAATGCTTGTTTTTCCGGAGGACAGTCTAGTGGGGTCAGAGGAGACATGCGATAATTAACATAAGTCACTGTAAAAGTCTGAAGAAAATACTACATTTTGGGAAGGACTGTGACCTAGGGAATGGGGAAGGGGAGTGCTAGGAGGAAGAGCTACAACCAAATCAGGAGACAAGATAAGCCCAAGGGGAAGATGATTTTGAGCCACTGTTCGAAGTAGGTGAGGAAGGAAGCCCTGCAAATATTGCAGGAAAGAGGATTATTGGCAGAGGAACCAGCAAAGGCCAGTGCTCAGAGGAGCCGCACGCCTGCAGTGTTCCAGGGTCTTCACAGGGCCCCTGTGGCTGAGGAGAGTGAAGTCAGAGTTAGTGGGACCAGATCACCAAGAACCTTGAATGTAAGAAATATGGCCTTATTCTGGCTGAAAGGAGATTACTGAGAAGGTTTGAGAAGGGGTGACATAAGTTTTAGTTTTATTTAAAAATATTGATGAAATACGCAAAACATAAAATTTACCATCTTAACCCTGCTTAAGTGTACAATGCAACCAGGTTAAATACATTCACATGGTTGTACATCCATAATCACCATCCATCTTCCAAACTCTTCATCTTGCAAAATGAAAACTCTGTACCTATTAAACCATCACTCTCCATTCTCTCTTCCCCCAGCCCTGGCACCCACCAGTCTACTTTCTCTCTCCATGAATTTAACCACTCCAGGGACCTCATCTAAGTGGAATCATACCATGTGTGTCCTTCTGTGACTGCCTTATTTCACTTAGCATAATGTCCTCAAGGTTCATCCCTATCATAGCATGCATCAGAATTTGCTTTATTTTTAAGGCTGAATTATATTTCATTGTATGGATGTTCAACATTTTGTTTATTATTCATCTGTTAATGAACACTCGGGCTTGTTCCCTTTTGGCTACAGCAGTGAATGTGAGTGTGCAAATACCTCTTCAAGACCCTCCTTTCAATTCTTTATATTGGGTATATAGCTATATGTGCAATGCTGGGACATATGGTAATTCTATTTTTCAACTTTTTGAGGAACTGCCATACTGTTTTCTTGCTACAGTGTTTAGGGATAGACTACAGGCGGACAAGAATGAGAACAGGGAGGTCACTGAGGAGGCTGCTTTAGATCTGTTTCCATGCCAGACTCCAAGATGAGAATTTGCCGGCAGGAACTTTACTGGAGATTGCATGGGAAGGGAGGGATATGTGTGAAGAGAGAAGTAGGATATGGCAGAGCAGAGATTGTTTGAACAGAGACCTGGTTGCAAAAAAGGCCTTATCTGATCCCAAAGGACTCTGAAGCTGCAAAGACTCTTTAAAGTTATTCCCATCTTGACACAAGGCCTTTCTAACCCCACATTGATTGGTTGCTGGATGTATACTGACTCCAGAGTTCAGGCATGACTTTGACTAAGCAGCTCTCTTCAATAGAGGACAATTCCCTGAGAGGGACTCACTGAGAGCCTTTATCCACCAGCCCCACCAGCAACTGAAAAAAATGTATGCTTCACTTCTGAAGGGCCAGAACTAACCCTAACCCTAACCCTTCCCAGGGAGTCTGGGTAGCACACCACTGTATCCACTACAGAGACTTCCATGATGATCTATGCAATTGCTAATGGTGGCTTGTTCAAGGGTATTAGCAGTTGAGTCAACCAGAAGTGTTGAATCTTTGAACTATTTTGAAGGTGAAGCAAAAATTATTTGCTCAGGAATTAGATATCTGATGTGAAAGAAAAGGTTTAAACTAGAATGACTCCAAAATTGTTGGCCTGGCTACTAGAAAGATCAAGCCACCATGAGCTGAGGTGTGGAAGACTGTGGCAGGAAAAGGTTTGGGGCCAGGCTTAGGAGTTTCCACTTTAGACATGCTGTAGATGAGGTGCCTGCAGACGCCCATGGGCGGAAGTGGGTAGTTAAGTACCTAAGGGCAGGTTTCAGAGGCAAAGTCCAGCTGGGACAACGTAGGGGTTCATTCGCATATAGATATTTAAAGCTGGAGACTGGAAAAGGTCATCAAGGAAATGTAGACAGGGAAGAGAAGAGGAGGTCTGAAGTTTGAGTCCTGAAAGTCCAACTTTTAGAGGAGAGAGAGACCCAGCATAGAGCAATCAGTAACAGGAGGAGAAGCAGAAAATGTGTGTGTCTTCTATTCTCTGTGTTTTGCTACCACCCTGGATTTATTCTTCATCCTTTCTCATTGTGATGTGTCCTGGAAGGCTGTCTATCTCTCCTTTAGCCACCTCCTGGGCTTCCATGCCCTCTGGCTTCCCTTTGCATTTAGCCAATGGGAGGTGCTTTCAGGAAACCAGATGGGGCAGGGAGAGAGAGATGGGGACATTTATCCCTCCCATGCCATTTTTCTTCAAAACTGTTCTGGTGGGCACCATCTCACTCTATGACAATACCTTTTGGCTAGTTTCTCCTCCTTTGACCCCAACTCTCAACTAGATTCTGGCAACAATGTGTCCACAATTTACCCTACAGGTCTCGGAGTGCTAGTGACTTCCTGGGGTTGTTATTCTCTGGATGCATCAACCTCCCTTTAACCTGTCACCCTTCTCTAAATAGTTCACTCATAACAATGTCTCTTTAAAAATCCCTGCCCAGTATTTCATCTGTATCTGCCAAGACTCTGAATAATGTATGTGTGGTCCTGGAAGAAAAGTAAAATGAAAAAGTTTGAAGGAGGAGGACAAAATCAACTGTCAAAAACTACTCGAAGTTTAACTAAGAAGTGGACTGAAAAATGACCACAGAGTTTCACAGCATGGAAAAATGGTGATATTATCAAAAGCAATTTCCTTAGAGAGTGGTGGCAAACGGATGCTCAGGATGTGTTTAAGAGAGAAAAGGAAGAAAAGTATTTGAAAAAGCAAGGGTAGACAACTATTTTAAGGAGTTTTGCTGTAAACAGGAGCAGAAAATGGAGCAGTGCAGGGAAGGGAAAATGAGATCAACACTGGGCTTTTAAGATGAGAGAAATATTCGCATGTTTTCATGCTTACCGGAATGATCTAGTGTAGAAGGGAAATGATGCAGGGAGAGAATGGAAAATTACTGTAGCCATGTCCTTGAGTAGGTGAGATAGATGCTACCTCATGCATGAGAGAAGGGCCAGCCCTAAAATGTCGTGTAGAGAATTTATGAACAGTGCCAGGAAAGGAGGCAGAAGGTATAGGTACAGATGCCTTTAGGTGGGCAGGTGTGGGAGTAGAAATGTGTGGAAATCCTTTTCTTATCACTTCTATTTTTTGAACTAGAAGCAATGGCATCCCCTGAGTGTGAGGATGAGGGAGACAGTGTTAGAGGTTTGAGGAGAGAGGAAGGGTGTGCCGTTGTTTTAAGTGGGAGAGTCAATGGACCAGGGAAAGCCATCATGGTAGCGGCACTACGTTAAGGGTCATTAGAGAGTCAGAGTCATGCGTTTAAAGTAAGGCCATGATTTTTCTGTGTTTCTTTTGCCATGTTTAGTTACCTGGGTGCAGACACAACATAGAGAAGATTTGTGTGTGTGTGCAGGTTTGAAGTTTTGCTAAGAGAGTATCACAAAGCAAGAAAGGGTAAGAGAGCTGAGAGTGCAGAGAGAGAATATCTATGATTGCCCATATTAAGAGGAATGTGGACAACAGTACAAAGGCGTGAAGAAAGGCACTAGAAGGAGTGATCTGGAATATAGGCAGTATATTAAATACATCAACCACCATCCAATGCACATTGAAAGATACACATGGATTTTTGTACACATTCCTTGCTCTTGATAGGGTTACAATCTGATTGGTGGGGGGAAAGAGTTTACTAGCTTTCTTTGCATGCATGCTAAGTCCAAGGAACTTTGCCTACAATTTCTGATTTAAGACCCTTTGCAGAAGCACAGTTAGATGGTACCATTGTTCCTTTTTATAGACTTCAAGCTTATAGGAACTTCAAGCTTTATAGGAACTTCAAGCTTAGTAATTTGTCTCACATTGGAGGATCCAGGAGAATTCAAACCAAGTGCTTTTTGTCAGCTCTAGCTGCCATAACCAAATACCACAGACTGGGTGGCTTTGACCACAGAAATTTCTTTCCTCACAGTTTTGGAGACTGGGGAATCGAAGCTTAAGGTGCTGGACAATTTGGTTCCTCGTGAGAACTCTCTTCCTAGATTGCAGATGGCTGCCTTCTCACTGTGTCCTCACATGGCGAAGATGCAGACAATTCTCTCACACCCTCTCGCTCTCGTGCCCTCTCTCCCCATTCTTACAAGCACACTAATCCTACTAGATTAGGACCCTACCCTTATAACCTCACTTAACTTTAATTACCTTCTAAAAATTCTGTCTCCAGAAAGTTACACTGGGGTTTAAGGATTCAACATATGAATTTTGGGAGGATACATTTCAGTGAAGTCACCAAGATTTTCTGATTCCAAAACACTTTGTTCTTGCCATTTGGTCTATGATAGACAAATGCAGAGAACATTTCTAGGTGAAATAACAAAATCAATTGGTATGTTCTTTCACATCGGCCTCAAAGCCCCTGAAGTGGTTCCTTTATAAAATACGGGTTGTAATATACTACATTCATTCTCAAGCTTTAAAAAGAAGGATGTAACACAGATTTATAAATTCTACCATAGATACCCCTGATACAGTAAGTGAAAAAAGCAAGCTTCAGATAGTCAAACTCATAGAAGCTGAGAATAGAATAGGGGCCAAGAGTAAGGGAAATGGGGAGTTTCTGTTCAATGGATATAAAGTTACAGTTAAGCAAAATGAATAAATTCTAGAGATCTGCTGTAAAACATAGTCCCTGCAGTTACCAATACAGTAGTGTGCACTTAGAAATATGTTAAGCTCACGTCTGTAATCCTAGCACTTTGGGAGGCTGAGGTGGGCAGATCACTTGAGGCCAGGAGATGGGGATCAGTCTGGACAATATGGCAAAACCCCGTCTCTACCAAAAATACAAAAATTAGCTAGGTATGGTAGCGCACGCCTGTGGTCCCAGCTACTTGGGAGGCTGAGGTAGGAGGATCCCTTGAACCTGGGAGGAAGAGGTTGCCGTGAGCCATGATCGCACCACTCCAGTCTGGGTGACAGAGTGAGACCCTGTCTCAAAAAAAAAAAAAAAAAAAGGGAATTCGTTAAGAGGGTAGATCTTATGTTAAATGTTCTTACAGCAAAACAAATAAACAAAAAATCCCCATGAAGGAACAAAAGGAAACTTTTGCACATGGTGAATATGTTTCTCACTTTGACTATGGCAGTGATATCGTGGATGTTTGCATATGTCCAAACTCATCAAATTGTATGCATTCAACATGTACAGCTTTTCTGATCAATAAAGCTGTTAAACACAAGCCGGAGAACAATAGCATATATTTTTTTCAAAAACATATTAGTGTGCTAGGATTTCCATAGCAAAGTGGCACAGATGTGGTGGCTTAATCAACAGAAATTTATTTTCTTATATTCGTGGAAGCTGGAAGTCTGAGATCAAAGGTTTAGCAGGGCTGGTTCCTTCTGAGGTCTCTGTCCTTGGATGGCAGTAGGCCCTCTTCTCCCTGTGCCCTCGCTTGGTCATCTCTCTGTGTATACCCATATCTAAATTTCCTCTTCTTATAAGATGTCTTATAAGGACATCAGTCAGATTGAGTTAGGAGCCACCCTAATACATTCACTTTAACTTAATTGCCTCTTTAAAGAGCTATCTCCCAATAGTCACATTTTGAGATAATGGAGATGGGGACTTCAACATACGAATTTCAGGGGTTACAATTCAGCCCATGCAGATATCAACATCACATGTATGGAGTGTCCACATGTGTGAGCATTTGTGTTTGTAAAATATGTGAATGTGTTTGTAAATACATAACACAGATTGGGGAAATTTCGCAGTATAATAAAGAGCACTTGCCTTTGGGTTGGGAAATTGATTTTGGAGAATAAGCTGTAAAAGGGAGCTTTTGCCTTTGTTTCTATACAGGCCTTCATTCTTGATTTTATAGAATGAAAGTATATTAATTTGTATTGACAAGAATAAAACATTCTTAAAACAGTAAAAGACGTATAGAACAAGGGCCGCTTGCACTTCATTATGTAAGTAAAGCTATATTCTGTAGACTCCAAGCTTGCCCAGTTTAATACCAAAACCAGATGGCCCAGGTGGGTATTACAGCACTCTCATGGGAACTTAATGCCTCTGTGAGTGTCTTAAGCTTCCTTCTCTGGGTTCCAGTGCTTCCATCTGTGGCATGAAACATCTGGCCAAGACTATGTGCAAGGCCTTTTTGTTTCTCAAAGCCCATAGTCCATAGTTTATGTAGATTAGAGCGAGAAACAATGGTCAGGAAAGAACACTGGGTAGCCAGAGATAGGAGTTGCAATCCTCATGCCGACACCTACGTCATCGTGTGAATTTGGGAAATTCACTCTTCCTCTCTGGGTCATGGTTTCACCGTTAGTAGAACAAGCAGCTGGAATTGGATCAATGGCTCTTCCCTTGACTCTGAAGCACCCTAACCAAGAGTAGCTTCACAGGTGGCTTAAAGGGCAGTAGGCAGGGACCTCTTTCTCTCCTACCAAAATGGGCAACTTTGTATCCATCGATAAAAGAACAGACTTCAGAAGAAGTTTCTACTTAGAAAGAGGAAAGAGTTCAAATGCTAAAGGAAGCTTCTCACAGAGAAAGGGATAAAAGTTTTGTAGGCTGCCTGAAAGTTTACAGAAACTTGGGATACTGAGGAGAAGGCAAAAACATTGGGTGCATTCAAGCATTTATACATATCCTGGAGCATGGAGTGTGCACGAGGATATAAAACTGGATAGGTTATTTCTGGCCAGATCCAGAGGGTATTGGTTGCCCTATTAAAGGGCTTGATTCTTACTGTGCTGTCTATATTTGGAGGCTAAGTTATTATGCGCATACCAATTCTTTGTATTATCTTGGTAAATTATCTTTTATCATGATTTAGTATCCCTTTTTAACATTACTTGACATTAATGTTGGTACATTCATTTTTAATTTTATATCCCATCATTTTCATTTCAACTATTTTGGCTTATTTTTATTTGCTGCTTTTGTTTTAAATGTGACCTTTGTAAGCAGCTTAGATGCATTTTTTGTTTTGTTTTATCAAATCTAATAATATTTATTTATTTATTTTTAAAAATAGAAATAGGATCTTGCTATGTTACCCAGGCTGGTCTCAAACTCCTGGGCTCAAGCAATCCTCCCACTTCGGCCTCCCAAAGTGCTGGGATTAGAAGTGTTAGCCACTGCACCCAACTGCACTTTTTGTAAGCACACAAGCATAATCTATTTATTTTTATTATAATTATTGATACATTTTATGATTTTCATCAGTATACTTTCTCTTTCCTTGCTTTTTCTTGGATCGATAAAGGTTTATACTTTGCCATTACAGATTATTGATTCTATTTCTTTTTCATTAGAGGTTACTCTTAAATTCTCAAAGTATACATACTTTTCTAACCACATACGATGTTATTAGGGTTCATTATTTTTCACCATCTTTCTCCCCCAAAATGATTAGAACTCTAGCACGCTTTCATTATCCCACAGACCCCTCTTTATTACTGTGCATATTATTATTACTATCTAGTATTTTTCCATATTAGATAAAAACAAATAAACAGATATTATTTGCTGTTATGTTTTTATAAAGGTAAGATTTAAGTAGATTTACCATCATAGTTTACTAGTTTCTCTCTGTGTATATTTTTCTTTTACTTGTATCCTAACCCAAGTTTCTGGGTTCAACTTTCTTCTTGCTGAAAAGCCTTCTTAAGGAGCTAGATATTTCAGTGAGAGTCAGGCAAGGTTAACTCTCTCTGTATGAATGAAAATATCTTTGTTTCATCTCACTTTCGAATAATAATGCAGGTTAGGTTTAAAATTCCAGGTTGATACTTATTTCCTCTCCACATTTTGAAGATGGTAATCCAGCATCTATGGTCCTATATTAAAAGTTTCGTATCAGTAGAATTGTTTCTTTGTACGTAATACTTGTTTCTTAGTCTGGTAACTTTTAAGAGCATTCCTTTATCCTTGGTGTCCTGAAGTTTTACCACAATGTTACTAGGTGTGAATTTATTTTACTTAGCATGTCTGTCTTAAATAATGGAAAAGTTCTCTTAGAATATTGCTACATTTGACACTCCACCTATTTTCTAGTTCTGAGGAAAAATACGAGATGCATGTTAGAACACCACAATCTGTCCCCAATGTCTCATAAAATCTCTTTCATATCTGTCACAATTGTCCCCTTCTGTACCATATTCTGAGTGAATGTGTCACAATTATCTTCCAATTCTGAGCTCTCTCACTGTCTCTCTCTCTCCCTCTCTGACCATGTCCAGTTTAGAGTTGTCCTGCCTATTGACATTTAATTTTATCAATGTTTAATTTTCCCCCAGAATTTGTAAAGCCTTTGGTTCCTTATCCACCTGTTCCTAATTTTTTCTTTGTCTTTTTTTTTAATTATATAATGCTCCAGAATTTTAGTTGAATTTTTCCTTTGTGGTTTCCTCTTATCTCACTCCCAAACAAGTATTCATTTATTTTTGTTTTCTTTTATAATTTTAAAAATTTGGGTTGCAATTATATCTCTAGCAGTTTTTTTCTTAGTATCTGTCTTTCTATGGAGTCTTTTAAGTCCCCAATTTAAAACTATGTTCAACATTGTCAGCTGGGGATTCTCACCTCACAAGGATGCTCCTGATCTAGTCCTTGAGTCAAGATGTGTTTTTCCCAGTTCTTGACTTGGGCTGCCTCTGCTTATTTCTGTTCCTTTGGAAGAGCAGAACAGTGCAGCCATAGTCTTGAACCTTGACACAATGTTTATCTGCCTCCTTTTAGAGAACAAGTTCACCCCCTAAAGTGATCAGGATCACCTATTATCATGCTCAGAGCTTGAGTCCCTCTTATTTTTGGCCCCTGCAGGGTCTGAACACTTAGCTGCACAGGTGTGCTCCTGGCCCAGCGTCCAGTAGGTTTGCATAGCAAGTAGTGTGTTTTTACTTGATTTCTGATCTTTGCAAATATTTATTTTTATTTTCTGTGTGACTAAGTATCTTTGTATAAATGCTGTTGTGTGCATCCATACATATACACTCCCACTCTCCCCACACAAACATGCAACACATTATCATTTTTCCACATTTAGACTTGAGTTTGCATTAACTCAACCTAGTAACTCAAACTTAGTCCTTAGGCCAAGGGGTGCCCACAGAGCAAGGGAATGATAAGGTTAGGTTTACACTGTAGCAAGATGCTCTTGCAAAGTAGGGAGAGGAGCTGGGTCTTTTGGAAAACCACTTCAGAAGTCCAGCAAAGAGACTTATAATGGAAAAAGTAGAGGCTGTGCAGCCCCTTGGGCCTGGCTTTGTATCTCTGCCCCATCACCTACTTACTCTTGAATATGTTGCTTAACCTCCCTGCATTTCATTTTCTTTATCTTTAAAATGGGGATAACAATACCATTGACTGGTAATGTTTGGTGAATAAGCTCAAATCCTGGGGCTTAACAGTTCTGACTATAATTGATTGACTGGTTCCTGTGCTAAGTACTTTGCATATATTATTTCAGTCAATGCTTATTAAAACCCTGTGAGGTAAGTTTCATTATCCAAAGTACAGATACAAAATCCAAGGCTTCAGAGAATTGAAATAATTTACTTGCCTGAGGTTGAACAGCAAGTAAGCTACGTAATCAGCATGTGATACTACCTCCATCTGGCTCTTAATCAATAGGAAGATGAAAGCTCTTATTTCACTATTCCTATTTATAAGGCCAAGTCTGGAGGGATAAAGGGAAGAAGGTAACTGTGGAATAGAGAGGACAGATATGGCAGGTGAGGAACAGGGAAGAGTCAAAGTTAACTCAGGGCATGAATTTAAAAAGATACAAGGGGTCTTAATTGCAAAAAGTGAGGTACATCAATTTGTCTTCAACAACCAATACCTGCAACCTTGGTTTCAAGGCAGACAGAGATAGGGTTAAGGAACCTCTGCTTCCCAACTCTGGGACCTTGGACAAATCATTTCATTTTCTGAGCCCCAAATTCCACATGTGTAAAGTGGGAATAACAGTCCATTCTCTGCAGGCTTGTTGAGAGGATAAAAGGAAATAGAACCATCTCAGGCATAGAGCAGGAGTGCAGCCAGGGATCAGGATCAGGTCCAGGTAATTTCAGAGCTCTTCTTTCCCACCTACATTCCGCTTCCCACTGAGGATGACGCAGTTGACTCAGGCCTCCAGGGACAGGTAGGCCTTAAAATGCAGAGGGAAGATCGAAGGTGTTTTAGTCGCAGAGAAGGCTGTAAACTCAGGAAAAGGTTTATTCATTTTTCAGCAGTTTTTAACTCTTAAATATTTTTCATACTTTGGTAATAAAGCCAAATTTGAAACCAACATGAAGACTGTAAAGGTGAGGGATACTTCTTGTGTTTCTTTTTCTTTTCTTTTTTTATGCAACTCTTGTAATTAAACACAAATCTTGAATAATGCAAACCTATAATTCATGCAAATTGATCCCTAATGAGATGAAAACAAGCCAGGTTTTAATTTGTTGAACTTGTGGGAGATAGCATAATGAGTTGGAAGGAACAGATGCAAAAATATGTCTCCTTTCATCTAAAATGAGCCCAGCATTTCATTTCTCTGCTCAGTCTCATAAGCTTTTAGTATCTCTGATGTCTTCAATACTATTCCAATTTTTAATTTTTTTTTTTTTTTTTTTTGCTAAGGAGATGATCACTCATTGCAGGCACATTGACTCACCTTCATGAAAACTTTATAGTTATACCAGTTCCCCATACTTGGCCAGAATCTTCAGTGACCTCACATTCTAAGACATTTAAGCCCTGCAAGAGAACTTGATCCATTAGTGGTATGTAACCAACAAATGCTCTACATGCAGCCTTATCAGAAGCCTCAAGATTTTTAATAAATGGTTGGTTGGTAATTCGTTCCAAACACAGAAAAAGAAAAGGTAAGGCACTCCTAAACTCTGTTCTGGTGGTAATGCTGAGAATGGAAGCCAAAGAGACAAGCTTTTCAGGCAGAAGAACTGCATAAGCAAAAATATGGAAGCATGAATATGCATGACTTGTTTAGAATATAATGACTGGACTAGGATTGTTCTCTTCTTATGTTGCTTCTTTTCATAGGTACACAAAATAGGAAGTTAAACACCTAGAATTATTCAATGTACTCCTTCCTCTGTTACAATCCTCCCAGTTGCCTGAGTCTGTCTACTTAACAGTAAATAATACTATGGTCTTTGAACAAAATAAGAAAGAAACCTATCTGACTTATATGCAAGCTGTGCTGGGTAACTAATGAGTGCAGTGCCCCAAAATATGCTCCACGTTTGTGAAGTGGTTGCAACTTAATAGAGATGGAGCTGGGGTCCCCAAGGTAATTCACTAGGAGGATCCGTAGGACTCAGAATTTACTAGTACTCATGGCTAAGCTTGATTATGGTGAAAGAACACAAAGCAAAAACTCAAAGGAAAAGTCAGAGGGGACAATGTCCAGAAGAAACCAGGTGCAAGCTTCCAAGAGCCTTTTCCCAGTGGAGTTTCATGGGATGCACCTAATTCCTGCAGCAATGAATTGTGAAACACGTGGGAAATGTGTCTTCCAGGGCAGCTCACTAAGGACTCGATGCCCAAGGCTTTTATTAGTGGCTGGTCTTGCAGGCAGTTTTCTTGACACACACCAAACTCCAGATTCCCAGAAGGAAAGCAGGAGCTCAGCATAGACCACACAGTTTGTACAAACAGTTTACACAAGTGAGCCACTCTCATCAGTTCTGGGATGGTGAGAACCCTCCCTGAAACCCAGGTTTTCCATCTTTCCTCCATGAAGGCTGTGTTTAGGATAGCAGTCTCAAGCCTGCTATGCTAAATCTCCTCTTTCCATGAGAAAGTACTCAATTATCATCCAAAGAAGAATCAGAAAATTATACTGGAGAGTGCAACGTAATCTGAATAGAAATACAGAAAAAAGGCCGGGCGCGGTGGCTCACGCCTATAATCCCAGCACTTTGGGAGGCCTAGGCGGGTGGATCACGAGGTCAGGAGATCGAGACCATACTGGCTAACATGGTGAAACCCTGTCTCCACTAAAAATACAAAAAAAAATTAGCCAGGCATGGTGGTGGGCGCCTGTAGTCCCAGCTACTCCGAAGGGCTGGGGCAGGAGAATGGCATGAACCCAGAAGGCGGAGCTTGCAGTGAGCTGAGATGGCGCCACTGCAGTCCAGCCTGGGTGATAGAGTGAGACTATCTCAAAAAAAAAAAAAAAAGAAAGAAAAAAGAAAAGAAAGAAAGAAAAGAAATACAGAATTGTATTTCAGAATATCTCCAATTTATATCATCTTTAAAGGGATAAAATTATAGATATTTGGAGGTACAAGGAATGGGAAACCAAAATAATCTCAGGAGGCTTCCTGTAGAAGGTAGGATATGAACTGGTACTATTTATGTGAGAAGCACTAGCTATAAAAACCACAATTCAAGACTCTGTGATAGAGTAGCAGACACTAGTGCATCTAACGCATCCCCACTAGGGATATAATCAATGTGGTGGATTTCTACATCAGGGTACTATCATTAAACATGGGTTTAATTTGCTTTTTATAATACAGTCAGCTTTACTGAAATAGAAATTCTTTTATCCAGGAAGTTGATGGGGACACAGCTCATGCAGGATCAATTTCTAGTGTAATGGGTTGGTCAAAATCAACAGTAAGTGCCTCTAGGCAAGCAGCTGAAACTTTGTATTTTCAAGATCATGTTGCTAGATGATCCTGGGTTCAATGGGAGTTAGGGGCAATTAGGGTGGCTACAAACAGGAACGTAGCTGACTCAAGGACAGTGTATCAGTCTGTTCTCACGTGCCTAATAAAGACATGCCTAAGACTGGGTAATTTATAAAGAAAAATGCAACCAGTATTTATTACCGGGATATGGAGGAATGTGGCAGAGACAACATGAGAGAAACCCATGAGCATTGTTGAGCAGGACAGCCTTCCCTGACCTGGGTCTTGAAGGATGAAGAAGATAGATGGGAAGGCCACCTCTAGAGATGGAGCAAACAGCATGGGGACACGAGCGGTTCAGGGAATACACAGGATGACTGATTAGCATAGGTCCATTCATTCATGCATTCATCCAGCCTGTATTCACTTCCTATTACTGCTGTTAACAAATTACCATAAACTTAGTGGCTTGAAGTAACACAGTGTATTCCCTTACAGTTCTGGAAGTCAGAAATCTGAAATGAGTCTTACAGGTTCAAAACTGAGGTGTCAGCGAGGCTGGTTACTTCTGTAGCCACTGAGGGGAGAATCCGTCTTCTTGCCTTCTTCAATTTCTGTTGTCCACCCTCATTCCTAGGATCAAAGAGGAGTATGACTCTTTCCTCATCACTACAACCTCCTGCTTCCATCATCACATCTACTGCTACTCTTACCTCCCTCTCCTGAGGACCTTTGTGATGACATTAGGACCACCCACATGATCCAGGATAATTTCACCATCTCAAGCTCCTTAACTTAATCACAACTGCAAAATACCCTTTGCCATGTAAGGTAACATTCATGTTTTGGAGATTAGAACATGGACATCTTGGTGGGGAGAGCATTTTTCAGGCCACCACACAGTCATCAACCCATGCATTCATTAACTGAACAAATAGATATTAATCTATTATTTATCATGCACTGTATTAAGCAAAGGGAATTTTTTAAAAACCATGTCAGTTGATAAGTATGCCTATGTGTGTTAAGAGCTTTAGTCAAGATTTTCCCTGGGTGTGGTAGGAATATACAGGAGGCACATAACCTGGCACAGAGTTAAAAAAATTACCAGTCATATATGGAAAAATAAGCAGGGAATTTTCTTGGAGCAGCATAATGAGCTTAGGTGAGGAAGGGTCTTGAAAACTCAGCAGAGGGCTTCATACTTTACAAGAAAGAAATATTCGTTCCCTGGTAGTCCCAGTCTCAGAAGACAGGGATCAATTTGTCAACAATTCATAGATTGTATATAAAAATATTATAGCTGTGGAACAGGATGAATTCTTTAGTCACTGAGGTTAATAGCCTGTGTCAAACAAAGAGGCTATTTTAAGATTAAACCAAAGAAAAATGGTCTGAGACATTCTGATTCCAAATTATGGAATATATTTATTTGGCCAATTTTTTAATCTATTTTTTTTGTGGCAATTTAACCAAATCCTTAACTGTTAATGATGATCTAAGTAGAAAAAATTAAAATATTCTTATATATGTAAAATCTTATTGGCCATCAGAAATCTAATTTGTGATATAATAGTGTCAATCAAAATGTTAAGCCTAGAGTATAAGACACCGAATGAGCGTGCAAGTCCTTCCTTCAAGTTACAAACAAAAATCCCTTCAATATACATTTAGTGAGCACTTAAGATGTTCAGTGTATTGTATTAAGGCAAGATTCACAGAATCTGATCTCTAGAAGTCTACAGGAGGAGACACATACACAAACAATCACACAAAACTCTGACCTTGATCAATGAAGCTCTTTATATGCTATGCGCCATGGAGACATAGGAGAAAATGTTTTAACTTTGACTGAAAGAATGGCACAAAATCCATAGAGTGGGGAATATTTAAGTTAAGCCTTGAAGGGAGATGATGATGATAATCATGATATTTACATTTTGTATTCTTATGATTTTTTTTCTTGAGAGAAGAGATTTAAACTCCTGAGGGAAACACAAGATGACACTGTTTAAATGTGATCTAGTTATTGGTAATATAAAGGAAAAAGCGTAGGTTTTAGACTCATGCAGTCTAAGATTCAAATGCAGGCTCTTGCACTAATTATCTGTGTTTATTTGAATAACTTATTTTGTAAGTCTCAATGTCCTCATTTACAAAACAAAAATGCTAATGAAACAACATTTTAAAAAGTTATTTTCTTCCAGCCCCTTAGCCATTGACTGTGTAATCTTGGACAATCTCTTCATCATTAATTTCTTCAAATGCAAAATATGGAAAATTTATACTCTTTACTTCACAGAAGTAAATAATGCATAAGTAATAAGGTAACAAAATAATGTATGCAAATATCTTCTCTGTAAACCATAGAATGCTAAACAAAAGTTAATATCTCCAATTTATATCATCTTTAAAGGGATAAAATTATAGATATTTGGAGGTACAAGGAATGGGAAACCAAAATAATCTCAGGAGGCTTCCTGTAGAAGGTAGGATATGAACTGGTACTATTTATGTGAGAAGCACTAGCTATAAAAACCACAATTCAAGACTCTGTGATAGAGTAGCAGACACTAGTGCATCTAACGCATCCCCACTAGGGATATAATCAATGTGGTGGATTTCTACATCAGGGTACTATCATTAAACATGGGTTTAATTTGCTTTTTATAATACAGTCAGCTTTACTGAAATAGAAATTCTTTTATCCAGGAAGTTGATGGGGACACAGCTCATGCAGGATCAATTTCTAGTGTAATGGGTTGGTCAAAATCAACAGTAAGTGCCTCTAGGCAAGCAGCTGAAACTTTGTATTTTCAAGATCATGTTGCTAGATGATCCTGGGTTCAATGGGAGTTAGGGGCAATTAGGGTGGCTACAAACAGGAACGTAGCTGACTCAAGGACAGTGTATCAGTCTGTTCTCACGTGCCTAATAAAGACATGCCTAAGACTGGGTAATTTATAAAGAAAAAGAGATTTAATGGACTCACAGTTCCACGTGGCAGGGGAGGCCTCACAGTCATGGTGGAAGGCAAAGGAGGAGCAAAGGCATGTCTTACATGGCTGCAGGCAAGAGAGCTTATGCAGGGGAACTCCCCTTTTATAAAACCATCGGATCTCATGAGACTTATTCACTATCATGAGAACAGCAAGGGAAAAACCTGCCCCCATGGTTCAATTACCTCCCACTGAGTGCCTCCTATGAGACATGGGGATTATGAAAGCTATAATTCAAGATGAGATTTGGATGGGGACACAGCCAAGGCATATCAGATGGAGACTTAGGATGCTGGCCAAGGGAAACAAAGAATCAAAAAGAGGCAGTAAATACCCTGAACAGTGCCTGGAAAGCCTGCTTTGAGAAAGAGATCACTCTAACACTTCTTGGAGAAAGAATCTTCTCAGAACAGTGCCTGAAAAGCCTGCTTCAAGAAAGAGATCACTCTAATGCTTCTTGGAGAAAGAATCTTCTCAGCTGCAGATCTGAGATGTCTCTGACCATCACTTCAGTGTGCCGAAAGAGGCACTGTGTAAACACCCTCTCTATTGGCAAAACTGTAATCTGAAAAAATGTCAACCTCATTCCACACTGAATATGGACAAAAATAGAAAAATATATTGGTCCTATGAAGTATGACATGAGCTGAAAAGGTCAAGTTCATCCACAGAGTATATCAGTGAAGATAATCTATTGCAGGATCCATCAAAAAATCCTAGGATACTATTTCAAATTGTCAGAAGGTGCAAGGAGATATATCCCACTGCCAAGAAGACCAGAAAACCATAAGGAGAATACGACTTGAGTCAGCTAGGCAAGATGGGGGAAAAAATGAATGAGATGAAGTCAGAAAACCAGAACATGCATATTAAAAAATCATACTGGAATCTAAAACAAGTATTTTAAAAGTGAATGTAAAAATGGATAGAGTCAAATAAATAATATGGATAACAGATTTGCAAAACCACCCCAGGTTACAGAGAAAAAAGTGGAGAGATGAAAACACAAATATCCAAATTAGTATCTTAAAGCTATAATGATAGACTTCAAGGAAATTAAAAATGTAAAAACATCCTAATTAGAAAATCTGAATTTAAATAGTTGTATAATAAAAAATTACTAAAGTAATACTAGAAAACACAGATAACCTGAATAAGACAGTAACCAGAAACAAACTGGAATGAAAGTAGTTACATAATTGCTTCTGAAAAAGTGCTCAGCCAAGTCCATTTATAAGTGAAGTTTTAAAAATCCTTATTCTTTGTAAACTATGCTAGAACATAGAAATGCTCTCAGTTTTACAAACCCAGTATGTAATCTTGTGTCCAAATCCTGATGAAGATAGAATAAAGAAATTATTCAAGTCTCACTCTGAAATATTGCTATAAAATCCGTATTACATGCAAATAAAATCCAGTAGTAAATTAAAATTAAAATAATAAAGTATTATTTCAGAATGAAAGGATGGATTCTTAGTTGGAAAACATTAATATGTCTATCATGCACTGAAGAGATGCAGACTCTCTGCCCTTAATATCTGTGTCTTCTTTGCAGTAAAATTCAATTTATTGTCTATTATACCCATCCACATTTCCTCAACTTTAATTCCATCTCAACTAACTCCATCAGATTCTTGCCCTCAATACCTCAATGAAACCTGTCCTCCACTGTGCAAAAATGAGGGGTCAACTTTCAGTAGTCACACTCAATTTCTCATCAGTATTGACACAGAGGAATATTAACATTTCATCCTTCTTTTTAAAAAATTTTCTTTCCTTTTCTTTTTCTTTTCTTTTCTTTTTTTTTTTTTTTTTTTAACAGAGTGTTGCTCTATCACCCAGGCTGGAGTCCAGTGACACAAACACAATTCACTGTAGCCTCAACCTTCTGGGCTCAAGCGATTCTCCCACCTTAGCCTCCTGTGTAGCTGGGACTGTAAATCCACACCACCATACCCAGCTAATTTTTTTGGTTTTTTTTTGGAGAGACTGGTTCTCACTTTGTTGCCCAGGCTGGTCTCAAGCTCCTGGGCTCAAGCAATCCTCCTGCCTCAGCCTCCCAAAGTGCTGGGATTACAGGCATGAGCCACCATGGCTGGCTGTTTCATACTTCTTGAATTTCTTTTCTACATGTTGCTTCTAGGATACCATACTCTCTTGGTACTTCCTCTTGTCCTTCTGATTGCTTATTCCTCTTTCTCATTTAAGTGCTGGTGCCCCAGGCTCATGTCAGAGACTTCTTCTCTACCTGTACACTTGTTATATGATTTTAGCCAGTGCTTTGGCTTTATATACCATTGTCCTGCTATCAACTTCCATTTATATAACTATATGCATCACTAACTTGCGAGCTCCAGTTTCTCTATGCTGCCATCTACTTAACATCTATTTAGTTGTCTGGTAGTCAAAATAACTTCACAGGTCCAAAGTACAGCTCCTTATCCTTTCATCCCTTGCCTGTCCTCTGCAAAGGTTTACCAACTCAGCCATTGGCACCATCAATCTGCTTCAGCCAAACCTTCGTGCCACCCTTCATGCCCCATGCACAATCTGTCAGCACATCTTGCCAGCTCTATTTTCAAAATTAATCCCCAAATTTGGCACTTCACTTCTCACCATCTTGACCACAATCACCCTCATAGATAAATGTTTTAATCTGTGGGCTGGGAGCGTGTGAACTTTCTCAGAATGTACGTAAGAACCTGCATGTTATTCCATATTTGCCTTTAATTCCTTCTACTCCTACACTAGAATTAAACATCTTCAAATAAATGGCATAGCTACAGAGTCAGCCCCCAACCAAAGGCATTGTGTTCAGAAAGATTATTCCGTTCTGATGTGTTTCCATTTATTTAGAACCAATCTCAAACTTGAGTGATTGTCTCTCCTGACCCTTTGCCCAAAACTTTGACCAAAATTCTGCACGTGCCACCATCACAGGCTATATCTCTTTTGGTTTTCTGAGACTCCCCTCCCACCAGTGAGAAACATGCTTCTATAATGTTAGTGGATATTCCTGTCCCACCTCTATCCCCACATAGCTCCGTCCCCAACTTGATTACAAGCATCTGTGAAGGAGAGACTTAGCAAGATTGAGGGGTGTGTGTGTGTGTGTGTGTGTGTACGTGTGTGAGCATATTTTAAGATAAGAGCAGGCACCCCAAAATAAAGGATATTTGTTCAGAAAGAAACCATTTCTTGATAAGCTGCTTGGAGTAAACACTGAGACACTAAAGTCCTGAGTGCGCAGGAGTTGAAGAAACAGAAAGCTAAAATGCTTAGTCCTAGAAAAGAACAGAGCATATGGAGCTTATGTTGTGTCAAGAAGAAAGGAGAGGAGGAAGGGTTGCTGAGAAGTATGACTGACTAGCAGGTGGACCTTTTAAGGTCAGGGATCTAAGATCAAATTTCAATATGATTACAATTGTGCCCATGTAAACAACCTCACTCCTTCTTCCCAAACTCTCAGGATAGTTGACTACATGCATCGATACTGTGCAATTGTACATGATGGGCGTGAACACGGCAAGTGAGAGAAGAGACTGAGTTCCACATATGGACCAGCACAAGACAAAATAGGGCAGGCAGTGGCACAAACCAAACTAAGCAGAAACAAGAGCCTAGAGTCAAGGATAATAAAAATATGGGTCTCCTCATCCACCTCATCATTAGAAATGTACAGAATTTTAGGTACTGAGCTTGCAGAGTATGCAGACATTGTATGGGTCATAGGGATAGGGAGACCCCAGTTGCTAGGTGGACTATACATACTTATCACCCTCCAGTAATCACTCAAAAATTTACAAGTAAACACAATGCCTACAGACCAGTGGTGGTGTCATTAAATAGTAAGGATGGAGGAGGAACTGCTAGACCCTCTTACCTGGTAAGAAGAAGATGTTGGTAGCTTTGATGGTTCAGTAAAGGATATTTGCTAACTCTAAGATATGTCCTTAATAAGTGCTGGTAAATGTTCAAAGTGAAAAAGAAAATATACAAACAGAACTAATCTATGGTTTATCAAATGTATAAACAGATGCTAAGTAAATGTGCTTAAAGGCAGATTTGCTTGCTTACGGCTTTGCGATGCAGTCACACACACATTCCCACAAAAGCTTAGCCCTCAAACACATGCAAAGGCACACCTCCTGCCACTTGTACAGCCATCCTGACTCTATTCTTTCATAGTCAAAGACTATCAGGAGTCACCACACTGATTCCTAAATTTCCATCCCTGGCCCAGCATAGTCCATAAGGGAGGTGCTCCTGGTTCATTGAAAAGTGATCAAAACATTTTTAAAAGAAGATTAAATGACAAAAGTCTAATTTTATTCAGCTGAGGGGATTAAAAGACCACATATCATAGAGGTCAAGAATACAGTGGACTCTGGAGCCAGACGACCTGGGTCCAAATCTCAGCTCTACCACTTCTTGGCCACATGACCTTGGTGAAGTTGCGTAACTCCTCTCAGCCTCAGTTTGCTCATCTGTCAAATGCAGATGATACTAGTGATATTAACACATAGTTTTGTTCTGAGGATTAAATCAAGTACCATTCTCAAAGCACTTGGAACAGTGCCTGGCACATTGTAAGTGCTACATAAATGTTTGTTAAACAAATAAAATTTCATTTAATCTTAGATGATTTTCCAACTATATTTCTGGTGTTTTTTTGTTTTGTTTTGTTTTGTTTTGTTTTGCTTGAGACGGAGTCTCACTCTGTTGCCCAGGCTGGAGTGCAGTGGCACAATCTCGGCTCACTGCAAGCTCTGCCTCCCAGATTCATGCCATTCTCATGCCTCAGCCTCTCGAGTAGCTGGGATTACAGGCGCCCGCCACCATGCCCAGCTAATTTTTTGTATTTTTAGTGGAGACGGAGTTTCACCATGTTAGCCAGGATGGTCTCGATCTCCTGACCTCACGATCTGCCCGCCTCAGCCTCCCAAAGTGCTGGTATTGCAGGTGTGAGCCACCGCGCCCAGCCCATTTCTGGTGTTTTCAATCTCTCATGAAACACTTGTTTTGGTGAATTACATGTCCTTTTATTGATTCAGTTTTCATATTCTTTTTGACAGAATAAGTTGGTGCCCAAATATAAGCTGGCTTTGTGCCCTCCACACCTATTTTTTCAATTCTTGCTGAAGTCTCCAAGTTTGGGAAATACTACTTAGTCAGTTCCTCCATTTTATAAACAGAGAGACTGATGTTCATGGAAATTAGACGAGTCACCGTGACCTAACGATCCCACAGGAGCTGGTCCCCCCTCCCAGAATGTCCTCTCTTCCTGGCACTTTTCCATTCATTCAGTATCTTCCAACTGCACCAGCCCTCTTTCTCTTCCTCAGCTACTCCAAGCTTATTACCCATTTGGATCCAGCTTTCTATTTAGAAGGGGAGTCGGACACTACCGCTATATCTTTCTGCTAACACACAGCCAGTTGTTGAGTTTTTCATGAGAAAATCTGTTTTTCAGTGAATGCTTGTTAATGGATGCACACAGAATTAACACTGCAAGGATTATGATATCATGAGAGCTTTGCCTGATTCATACGTTCACATGAGAATCTAGGAGCCAACTGGCTCAGTAGGTTGCAGCACACTCAGAGATTTCTGAGCATCAGTTGACTGATTTTGCCAAAGAAGAAATTGGTGAAAATGTGGTGTTAATTTTGCTTGAACCCCTAACTTTTGTACCCTCTGCAATTTGTAAAAGCCGTTAGAAATAAATAAGTGCTTTCTATGGTCATCAAATGTTTCAACTTATATTAACTACACAATCAAATGTGAAATTTAAAATATATTACAAATTTTAGTGAAGAGTTCCTTCTCCAAGAAGGGGATAGATGGAATTTTAAGAAGAGCACTTTATAACCTGCCGAAATACAAAACATGCCTCTTATTTTCCTCCCCCTGCCCCAAAAGTGGTGTGACTAAATATCAATAGATGCATGTTAAGAAATGTCCCCAGATATGAAGTCCTAACTCAGCTGAGAGCCTCTGTTCCCTATGACGCTGGATACATTGTAGCCAGTCCAAGACAGAAACAACAGTCACTAATCTCTACCAGTGAAGTAAAAATAGTTTCATAGATTTTACTAACTTTAGAATGGTGACACAATCTAAGGTATATATGGTAACCAATGTAAGTCTTAAATAAGAATTCTGGTGTTTTAGGTTTGGGGTATTTTTTTTAAAGGGTTGCGTTTCTTGATAATGTTGCCAGAAGACCTATTTTTATAAAAATAAAGTACAAACTCTGGGATGTCCAAAAGTCCCTAAGCAGAAGGAAAGCACATTCCTGGTTTTATTCCACAAGATGGAGCCAGCTGCAGATCTGTAATCTTGGATCTGCAGTCAAAAATCTGTTTCACTTGTAAAACAGTAAACTGATCCCATCGTTCTTATTTTTAGTGACCAACAGTGGGTTACAGCACTAAAGTGTTTTACTTCATTCATCAGTCTGAAGAGCTTTTTTTTAATGCACAGCAGTAGCCCATGTTTTCAAAGAACTGTCAAGAGTATCACCAAGTGGGGACATTTGTGGCATGGATTCTGACAAGATGGCCAGCATGGGAGGACAGAGGGCAGGAGCACTGCCACGCTCTCCGATGAGTGAGGCAGACCAACACGCACAGTTTGACATCAGCACACAGGGTTCCTGAAACCTGCTCTTCCAGCAACATATTTGGCATGATTAAAGGAGAGACTAAAACTCTGGGGATATGTATCACTTAGATTCCTGGGCTACCTGGAAAATAAAGAAAATGCTTCTTTATGCAAAAATTCCATGAATCATGGAGAAATGGGAAATGACTAATAAAGGGAACACTCTCTTATTACGGCCCCTACCCGTCAAGGCCCACTTCCTTCCCAAATCCACAGAAAAACTTAGAAACAGCCAGTTTATACTGATCTTTTCCTCCCCTCTGAAATTCTATAGCAGAACCTACATTCATGCTATTAAATTGGCTTTATAATTTAAGCTACTTTATCAGCCACTGGAAGGTTTATTCATTAGACAACTAGGGTCTTCTCTCTTTCTACGGATGCACCATGTTTTAGGGTCTTGGAAAACATTACCTGTTGCAACCTTCATATAACAACTATGTCCACAAGGATGTCAATCTCCTTCTTCCTGTGTAAACAACTAAGTAGAACCCTCTAGACCTTCACCTAATCTGTACCTGTACCCACCCACCCGCAATGCTAAACCTCTTCTCATGTTCAGATTTAAGCAGTCACAGCAATGCTAGTGATGAAATCACCTGAGAAGATCTAACTGCACTCTATGTCTACATTAGCCTCTCGGACCTAAACCTTAGCCCCTTCTCCAGTCCAGAAGCTTGGGGTGGGGTGCAGTTCCGAACAGAAATGAATGAATGTCATCATCATCATGGTTTTAAAGCCCCCACATTCACTACGAAGTACATTTGTTAAGTAGCAATGAATTATTTCACAATGTAACACATCAGAAACGCTTGCAGTCTGAGAGTATGGCCTTGCAGTCAGATAAATTGTGTTCAAGTCCAAATTTTTCACATTCTTGCTTTACAGCCTTGAGCAGTCACTTCACTTTTCTGAACTTCAGTTTTCTCGTCTGTGAAATGTAGATAACAGCAACCCACATCTGCCACTCTGGGGTCTGTCCCCAGAAGCATTCTTCGTCCCTCTCTTCTCTGTTGCTGTTTTCCAAATGTAGTACCCTTGCTCCACATTTATTTGATTGTTTACCAAGAAGTATCCCACACAGAGGATACACTCAACCATGTAGACAAGGCGACCATCCTGGGATGCTCATCAGCATCTTTCCCTACCCTGGTACTTGCTCAGAGCGGCCATGGTGGCAGAGATAGAGGTCCTGTACCCTTTCAGAATAAGAGACTTGGGCTCAGCAAGGCTGCTCTGGGCACCACACTGTTATGAGTCCTGTGTGCCAACAATACAATCTATAGCTGAGTGGCCAGTGTGGCTGCTCTCCTAGAAACAAGTTGGTGACACTGGATCCAGTTCATGATGGAGGGTGCAGTGATTGACAGTCACTGGAGAATGCATATATTCTGGCTAAGGATTTGCCATTCCTGCACATCACACATCTGCTGGTACTCCCATCTGTGGACTTACAGAATTATCTGTTCATTCCCTTGGTATAACATGCTTTGACTAAGAGCTCACTTTATCACAGGAGTACAAAACTGGGCTCACAATCTAAGGTACATATGGTAATGAATTCATTGTATTTACTGGTCTGCCTCCTACACCAGCCACATGTTGAAGTAGTAGCCTGCTAGCTGTGACTACTGATGGGATGTCCTACTGAGGCCTGAGAGATGGCATTAACTAGCAGAAAACTTTTCAAAGTTGGGAGCCTGTACTACACTATGTTACAAATTTTCAAACTAGTGACAAAAATATGACATCCTTTCTTCCAAAGCCAAATACACAGGTCCAGAAAATAAGGGATGTGAGTAGGAGTGTCCCCATCGCTATATCACCTAATGATCCACTGGCAACATGTTTGCTTCCTATCTTGAAACCATGGGTGTTACTGAGCTAGCAGTTTTAATTCCCAAGGGAAAATTTCTTCCAATAGGGGACATAGAAATGGTCTAATTAAAGTGAAGTTGAAACAACCACCTGGCTATTTTTAGCTCTACATATCAAAAAAACAACAGGCAGAGACGGGGTTTCCACTATGGCTTGAATGATTAATTCAAATTTCAAGAGGAAATTGCTGGCTGCTACAGAGTAGGGCAGAGAGAATGATGAGAGGAATGTAAGGGATTCATTAGGGCACTTCTTAATATAGCTGTGTCCAACAGTAATATCAATAACAGATGATAGCAACCTGCCACAAATCAGGACCACTAAGGATCCAGACACTTCAAGAATAAAGATTTAACCACACCAGGTTTAAAAATGCCAACAAAATGACAGGCCAGTTGAGGACAAAAGTGACATGGAGTAGAAGAAAGGGGGAGGAACAAATATAAATTATGGCCTCATGACCATCCCATACGTGGGAACTGTAGAGCTATGTGTATTTTCGACATCAACAAATGGGTTCTTTTTTCTTTTTTCTTCTGTTTTCCTCTACTATTAGAACGAAGTGTTTCCTTGATGCTTTACCTCATGATTTAGTTCACAGACCATGAAAAACCTCTAAGGAATGGACCACTTATTACCTAGAGACCTTGAAGTTGAGCTCAATATCATTAATCAATGATCCTTGGTGATTCCCCTCATTGGCCAGGTGGCAGGAGTATCTTCATTGATACAATGTAATCTTTCCTCATGTTAGGCAGCACGTGCAGGTGCTTAGGAGAGTTACATATGGCAGAAGTAAAGGAATGTCAAAAACAGATGGTCTGTGCCCCCCTTGGATCTGTTTTCTCTTAAATCTGTTCCTCCCTCTCCCCTGTCCTGCCTGTATCAAAGGCGCTGACCTGAGCAGTCTGATTTTTCCGTTGTATTTGCCCAAAGAGAAGCACTGGGGAGAGGCTAAAGGATTGAAGGAAGGGAGAATCCAGGATATTCCTTTTCTCTCTACGTAGCTCAGGCAGTGTTTCCATAGCAACTTCATATCTTCCATGGCTTTGTCTTCTACCAGATGGGTCCATGGTGGTTTCCACTCTTGTCAAAGAATGCTAGCCCCAGGGATCCAGAAACAGTGCCTCCTCATTTTCTCTCCAGAGCCATGAAGGTACAGGATTCTGGTGCTATTAAATCCGGGATGGCTCGCCATCCCCTGTTGATTTATTGGCTTTTCTAATTACCTCTGTAGCCAATTTCCTGCCTTAAATTCCCTCTTTCAAATACTCAGAATGGTGTCCTGGTTTTATCCTAACTGATAGACTATCCTTCTGGGCTGTGGTAAAGTTATAAGTTAATATATGAATGTACCTAGCACAATTCCAGGTACCAAGTCAACACTCAATAAATGGTAATTTTCTGGATACATTGCTTAGTAAGTAGTGAAGACCAGACTGCATGGAAATCTGGTTCTATCACTTACTAGACATGTGACCACCTTGAGCAAGCTATTTAAAAGTTCTGTGCCTCATTTTCTACAGAAACCAGGATAACAGATAAATCTACAGAATCAGGATAACAATCATACCTACCCAAAGCGTTGCTGTAAGTATTCCTTGCATTCATGGAAAGGGCTTGGAATAGTCCTACCTATAAATAGAACCAACACATATGGGCCATTTTCATGAGATTATCATTTTTAAAAAAAAGTCAGTTGATAACATTCCAACAGAAAGGAGAATGGGAAATAAAAGTTTTTGAGCACCTAGTTTGTGCATGACTGCAACAACAAAACACATATCTTTTAAATTAGCTCAGGAGATAAGAGACATTACCCTGGGTAAACTAAGAGTCTCAAAACTGGATTCTCTTATACCCTATGGAAACTAATGGTGAAAATGTGTGTGTGTGTCTGTGTGTGTGTCTTCATAATTGGCCAATATCAGCTACAGAAATATGCCCACTGGGTTTTTCCTGGCTGAACTGGTTCTACACCTCTAGTGGAAAGACCACCAGATATGGAATTAGGAGTCTAGTTATGGTTTCATTAAGGATTTTGTGTCTAGTTAGGGTTGCACCAGTAGCATTTATGTGATTGAGAACAAGTTACAAACCCTCTGATTTTACTTCCATTTATCTATAAATAGAGAATAATATCTGCTTTCATAATTGGTCCTACAGATGAAATGGAATTTCACCTATTATAAGATCACTGCAAATTATGAAAAGATTTCAGGTGTTTTCCAATAAGAAGCAGAGGTGGAGTATTAGTCAGAAGAAACCGGAAAACGTAGCTCTACCTTTATAAACATTCCAAATAACCCTGGGTTCCATTATTATATCATTTTTTCCAGACAGGAAGCAGGTTTACAGAGAACATCAGTATCTTGCCTAAGATAAGGCAAGTAAGTTGCAGACACTGGATTTGAACCCAAGGTGTCTGCAGTGAGAGCTCAGGTCAGTAGCCATGACCCTGTCTCCTACCTCTACCCAGGTGGGGTGGGAGGCTGTAAATGTAGGTCAGGAGTCTGCATGAGGCAGGAATGTCATCCGTATGAACTGAGAACCATCTCAAAGGCAGTTCGGTGAAGGGGTGGGGAGCCAGAGAGATGAAAAAGCCTATGGGATGCTTTAGAGGATCATTCACGATAACTCCTCAGCCTACAGAAGAGTTTTCAACAACACAACTCTTGAGTGAAATTTGATTTATTGGTAAGAATGGTGAGAGGCTAGAGTCTATACCAACTCACAGTAACTAAGTAGACATAGACATTTATAGGTATGCACAGAGAAGACCACCAGAAAGTAATAGTAAGACCTGATAGATGTGGGGAGGGTGTACCAAACCTAAGCTCTGATATGGGAGATTCAGGCCTTTGGGCAGGCCCCACATCACATCAGGCCCCATCACTGCATGCTAAGAGAATCTGCAACAGCATAGGGATCACCCTTTCCTCAGACACCAGGTGGCATGAGGCAGGTTCATTCACCTCTGTGTGCACAGGTTCTTCATCTACAATATGGGGACATTACCTGTCGTGTCTATGCCAGACCTTTAGAATCATAACTCGTGCATTATATGCAGCTTTTTGCAAAACATTTTCAAATACATCATCCTAGTTGAACCTTAAACCAATCTGACCCCAGCTGAACCTTAAACCAATCTGGCATTATCGATAAAAACTGATGGTTACTGAAAACATACAATGGACTAGGCATGATAGTAAACACTTGACCTGCGTTTCTAATTTTGTCCTCAAAACAACTCCATTTTACAGATGGGGAAGCTGTGGCAATGAGAGATTAAAGTCACCTGTTCAAGGCCTCCTATCTAGGATCGGTGGAGCATGGATCCCAACCCAGAAAGTCAGCTTCCAGAGGGCCATGAGGGTTGTGCAAGGCACATATGAAACTCCAAGCCACTGATGAGAGTGGCCGTAACACTCAGATGACTGATGGAGAAATGACTTTGAAAAGTATTGGGTGGCTGGCAAAGGGATCCCTTGCATGCAAATACAGACCTCATTGCCAGTGGCAAATGTCAGACTTAAGTGCCAAAGTTTTCTCTCCAGCACCCGGACAGATTGCAGCCCTTCTGGTGCGTCTGCAGTTGGCTGACTCGCCTGATGAGTGCCACGCCACAGTCAGCTTCTGAAGAGCAGGAAGAGCCCTCCCCAGCCCTGACCGCACTGATCAAATCGCAGATTTTCAGGCCTCTACTTAATCACTTGCATTTCAAGCAGAGTCAGGCCTGCTCCTCTCTGAATATTTTATATTAGTTAAGACAAGAAAGCTGCCTATTGTTTAATTTATACCTGAGTTTTCAGCCTTTAACCCTTCATCATCGCCTGAAGATGGAGCTAGAATTTGGGAAGAGTCTAGGGCTGGATTTAGAAAGGAATTGGAGTCCAGCAGTCCTTGCTTTATGGCATTGTTTGTTATGTCACGTGTTAAAATCAAGTGAAGTGGGTGAGTAGTGCGACCACCTCAACAGCTTGGGGGACCAGGGGATGACAAGGCCGACCTCAAGAGAGCCACAGAGCTGCTTCTTATCCAGAGGTTTCCTTGACCCAATGGAGTCAGTCCTGCTTCTAAATACAAGGCAGGAAGAAAATAGAGAGACACACCCACTTAATGCCTGAACCTCCTTTTTAGTTATGCTGCTTCTGTTCCTGCATATGGTGTTAAGGAGTGACCCCAGCGGTGCCAAGCCCTCATCTGTTCACACTGCTTCCTTGATGCCCTCACTGTTCTGGTCCAGCAGCACAGGCGTGGGTGTTTCATCTAAAAAGGATGGTCTCAACTTCTCTGATGCTAGCCTGGACCCTGGCCCTGCAACTCTGAGCCAAGTAGTTCATATTCGCAAATTCAATCTATGTTCTCAGAGCAAACTCTGGGCCAGGTCTACCAGGCAAGGGCAGACTTTCCTGCCGGAGCCTTGTACCACATCAGAACCCTGCCCCTCAACATAAGAACAGCTGAGATGGTGGTTCTTAAACTGCATAGAATAAAGATTTCCAGGCCTGTTTTATTGCTACTTCTAATATTAACGCTACTTCCTTAAAAAGGCTAAATGGGGACAGATGTTATAATGAACAAAAAGCTGATATTATCCATATAAACTCATCTGTGCAGGACAAACAGGTTCTATGTCACCAAAGCTATAAGTAATATCAAATTGAAGCAAATATGCTATTTCAGCAAGGGGCCAAAACTCTGTGAATATAAATAACTATTTTATGGCATGTCTGCTTTGTTCCTTGCATCCTAAAGGACAATGTAACACAGAGAATAGCGCTTAAATCCCATGACGCGGAGGGGGATGGAGAGGGTCCTAATGAATGAGGTTACCTTTGAGGCAGGTCTTAAAGGCTGATAGGATTGTAATCTCCCTCAGAGGAAAGAGAAGGGGGAATCCGCACGGTGGGAAGAGCTTGGGGAGGGAAAGGGAGTTCACCATGGCGGTGGCTGTTGTTGGGGTGATGAGCCCGTGATGGGGGAAGCAGAGGACTGATGAACAGAGAGGGAGGCGGGATGGAAAAGTAGTTTGCCAGGGCCCAGAATGCTCTCAAGGAAGTCTGAATTTGACTCCCAAGGGAATATAGATCCCTGCAGGGGATTGCAGTACAGAAGTGGCCCAATTAGAACTCGATTTGAAGCAAATGCCTGCAGCTCTTTGTGCATTTCATTAGGAGAATAGGAACTGGAGGCAGCGAACACAGTGAGGAAGCTGCTGAGAGGGTACAGATAAGAAAAGCCTGTATCAGGGCCACAGCAGGAGGGAAACAGACAAGAGAAGAGACATGGCAGAGAAAGTCAACAGAACTCAATGTTCACCAACTGGGCAACACAAAGCCCTTGTCATCTGCCCCTTCTGAATCAGGAGACAGGCTGGAGCCTGTGAATAATAGATGAAGTGCTATGTTGATGATGTCAATTAGAATGAGCATTTTCACAATGTGCTTAAATGAAAATTTCAGGGCTGGAGGCTCAATTAGCAGTGAGTATCATTAAAAGCACAGCACAAGAGGCTCCAGCTTGGTTCTCTGGGAGGTTTTTAGTGACATAACCAGTGTTGGTGAAGGGGAGAGACATGAGGTCTTTCAATGATGGATGTCACTGGTGTGGCATGATTTCCAGAGGAGTCCTAGAGGGCAGAGATCTGGAGAAAAGCACATTCCACCACAACAGCACAGATCTGAAGATTTCACTTGATTCAACATTCCTCTTGCACCTGTTTCTGGCAAAAATAATTATAATTAATTTTAGGGTCATCTTTTGGATCCCCTCAAAATAGAACCTGTGTATTTGCACTGCCATTCCCATTTCATAGGATCCAAAAACACACTCACCTCAAAAGGGAAGACTTAGATAATTAGCAAAGGCTGCAGTTGGGGCTCTGAAGCTCTTCCCATTTGTGCCAGTCTGTGACACTCAAAAGAAATCCACCAATATTGTGCCGGCCATGTGCCGGCCAATTGCCAGCCAAATGTCGCTTAAGCTTGGGTCTTTGGTGAGAACTTAGGCTTTAGAAATTTACATGGTAAACGTGAAATGAAGCTAATTGTCTTCAATATTGTTTTCAGTAATAATAACAGTGGTTGGTATTTACTGATATCTAAATAAAATAAAGAATTAGCATCTAATCCTTTACTAGTGCCAGGCTCTGTGCTTCATGATTCACACATGCTACCTTATTTAATTCTTACAACAATCATTGAGGTAAATTCCAGGATCCTCATTTAACACACAAGAAAACTAAGATGAGAAGTGGTTGGCTAGTTTACCCGGAGTCTCCCAAATAACAAGAAGCAAGACAGGAAATGGACGTCAGTTCCTTCTGACTCTGAAGATGTTGCGAGTGTATATAGTATCTCAGTCCTGACAAACCACTGTCACAAGCAGCAATTTGTTGTTTGTGGCTTGTTTTTTTTTTTTCAAGATAACACAAGGATGTTTCTATTAATAGTCTCTTCTTGGAGCCAAAGTAACTGAGGCTCAGAGAGCTTAAAGTGATTCACTTCAAAGTCATACAGCTTGCAAGTGGCTTGTCAGGGATTTGTAACAAGGCCTTCTGACTCCAAAATATGGAGGTGAGTCAGGTACAGAGCCTATCCTCTTCCTGCCCTGAGGCTGTTCCTCCTCCTTTATTTATTCCCCATTGTGCATGGCATTGCCAAAACCAAAACCATCCTCCCTTCTTCTCTCGCTCTTTCCCACTCACAACCACAGTCCCCTAAACCTGTCTTCTGTATTTCCTACATTTCTTTCTCCTGTTTTTCATCTCACCTGACTTAAATAAAGCCCAACCTCTAATAGTTCACTGGCCTTACCCAGTACTCTCTTCATGTTTCCAGTGGTACTCAAACTTGTGTATGTGCGAGAGGTACCTAGAGGGCTCCTTAAGACACAGATGTCTGGCCCTCACCCCAGAGATTCTGATTCAGTAGGCTGGGGTGGGACCCAGGAATATGCATCTCTAGCAAGTTCCCAGTGGAGGCTGTAGCTGTGAGTCTGAGAATTTCTGTCCTTCATTAAGACTGCCAAGATGTTCACTTCTCCTCTGCATATATAAACTCTCCATGGCTCCTCAGTGTCTAAGGCGTACAGACACCCAGCATTTTGTAGCCTTTAGTCCATGTGAGCCCAAGGTGGAGTAATAGAAGATCTGCTATGGATCAGAGAAACACCACTCACACAGATGGAGCCGGCACATGTATAAGGATGTTCCTCCACTCAGAGAATGCCAAACCCTGAGGGTAAGAGAGGCCGAGTGACCAGAGGCAGGGGTCACTGGCTTTCATTAAATAAGCTTTCCCAATTTCAATGTTTCATTTATTTGTTTGATCATTCACTTACCATTCTGTGCAAGTAGAATACATCTTTGAACAAAGGACAAATATCTTGCTCTCTTGGATTAAGTATTGTGACAGATGCACTCTGTTCCTAGGAAACACAGAGAAGAAAAAAAATTGAGTTTCCCAAGTTCCCTAGGAAGGCAGGAAGCACATTCCCTGCCTGGAGCAGCTTTTGGTGTCTGTCTTTGCCACTTCTATGCAATGTTTTGGTGGAGGTTCTAGCTGGGGTTGTTAGGCAGGAAAAAGAAATAAAAGTCACAGAAAGAAAGAAGTGAAACTATTTCTATTTGCAGATGACATGATCTTGCATATAGGAAATATAAAGAAATCTACTAAAAAACTACTTTAGCTAATAAACAGATTCAGCAATTGCACAGATACAAAATCAACATACAAAATCAGTTGCAATTCTATACAGTAGTGATTAACAAACCAAAAATGAAGTTAGAAAATGATTCCATTTACAAAAGCATCAAAAAGAATAAAGCAACACATTTAGTAAAAGAAGTACAATGCTTATACACTGAAAAGCACAAACTATTATGGATAAAAATTAAAGAAGATCTAAATAAATGTAAAGAAACCCATGTTCATGGATCAGCAGACTTAGTATTGTTAAATGACAATAATCCCCAACTTGATCCACAGATTCTATCTAATCCTTTTTAAAATTCAGCTGGCTTTTTTTCCATAAATTGACAAGATGACTCTAAAATCTGTTAACATTGACAAGGCCCAGAATAGCCAAAACAATGTTGAAAACTAACAAAGTTGGAGGGTTCACACTTCTCAGTTTTGAAACTACTACAAAGGAAGAGTAATCAAGACAGTGTGGTATAAATTAATGAAATAAAATTGAAAGTAAAGAAATAAACTCTTACATTTATAGCAATTGATTTTCAACAAGGGTGGCAGAACAATACAATGAGAAAAAAATAGTATTTTCAACAAATAGGACAACTGGATATTCAAATACAAAATAATAAAGGTGGATCCCTCCTTTGTACTGCACCCATGCTCCAAAACTAATTCAAAGTTTTTCAGAGATCTAAATAGAAAATCAAACTATAAAACTCTTAGAAGAAAAGCTTGACATAAATCTTCATGACTTGGATTAGACAATGGTTTCTTAGGTACAACACAAAAGAAAAGCATCAAGAGAAAAAAATAAACAAACTGGACTTTAAAAAAATTAAAAACTTTTGTGCTGAAATAATACCATCAAGAAAGTGAAAATACAACCCATGGAATGGGAGATAACATTTGCAAGTCATTTATCAGATGAGAGACTTTTATCTAGAATATATAAAAATAACCTTTACAACTATATAAGGAGAAAAAAGTATTTGAAAATGAACAAAGGATTTGAATAGACATTTTTCCAAAGAATATATACAAATGGCCAATAACCATGTGAAATGATGCTCAATATAATTAGACATTGCAGAAATGCAAATGAAAACTGTGAGATACCACATCACATCTACTAAGACAGCTTTAATCAAAAAGACAGATAATAATAAGTGTTGGAAAAGATGTGGAGAAATTGGAACCCTCATACATAGCTGGTGGGAATGTAAAATAGTGCAGCCACTTTCGAGAACAGATTGGCAGTTCCTCAGAAAGTTAAACATAGCATTACCATACGATCCAGCAATTCCACTCCTAGGTATATACCCATGATAAATGAAAACATATGTCCATACAAACATTTTCACGTGAATGTTGACAGTTCATTGCAGCATTATGCATAATAACAAAAAACTGAAAGCAACCCAAATGTCTATCAACTGATGAATGAATAAACAATATATATCTGTACAATAGAACATTATTCTACCATTAAAAGAACAAAATACTAATTCATGCTATGATAGAAATGCATCTTGAAACATTACGCTAAGTAAAAGAAGCCAGAAACAAAAATCCACATATTTTCTGAGTCCATTTATATGGAATGTCCAGAATAGGCAAGCTACATAGATACAAGGTAGATGAGTGGTTGTCCAGGGCTGAGGAGACAGGAGGAGCAGGGAGTAACTGCTAATGGGTATGGGGTTTTTTGGGTTTTTTGAGGGTGATGAAAATGTTTGAAAATTAAGTTGTAGTGATAGTTATTGATATGGTTTGGCTGTGCCCCTACCCAAATCTCACTTGAAATTGAAGTTCTCATAATTACCATGTGTCATGGGAGGGACCCAGTAGTACGTAATTTAATCATGGGGGCAGTTACCCTCACGCTGTTCTCATGCTAGTGAATTCTCATGAGATCTGATGGTTTTACAAGTGTTTGGAAGTTCCTCCTTTGCATTTATCTCTCTGCTGCCATGTAAGACATGCCTGCTTCCACTTCCACCATCATTGTAAGTTTCCTGAGGCTTCCCCAGGCATGCTGAACTGCGAGTCAATTAAACCTCTTTCCTTTATAAATTACCCAGTGTCAGGTATGCCTTTATTAGCAGTGTGAGAACCGACTAATACAGTTTTGCAACTCTATGAATATACTCAAAGATATGAAAATGTTTCCTTCATGGGAATAAAGTGTATAGTATGTGAATTATATCTTCATAAACATTTTTTAAATCACATTAAAACCTTTACTAGATCCAGCAGAAGAGATGGTGCATAGGAAGATAGCACTGATGAAACTGCCTAGAATGTAATATACAGTGATAAATAAACAAAAAATGAAATGAAATACCTGGCAAGAAGTACAGAGGCTAGATTGGGAACCTCCAACATCCATGTAATAAAAATGCCAGAAGAAAATAAATGGATGTTGACAAGGGGGATAATAACAAAGAATGTTCCAGAAGTGAAGAACTTTAAAAAAGATATGCGCTTTCACATTAGGAAAGGATATTCTGAGTTCTAGGCAATAGGCATGGATGTCTAAAAGCTTTAAAATGTAAAGAAAAATGAGAAAATCCTAGAAGCCTTCCAGAGAGAGTAGATTACCTACAAAGAAATCTGTTTAAGAGCAGATTTCTCATCAGCAAGAAAACAGTTGCAGATGGAAATGGAATAATATCTTCTAAGTGCCAAAGGGAAATAACTGTCAACCCAAAATTCTAATCATAACCAAGCCATAATTTATGTGCAATGAAAATCAGTGGTTGAATGAAGCCAGACCACATGGATACTTAACCCAGCTCTGTTATTTATGGTTTGCTGGGTGGAGTTTGCATCCATTTTCTGACCTATAACATAAAGATAGCCACCTTATTAAGGGGTTGTGAAAATTAAATGAATGTGTGTTTATAATCACACTCAGAACAGTGCTCAGCACATGGTGGCACTATGTAAGAGTTACAAATTCAAGAAATCTAGTTTGACAATTAATACGAAAAAAAACCTTCCAGTCTTGTAACCAAGAAAGTTATTCTGGTAATATTTAGTTAGCAGATTGAAAAATAAAAAAGAACCAAAGGAGAAAATACTAAACAACCAACAAAAGAATAAATTAAATTATCACACTCAGGACCTTGTTTACACCTATGTGCACAAAACATGGCCTCAAATTATAGGCAACTGACACAAATTAAAGAAAACATGGACAAATTTACAATTATGTTTATTTTAATGTAAAAGATTAGAACAGAAGTAATACGACTGAACAAAGCAACACACATACACACATTCTTCCTCTCACAAATCTCATAGAAATGTTTCAATGATTGGAAGGTTTTTCCCAATCTTTTGCCATGTAGTAATTAAATTAGAAACCAATGTAAAAAAGAGTAAAACAGAACAGAAAAAAAATGTGCACTTCAAAATCACAGAGGAAAAAAAACAAGAACGAGTAAACATAAATGAGTTCAGTGTTTGCAAATTAGAAAAAAAATAGAGTAAAGGAATGAAGTAAATAATAGAAGTTTATTGAAAATTCACACTCCACTAACATAATATTTACTTCTAAGATTCTCCTAGTTCCTCTCAATTGTAAAATATTGCAACATTTACTTGTTACACATACATTCAAAATTATCTTAAGTTCATTAAAATTGTGAGACTAATAACTAAACAGTGTGCCTATGTGCATGTGTTTGTAATGCTTAATTGAGGCTATACATTCCAGGATGAGATGAACTGTGATTTATTCACTACCACATCCTCATTCCATACAATAGTGCCTGGCATCTAGGAGAGTGATAAATATTTATTGAATATTGTAGTTGCATATAGGAAGTCAACTGAGTCAGAAGTTAACCCTCAGAGAATTTTTCAGAGTAAAACAGAACTGGATTATGATCCTGGTTCTGGAACACTATGGCTGAAATCTGGGAAGGTTTATTGTCTCTCAGCTACAATTTTCTATGACACAAAATGAAAATGACAGAAGCTACTTTTCAAGGATCTTACAGGACTTAGAAAGATGACCATCTATCAACTATTAAATTATTGTGTATTTGTTCTGCACCCACCCTTCTATACTCTGTTCTGTGATACTAAGGCTAGGACCACAAAGCAGCTGGTTCTGTTAAAGAAAAATGATTCAATGACGCTGGTATAAAGCACAGTAAGGAAGACTATTCAAGCCCATCCTAAGACCACTGCAACAAGGTCTGGCAATGTGGAAGGGAGATTAGGCTCAACTATGAATACAGCATGGGCATGTTAAGAATTTACAGCCAGGGAGCAGGGTGGGGGGTAGCAGAGAAAAAATTACTGAGAGGAAATTTCACAGATAAGGAGGATTCTGGCTAAACCTAAACCAACCTAATAGGATTCCTGCTGAAGATGGGACAGGGTGATTAGACATCCCTTGAGGGATGGTGGAGAATGAGCAAACTGATCAGATATTAAGGAAGAGCAGACATCAAGGATGGGGGTTCTTGCTAAACTAAGCAAGGTTCTTTGCTAAAATGGGACTTTATAAGGAAGGGCACAGATGGGCCCAACTGAATATTCAGAAGCCGGAGGAAAGTTTGGGAAGCAAATAATCTTTGTCAGCTCCATGTTAACTTCGGCCAGTAGGGGGCACTAGAGCAGGGCTGAGAGGAGGAGGAAGAAGGGACTTACTCCTTCCTGTTCCCTCTCCATGCACTTCCTGTCTATTTCCTGTTTCCTTCAGTATCACCGGCAAGTCTTCTCCATGATGGCAGTGGCTCTTTTCTTCCCATAAGAGCCACTGAATCTGGTTTGCATTTTCCCCAGCACTCACAGAACCAGCTTTTTCAGGGCCCATCAGACACATCAGCATCAACTGGGCAGCCCCCGACCTCAGATGGCTCCCTGACCCCACTTTCAATGTCTACATTCCAACATCTGTTCCTCTAGCCATTTCCCTTCTGTCCCTGAGCCCTGCAGTTCCTACCTCTGTGATGTCCTTCAGTGGCCTTTCTGTCTTTTTGATTACCTTGTTGACTTTTACCTAGTTCACAATTCTTTATATTAAATTCTTTCTGTTCAAATAACTGGTGTGGGTTCTCTCTCTGGCCCCAGACTGATAAAGGACTCACAGCTCCTAACATGGTAGCTCCTAGTATCATTCACAGGGGAGTTTTTCATGTATTGTCACATGTGATGCTAACAATAATTCTGAGAAGTCCTATGGGTAGTTCCCCATTATACAGGTGAGAAAACTAAGATTCACAAAGCCTGAATTTCTCAAAGTAATCCTCTAGTAAGTGGCTGAGCCAGAACCAGATCTACCATGTCCCAGATGTCACCCTGCTCCTTGTTAGATACCCTTTTTCCAAAATTTATTGGCCACTATTTTAAGAGAACAACCTGAACCAGATATTAAATTAGTCTTCATGGATTTATTTCAGCAGAATATTGAATATGATCAAAATCTTTCCATTTTTTTGAAATGTTTTTCCTTAAAGTGCTACTCAAAACAATATAAACATTTGATAAATTGAAAATGTTTGATGTGAAAGAACACAGGCCTTATTTAATTCAGCTAATGAACAGTCTTTGGAATCTGAAAAACCTGGGTTTGAATCTGACCCCTCACAAGTTATTAGCCATATGAACTTATAAAAGATACTTACTTTCTGAACCTAAATCTTCTCGTATATAAAATGGCTAACACCCTGTTGGACTTTCGTGAGGATTAAATGTTTCTGTATGATGCCTGGTACATAAACAGCCTCAAATTAAAATTTCCTATCATTAGATACAGAGACTGGTCCTTCCTCAAAGTGAAATGCAATACACTTTCTTTAAAATTTCTCCAAAAATGTAGTTAGATGACTTTTACACAGTTCTCTGAATCTAGAGAATAAGTTATTTTCCATCTGGTTGCATCTCTGAAAGAAGAGTTGTATTCAATCCATGGTTTCAGTTGCATGATTTTCATTGCAGCCGCAATGGTCCTGAAGTCCTCCAGGGGCTGACATGAAGGCCAGCAGCAGCAGAACAGGAGACAAGAGACCAATGAGGAACCTTAAACCCCCAGAAAGATTCTGGCTGCTGGTCAAGATGGCATTAAAAAAAAAGAAACTTAATCAACTCACACAATGTTAAGTACAGAGGTAACGTAGGTTTCAGTTTCTTAAGGATACCCACAAGGTCCAAGGTTGGGGTTTTTGTTTGTTTGTTGTCGTTCTTTTCTTTTTTCATTTTGCCATCCTAAGTGCTTATTGCACTGTCAGGCCGGAGGAAGATGGCTTGCAACCTTACAAACTTCACATATGATCCACTGATATCTTGTGGAAGAAAAGAGTGTCACCTCCTGCTTCTCTATTAGGATTAAAGAATGTGTTCTAAAAGGTTCATCAGACTTTAACTGATAACGCACAACCAGGGCGAGACCGTATGTTTATTCATGAGAAGTGAATGCGTGCCCTGATGCTGGATGGGGGTCAGCTTTCCCTGAGGCACATTGCTGCACGGAAGACAGAGATCCTCAGAAACAGGTTTCCATTAGCAAGGAAGAAGTGGGACTTGACAAAAAGAGATCCCATTTCAAATAAATATTAAGAGAGCACTGACCCCAAGGACATCAAAAGTCCTTCTGGGTTCTCCCCAGTCTGATACCTGTATAAACGCTTACCTTACAGTTCTAGAGCCAGAGTCAGAAACCAAGGTGTTAGCAGCGCTATGTTATGGCAGCTCACAGGGAGAATCTGTTCCTTGCCTCTTCCAGTTTCTGGCAGCTCCAAGCATTCCTGGGCTTTTGGCTGCATCACTTCCATCTCTACCGTGTTGGTCACATTGCCTCTTCCTCTTCTGTCAAATCTCCCTTGGCCTCACTCTAATGAGATTGGATTTAGGGCCCACTCGGATAATCCAGGATGATCTCATCCTAAGATTCTTAACTATATCTGCAAATACCCTTTTCCAAACAAGATAACATTCACAAGTTCTGGGGATTAGAGTGTGGATTTTTTTTTTTTTTTTTGGCAGAGGGTGAGTGACCATTCGACCATTCACTCCACTGTACCACAGAGATATCATAAGACAGTGTATTTAAAATTCCAGCAAAGGACTGGCACCAGTAGGCATGTGATAAATATTGGTTGAAGCTAAATTTATTTATATGTCTTTGCAGCCTCAGCTGGCACTTTACTCACTCCCTATGCCATTCCTTCTGGGGATTCTGGAAAAAGACAGCATTCTCTTGGCCTGGACAAAAAGAATGTGAGCCAACAGGACAAAGGGTATAACTGTGGGGATGTAGAGTCCTATGCAGGAAAGAGCAGGCTGACCCAGATGGCAGAGAGAAAGAACAAGATGACCATCACAGCAAGAGCTTGGAGGAGGGGAGAGTAGAACATAAGCAAGAACACAGGACATGCAGAATTGCTGGCCACTCTGTCTCATTGCTTTTATTATTCTGGAATGGGCTGAAAATAACTTAGAAGCATCGGGTCAAGCAGCAACCTTGAAAGTATGTAACTTCTTCCTCTTGCAAAATTTATAATTTCATAAAGGCTATACTTTATAGACCCTATATCCAAGCTTTTCTTCTGAACAAACACATCAATCTTTCCACTCCCTCATTTTTCAAATAATGAGCCAAAGCCATTTTCTCATTACTCTGTTTTCTATTTTTCAAAGAAAGGTGATACTGAAATTCCATACTCAAATTTCATGCTCAGAGAATTCCCCAACTGGAATGAAGGATCATAGGAATCATCTATCCTAGCCCTGTCTCTTACAGAGAAGGAATCTGAGGCTGGGAGATTTTAAGTTACTTACCCAAAGTCACGGTCAGTGGATTGGAAGGAAAGGATGCACTGCCTGAAGAAACAGTTTGAGCCAAATCCCAGGTGGAAAAAGTTCCTGGAAACCTACACAGTCAAGCTGGTCTGCGAATGTGGAATGGTTGATAAAGGTGACAAGCTAGTCACCTTCCTGGGTCACCAACTGTAGTCAAAAATGTCTTTATTTTATCTCTTAAATTATCCCTAATATTCTATATGCAATCTCGTTTGCCAAGTAAAGGTTAGACCCTTAAACCCCTAAAAGGGTCATTATTCATGTTCTGGAGACTCTGAGAAAGTGAAGTGAATGCAAGGTATGAAATAATAAGATCCATAACTTTGTCATCGATTGTATTAAATGCACCATTCATCACCATCCATTGACATGCAGTCACCACCCTCATACCAGTCCCTATAATACTCACCTTTTTAAGAATACATTTTTTTCTTCACTTGGGCTAAAAGCCAAACATCTGAAATGACATGATGAATGAAAGAGGTCATTGAATAAAAGAGCAACCTTGAACTAAGCAAGTGAAATTGGAAAACTGCATCTCTCTTTGCACCTCTGTCCACTTGCAGGCTCCAGCCAGACTCAGTGGAGCCCAAGGGAATGTCTGCCCATGAGGAAAGACAGACCCAGAGAATTTAAGTGACTTTCCCATGATCGTACACTCAGTTGGCAAATTTGGTGAACTGGGAACACAGGACATGCAGAATTCCTGGCCACTCCACAACCCCACATTGTTAAACTAGCAACTCAAGGTTTAACATTATCTAAAATGAAAGTATCTAAAGACTTTTGGAAGATTGCAGGTAGAATAATTGCCTTGGCAACAGAGTAATTGTATCAATCAAGGTTCAATCAGAGAAATAGAACAAGCAGGCTGCGTGTCAGTGGAGAGAAAGAGACTACAATGGATTTATTATAAGGGATTGGATTACACAGCTAGGAGTGAGGACTGACCAATCAAGTCTGAAGTCTGCTGGGCAGGGGAGGCCATCAAGAAGGGTGGCTTACAAGCAGTTGGAGCCCAGCAAGCATGTTGTTCACTGGCAGAGGTCTCCCTCCCCAGTAAAAGTGTAAGCCCTCTTTTAAGGCCCCTCAACTGATTAAGTCAGGCTCACTCAGGATAATCTAATTCAAAGTCAACTGATTATGAAGTTTAACTATATCTGCCAAATTTATTCATGGCAGCATCTAGACTAGTGTTTTATTGGGTAACCAGTGACTATTGTTCAGCCTATCCAAGTTTATATATCAAGAAGCTATTGCAACAATCATGGATATCTATTGGCCAAATTTCCAGACGAGTGGAAAGTTGGACATGGAAAGAAATAATTATTGGTGAAGTTCATGATGAGATTTTCAAGTTTTATTTACAATGGAAGAGCTGTTTCAAGAGACACTAAAGTTCCAGTGCATCTTTGGACATATGTGGCTATCTTGCTGGATCCAATTTGCTAACTGTTAAGGATGTTTGCATCTATTTTCATGAGATACAGTGATCTCTAATTTTCTTTTATTATACTTTTTCTCAGATTTCAATATCAAAAATATGCTGTTACAATAAAAGTCAGGATGAGGTGAGCCTTGGGGGAGGGCATAGACTGGAAGGTAAACCAAAGGACTTTTCTGACACTAGTGACGTTTTCTCTTGATCTGTGAGAGATGCCAGTGTGGGTGCATTCAAATGAGAGCTTAAAAAAAATGGACCTCATGAAGACAGAGAGTAGACTGGTGGTTCCAGAGGCCAGGAGGGTAGGGAGGAGAGGGGTAATGAAGAGAGTTTAAATTAATGGCTATGAGGCCGGGTGCGGTGGCTCACGCCTGTAATCCCACCACTTTGGGAGGCCGAGGTGGGCAGATCACGAGGTCAGGAGATCAAGACCATCCTGGCTAACATGGTGAAACCCTGTTTCTACTTAAAATACAAAAAATTAGCCGGGCATGGTGGCAGGTGCCTGTAGGCCCAGCTACTCGAGAGGCTGAGGCAGGAGAATGGTGTGAAACCGGGAGGCAGAGCTTGCAGTGAGCCGAGATCGCGCCACTGCACTCCAGCCTGGGCGACAGAGTGAGGCTCCGCCTCAAAAAATAAATAAATAAATAAAAATAAATAATAAATAAAAAATAAAAAATAAATAAATTAATGTGTGTGAATACCTTTGTCTGAAGGTAGAAAAAATAAGACCTGGTGTTTGATAGATCAGTAGGATGACAATAGTTAACACTAACTCATTGTACATTTCAAAATAGCTAGAGGATAATTAGAGTGTTCCTAGCATGAAGATAAATATGTAAGGTGATGAATATCCCAACCACCTTGATTTGATTATATGAATGTATCAAATTATCACATGTGCCCCAAAAATATGTACACCTAATATGTATCAATAAAATATAAAGAACATTATTTTAAAATTGTGAAAATTTATTGGTTTGTACACCAAGGAAATTTGCACTTTTCCACATGTAGGTGTGACTGTTGAGGTCTTGTCAGAAGCAGACACTAGAAGGAATTAAGCATGCAAGAGATTTATTGGTGGAAATGTCTGTGAGTAGGTATGGAGGGCTTTCAGGTTTGACAACCATGAAAGGAGAGGGGGAAGGAAAAGAGATCAGAGCGAAAGAGACCACAGTGCCACTCTGGGAAAGTCTCACTCAGGCCAGCAGGGTGGCTCAGAGCAAAGACACTCGGTAGAGGTATCTACATTGGGCAAAACTGTTCTGGCTCTCATGTTCCCATTGCACTCAGTCATCAGCTGGGAGCAGCTGCGAGGAACAGGGCATTGCCCTGAAAATTTCAGCTGGTCCCAGAGGTGCAGAGGCTAGGGCTGGCTGTTAATAGATCCCTTGTGGTAGGTTCTCCCTTGAGGGGAGAGCTGAGAGGCCCACTCCCCATCATTGTCATGGTGGGATGGGGAAAGAGCATTTGGGATTTAGTATTACTCCTAGTTTATGGATGGGAAAAGTGGCTTGGACACATTCAATACACTCAGCCCCAAATTAGAAAGTCTTGAGGATACACAATTCTAACCTAGATCCTCTTGGTTCCCAAGTCTTCATTCCCTTCGTTTCCTTTCTATTATGCCAGACTCCAAATCAAGGCTTATCACATTGTCACATAATGGTAAGAAATCAGGTCTGCCCCCGACAACATTCCTCTTTGTGTTATGGAAATACAGGAAACGTGAAGAAATGATGTGTTCATGAAAGCAACATCCTCCTGGGTTATTCTGCAGACTACCCTTCACAGAAATTGTGATAATTAGTATTCTGGCTGTTTTTCTAAGGAAGAGTCCATCTAAGGTGAAACAATTCACCTCTGCAGTACCCAAAACTGAAATAACTTGTCATGAGCACAGGGAATAGCCAAGCACCGCCAAAGGGTATCCATTTAGAGATTTAGATCAGCCCATTAAGGCAACAGGGCAAAGCAGCAATCCCAACCCCTACAGAAGGAAACAGGACCCCATGAAACTGGGGAATCCAGGATGGCTCCTGGGCCAGGCAAGGATGGCTCACCATCCTCAGGCCTGGGAGAAGCAGCCTCTGAGATTAAAAGAGGGTGCACAGAACCCCTGACAAAGCCCCTGGGGAACAAGCCAGGAGGCCAAGTTAGTACCCCTGTCTTGGAAGCTGTGCCCTCAGATGGACTTACACTCTGTGAGGTCTTATTACCCCTCCATAGGCTACCTATTGCCACTATAGCAAATTGCTCCAAATTTAGCGGCTTAAAAACATACAAGTTTATGCTCTTACAGCTGCATAGCACATCCAATCTGAGGGTTTCACATGAGGAATCGTCCCTTTCTCCTCTCCTTTCATCCGTCTTCCCCCACTCATTCTGTTCTCCCACTGCCACCCAAGGGGATGGTCTTGGTTGTGGGTGTGGTGGTCAATGTGTGGGCATCTATGTGTGTGTACACATATGAGTATGTGTGAATGTGTGTGGGTTTATGTCTGAATTTACATGTGTATGTGTATGTGAATTTACATGTCTGTTTTTGTGTGAGTTTATTGTGTGTGTGTAAGTTTGTATATGTGTGGATTTATGTATGTGGGTTTCTGTGGGGAGATTGTGAGTCTATATATGAGTTTATGTATGTGTGAGTTTATGTGTGTGATGTGTGAGTTTGTGTGTATATGTTTATATGTGTGTTTGAGTGTATGTGAGTGTATATGTGTTTATGTGTGTGCATGTGGTGTTTGTGGGTGTGAGTTTGTGTGTTTGCATTTATGTGTGAGTGTGTGTTTGTGCGTGAGTTTATATCTGTGTGTGTGAGTTATTGTATGTTTGTGGGTTTGTTTCTGTGTATGAGTTTACATGTGTGTTTCTCTGTATGTGAGTGTATGTGTGAGTTTATATTTGTGTGAGTTTGTGTAAGTCTATATGAGAGTCGATGTGTGGATGAGTTCATGTATGTTTTATGTGTATGTTTATGCATGTGAGTCTATGCATGTGAGTACATGTGTATGTGTTCATGGAGGCAGCATCTTGGTTGTAAAATGAATTTGCAGACTTCAACAATTGCTGTCTCCATACGAAGATATTTTCCTCTCATCACAGCAGAGGTTCCTTCACCTGCACTCCAGCACAGTCACACGCTTTCCTGGTTTCCTCCCGCCCCCTCTCAGATCCCCCTCTACTTCTTTCAGTGTCTCCTTAGCTCCTTGATCCTCATGAGCATGCCCAGGGAGCACTCCCTCTCTGCAATCCCCGACAACTTTGTGCATGGGTGACCTTGGCCCCTAACATGGCCTTAGCTACCATCTGCACATTGACAGCTCTCAAATTTATCCAGAGCTTCAGCAGGCTGCATCCACCTAACTCCTCTGCGTGGATGGCAAAAGGCATTTGAGACTTACCATGTCCAAAGCCAAAGTCTGGATCCTTACCCATGGAATCATCTCCTTTCCTACTCTTCTCCATCTTAGTAAATGAAGCAACCATGGAGTTATCCCCAACTCCCTTCTCACACAGCTCTTCTGTACCATCAAACTCATCGAAAATCCAGCGTCTCCACTGTTCCCACCCTGTCCAAACCACTAGGTTTGTTCAAAAAAAACAAAAAACAAAACAACAACAACAAAAAAAAAAACCGAAATTATTTCCCTGCTTCTATGCTGGTCACAAGAATCTATCCTGAAAACACCAAGTAACCCCTTGCCTTCAGTCAGGTTCCCTACAAGTGGAGCCCAAAATGGAGATTCTGGGTGCGTGTGATATTTGAGGGAGCTCTCGGGGGAGAGTAATCTGTAAGAGATTCAGGGAAGAAGCAGGATGGAAAAGGAGAAGGAGGCCAGGTGCGGTGGCTCATGCCTGTAATCCCAGCACTTTGGGAGGCTGAGGTGGGTGGATCACCTGAGGTCAGGTGTTCGAGACCAGCCTGGCCAACATGGTGAAACCCCATCTCTACTAAAAATACAAAAATTAGCTGGGCATGGTGGCGTGCACCTGTAATCCCAGCTACTTGGGATGCTGAGGCAGGAGAATTGCTTGAACCAGGGAGGCGGAGGTTGCAGTGAGCCGAGATTGCGCCACTGCACTCCAGCGTAGGCGACAAAGCGAGACTCCATCTCTCAAAAAAAAAAAAAAAAAGAAAAAGAAAAAGGAAAAGGAGAAGGAGCAGAGCAAGGATGAAGTCTCAAGCAAAGTCTAGCTTCGGCTTGATCCCCGGGGAGGACTCTGAAGCATGAACCATATGGCAGTTGTGACCCCTTGAAGCAAGAGGTCCAGGCATTCGTAACCCCCATCAGTCATTGGCTGCGGACCACTGGTGGTTCTGGTCAACTGCAAGTGATTTTCCAGAGAAGGAGGCAGCTGGGAGCCATCAGCAGTCAGTGCTCACAGAAGACCAGCGGTGGTGACCCTGGCCATGTGAAGGGCATCTAATGTTAGACCACAACAACTCCTAGAATAGCTGTTCTCAAACTTCAGCATGCATCAGAATCACCTGGAGGTGGGGCTGCCAAGGTTAGCAAATAGAAACTCAGGATGCCGGATACATTTGGATTTCAGATAAACAACTGTTTTTAGTCTAAGCATTCGCTATTGCATGGGACATACTTACTCTAAAAAATTATTCATGGTTTATCTGAAATTCAAATATAACAGAGTGTCCTGTAACTTATCTTCTCCCTGCAGGGCTTGTTGAAACAGATGCTGTTGTTTCTGATTCATTAGGCCTGGATGGGGCCTGTGAATGTGCCCTGCCCTCTTAACAAGTTTCCGTGGTTAGCTGATTTGGGGAACGCACACACTGAAAACCACCATTGTAGTATATCCTGGAAAAATAGGCCAGACTGTGTTGCTCAAAATTTTGTAAGGTTTTCCAGGCCCCTTAAAAGAAAACTCAAAGTCCTGACAATAGCATTCAAGGTTCACATGACCTGGCTTTGGAGTCACCTCTCTTGCCTCTTCCCTAAATGCCCCTATTCTTCCTTCACCACTGTCAAGAAATGCTGGCTACATAGCTGTTTTCTGGAACAAACCAGGCACAATCCAGCCCAAGGGCCTTTGTACAGATTGGTCCCCCTGATTACATGATTCTCTCCTAAACAGATACAGGGGGCAGTCCTTTCCCCTCATCAACCTTTGTTTTTCAGCCCCGCTCTTTCGCCCTGTTGTAAATGGCACCCCATGCACAGTCCTACACTCATTTTTCTGCTCTGCATTCTCTCTGCAGCTCTGTCTCCATCTGTCAAGCGAGAAAACATATCATTTGCTTATTGTCTACTTCTCTCCACTAAAATTTAAGTTCTATGAACACAAAGATTTGTGTTTATTATATTCACTGCTATTCACAGTGGTGGTATCATTCTCCATACATGAGAGGTGCTCGAAAATGTGTGGAATAAATATTTAAAGACAAGGAGATGCCCTTATCTGAGACTGCAGGGCCTGCCATTCGTTCACTCTGTGAAGCCTGGCATCAAGCCACCCTGCATACAAGCATAAAGAACCATTTACAAAAAAGATCTCCCTTGTAAATGGATAAACTGAAGTTATCCAGGGGCAGGGGGGAAATATTAGGGCTTTAAAAAATGCTATTACAAAATGACTTAAGGCAATTTAGACCATTCAGCAGTTGGGGTGTGTGTGTGTGTTGTGAATATTTTTGTTTTTAAAAATTAGTGGTCAAGCAATGGCCAGGAAGGAATGGGCCCTGTCCTATACCCCTACTAGCAGACAGTATGTTCCAGCTAAGATTAACAGCCCATTTTTCTCCCAGTTTTACTGGGGTATAATTGACAAATAAAAACTGAATATATTTACCTCATACAATGTGAATTTTGATATATGCATACATTGAGAAACGATTGCCACAAACTATTAGACCCCATTCTGAGAAATGTACAACAATTCACGAGTAGGCCGGGCACGGTGGCTCACGCCTGTAATCCCAGCACTTTGGGAGGCAGAGGCGGGCGGGATCCCGAGGTCAGGAGATTGAGACCATCCTGGCTAACAGGGTGAAACCCCATCTCTACTAAAAATACAAAAAAAAAATAGCTGGGCATGGTGGCGGGTGCCTGCAGTCCCAGCTACTCGGGAGGCTGAGGCAAGAGAATGGTGTGAACCCAGGAGGTGGAGCTTGCAGTGAGCCAAGATCGCACCACTGCACTCCAGACTGGGCGACAGAGCAAGACTCCGTCTAAAAAAAAAAAAAAGAATTCATGAGTAATCAAGTCCCAAACAGTCCTATATGTTATTTTTATAAATCAGAGAACCCCCTACACTCTGGTCTCAGGCACTCCAAAAACAGGGTGAAAGTTTCACTGAGACAATTAGAAAGATGTCCTCTGGGCAGAACTGGCCAAACCTTCATCTCCTCAGGGGATCTGAGTTCTCCACAAAGGCCTGAGGGCTGGGGAGGGAGAATGCAGGGCTGACTGCACTGGAGACAGTGTGCACCGAGGAAGTTGGGGGCTGCCAGGCGCCTGGGTTCTTAGACCTTGTTCACTCAAGGGTAGTGGCATCAGACAATCTCTCAAGCCAGCCGCCAGGCTTGGCCATTGCACATTGTGCCAAAGAGAAATTAAATTACTTCCAGTGTCCCTTAGAAACAGATGAAGGTATTTAAAGTGCTTAGCACTCTCCTCTTGAGAATCTCATTAAGTTACTGCTGATGTTAACAAAAGGCCCCTAGGGTATGAAGGTATATAAACATGTTACATGGTTTATACTGAAACATTTTTATTTATTTATTTATTATTTATTATTTATTTATTTATTTATTATTTTTATTTATTACACAAAGAAAGGTAACAAATGTCCTTACATATTAAGTTTGAAGTTTGTTAGTTAAAATCACATACATCCAAGTGAAACTTTCTTTGCAAATGGAAGACATTTCAAGATGCTTTAACAGCCAAATTGGCAACTGAAACAAAAACTTTTAATTCACTGAACTCTGGATTTCCCAGTCCTGAGAACAAATAAAATTAAATAAAGAAGCCCACAAATATTGCAGTTAAAATTCCAAATTCTTAACTCTAGCCATTTGTATTGTTTGTAGAATCATCTTTCTTTTATGCAGACAGAACCCTAACACTGAAAATCTGACATTTAACTCCTCAAAATGGGGATAATCTTCAAAAAAAAATCTCTATGAACACAATTGATGGGTTTATTCATATTGCTCAGAGGTACACATTTAACAAATCTCATAAAACTCTTAGTCTTTCTACCAGAAATTGAAACAATTTGAATTGAGAGTAATAGGAAATGCTTACTATCTTTAAACAGGCAAAGTTGGGATATATGTAAGGTAGCTCATAACACTAAGTAGTTTAGGAAAACTCCAGAACGCTTCATTGCTGCAGAATGCCTGACAGCTGCCTGTCCCAGCCCGCATGATTGTGTGAGGCCTGTGCTGAGTCCCCTGCCCCAGAGAAGTCCAGGACCAATGGGGACAAGTTGGTCACCCTTCCTGAATCAACAGCCTGTCCAAGGATGACCCTTCCCTTGGGGCTTCCCCTAATGGTCAGCAAGCACCTTCCATGTTTTCTTGTTCTGATAAGCTGCTGGGCCTCCAAACTCCTTGCAAGCCTCTCCCCTCCATCCTGCTCAGCAATGTGCACAGCCGCTGCCCCCCTCAGCCTGGAAAACCAACAGGATGCTAAAGGGGGAAGGGCGGGTAATGGGCTGCGGGCCCAGATGGTTGTAGTTCCAGCTAACTGGGAGGGTGGAGCAAAGAAAGGAGTATAAAGAGGGCAGCTACAGCCTCACTCTCCTTACTAGCTGCTGGGCCGGGTAGGGTAGTGCGGTTGTTATGCATTGGGATTCACTTGGTTTTAAGCTGGCGAGGCTGGGTCTCTTGCTCAGGGTCCTTTCTGAAGATGCTCAGCTCTCTTCCTCTCTCTCTCTCTTGTTCTCTGCTCTATGGCCTTTCTTTTCTCAGAAAAAGTAATTAGGAACAGTACATCCTTAGCTCAGACTGGAGAAGCAGCCTCAGTTACTCTAAGAGAACAAGATGGGAAGGAGTGCCAGGCCCCAATGACCTACCCTTAGGGCAAAACGAGATGAAAATTCCAGCAGGCCTTGTCCCCAGGACAATACATGCTCGGGGGAGAGCTATGGGCAGGGCTGTGCAAAGCATATGAACCAGAGGCTGGGAGATGTAGGGGAACTGAGGCTCGGGTGGAGGATGGGCTAGCCCTGCAGTAAAGTTAAGTCATTGCCTGCTTTCCGTGAGAATCGGGGCCAGCCCGACCCTGCTAACACCTCAGATCAAAGGGAGAGTGATGGGGTTACTAAAGAGGCTAGCTGGAGATCCAGAATCATGAGACTGCTCTCCCCTCTCCTGAACAATAAGGGTAGCAGCTGCCGTTCCAGGGTCCCTGAGAACTGGGTGCCACCTTCTAGGTGTCACTTCATCTAACACCTTTCTTGGTGGTGGTTCACGTGGCTTCCTGGACAGAATCCTCATACAGACCTGAATTGTCCAGTCAAGAACATCCAGCCTCATCCTCCAAGCCAGCAGCTTAGTCACTTGGCCCATAAGACCCTAGAGCGAGATAGTGCCAAGTAGCACTGAGATGTGCAAAGAAGTCTTCACAAACTCTGCCTGGGGTTCGGGATACTGGCTGTTTCTCCAGCAGCGAGTGACTAAAAACAGGTTCCTCTCCTTAGGCATCTGATAATTAGATCAAACCACATACTCCTGGAATGAAGAGCCAGAACAGAGTGGCCACTGCTGGCCGCTAGGAAATCCTAACTTGCAAAGCGTGGCCATGCTTCTTTTTGTCACCTGGGGTGCTGTCTGGGTATGAGACCTTACAAAATGAGCCACAGAACTTGTAGGCTTGGTAGAAGTCAATCTTCCATGAAGCCTGTCTTAGAATACCAGGACTTCCCCTCCCCCAGCCCAGGAGGGGTTCAATGTGCTCTAACGATCGCGATGCATCTGTGGCCAACACTTAAGTTAACAAGGTGGAAGTAACCCTGATGCTTCACGATTTCATGGTGACATATTTCCATACTTATTCTCACACAAATGAGGTCAAGAGTCCACGTTACCCATACCTTAAAAGGAAGTATCCTATCTGTTGAAACTTTCCCAAAACTATTTACTTGGTAGGTAAGGGATTTGGAGCCAGTTTTGTTAAGCCCACTGACTTATTCCCTGATGGGAGCTAAGTGACTTCAGCTGTAACTTGACTTCTAACCCCAAACCTGGGCTTCACTACACTGATATTAAGTTGCCCTCATCTGAGAATCATTTGAGGCTTTCCCAGCTCTACTGAAGTATGCCTGATGTTGGGGGATACCAGATGAATGACTTCTGCAGACACAGGAATGGACCCTCAACCTGGGAGTGAGGTGTTAACTGGACCGCTTGGGGCAGCTCCCAAATGCTGCTGCAGACAGCCAACAGATGCAGCCTATTCTGAATGCAGATGGAGCTAGTGCTCCTTCTGGAGAACTTGGAAATGCAGACTAGAAAATGGCTTCTAAGCATTCATCCTAGAGCACAGATTAACAATGTGGGGTGTTGCCTAGCCATTGCAATTTGCCATAAACAGTGATACATTCTGAAGTCACCTTAAGGTGCAGAAAACGCTGCAAGTCAACAGGTATGTGCTTAACAACAGGAAGCCACTAAAAATCCCTCTATTAGTCACAAGCCTGCCCTTCTGGTCTGCCTTCTACAGTCTGCCATCCCCTCTATGCTGGAGAGAATCTCCTTCAGGGATTTTTTTCTGGGCAAAATAGAGTATGAGGCCCTATGTCAGTGGGTGACAATTCCTCCAGTGAAGCAATGACAAGACTACAACACTCTAAGCTGCCTCTTTTTTTTGCAGTTCTGGGATACATGTAAAAACATGCAGATCTGTAGCTGTCTCTCCTTTTAACTTGGCACATCTATACTCCCTTATGGGATGTTGAGTAGAAAGTGTTTGGGTTAACCCTCCTATATCAAAGTCCATAGCCTTATGATCTTGGCCATCTTTTTCCCCAAATCTTGCTGCAATCAAATATGTAAATGTCAGTAAACTCACCGAGTGTGTAGCCAGGAGGCCAACCTCACTAGTGAGCTATGCATCACCTTGTGATGTCTGGGCTTGGGCCACTTGGATGTCATCCTGCAGGGCTCTGGTGTCCTCATAACATCTGGGGCTCATAGCACCAGGATGTTATCCTGGTAGCTCTAGATGTTCCTGTGTTTGCATTTGGAGGTGCTAGGTTCTCGGAGGACAGACTCATTTCACTTCCTGGGAGATGAAGCTCAATAACTCCTGGTTTAAGAGCCTGCACCTGTGGGTTCAGGTGGGGAGAAACTTCTGAGGCTACCATCTCCATGAGCCCTTCTGCGCCTCTCCCTTAGTGAGGGACTCTTGAGGATGTAAGAATTAACTGTTCTTAAACATCTCAGTCATCTAAACAGTGGGTCTTGTCAGACTTACAAGCATATTTAGAGTACCTTGACTAACGGCTCTCAAGAGTCTTGAGTAACAAGGATCAGAGCTGGGAGGTACAGTTTTGTTAAGGGCAGCATAACAGCAGTTTCTGCCCTGAACTAGAACTCTTATAGGGGCAGCTGTTGCTCCCGAGTTGGGAATCATTCTGATGTCGGGCATTAGGGGAACAAAACATGTCTAAACCATGCTGCTTGGGAGGATCTTGTTCTCTAAAACTAAGGTCCAAGCCAGAAGCTAAATGGACTACACCGAGCAATCCTCGCACTTCAAGCAGGCCCCCTTAGAATTGGCTTGGATCACTGTGGGTTTGGGTTTACCTCAAGTTCAGGCTGAATTGCTCTACTTCCTCCTGACCCATGCCCCACATCTGGTTTTGGTGATGACTTAGATGCATTGGGAGGCTATTCTAAGACATTCTCCAACCCTTCAGAGTTGCTGCTTCGTGCTTTGACCCTGAGCTTGAGCCTAGCCCAGCAGCTAGGTTGGATTTCATTTGTATTAAGCTCACAAGAGCTATCGAAAATTGGACTAAACACTACCAAAGCCCATGGCCAATGTTTGGGAGTAAGATGCATGAGATATGAAGTGAGCCATTGGTCTGTAAAGAGGTTGCCAGCTGCTGGTCATAGAGAGTTAGCCTTGTAAGAAGGGGGGGCCTATCAGAAAGCAAGGATTTGTGCTGAAGCTCCCAAATATGGGTATCCTTGCCCCATCTGTGTGTGTAGTCAGAGGACTGGAAGCTTAACTGAAGTCTAAAGGAGGCCACCAAACCTGGAGCTTCCAAGTTTCTCCTTGCTGGTCCTAACTCCACTTGGTGAGCCATGGAACCTGAATGGCTGTGACAGGCAGCCAGATCCTGCTGCCTCATTCCCTGCCTAGTGAAGCTGACTGGGGCTTATAACACATGCAGGTGTGATAGCTGGCCTTCACCTTCCACACTCGCTGTTCTTGTGGGTGGGATCTTTCCCATATTTCTGATCCAAGAACAAGTATCCCTGTAGTGTTCACAGCTAAACATAACACTGGTATAAAACCATAGAAGTTGACTAAGGAAACTGAACTTCAGGTTAATTGCACTTTGGTGCTTGGCACCTAGCCCAGGAAGGCAACTGCCTTGAAGTAAACACACTAAATCCAGAGTGTTGCCTTGCTGAGCTAGAGACGGAATGCCAGGGTATCTGGGCCTGGACCAATGGCCTTTCTGTAGCACAAAATCCTGATGTCAAAGTCTAGAAACCAGGCCATTTGAAATGTGTATACCAGCTGTGAATCTCAAAGTGATGGAGGATTAGGATGATGGGATTCTCATGGGCATTTAACCTGGGTCTTGGGTGACATGGCATCCAGCTGAGAGCATTCCTGTGGATGGATCAGCATCTCACGTCTTCTTTGTAGTGAAGTGGGATATCAAGTGCTGCCCAAATGTCAGGCGCACCTTTTGTGTGCAAATGTTATGGCTGGTATAAAACTGCAAAGTGCGGGGGACCCGGGGGGGGGGCCGTAGAAGTCCTGGTCTCCAGTGCTCCCCCTTCCTTTACTCCGGTAAACTTGAAGTTAGTGTGAGATTACTGTGTGTGGAACAAGAACCACAGAATCGCAGTCAGATAAGCTTCAAAACCATGACTAGGAGGTTTTCACTGTTCCTAGTGAAGTTAGGAACAGGTCTGATGGCCTCATCGGTTCTGGTTGTGCCTGAAGGTAGGGGGTCACTGAAACACTTGTCTCTGCTTGTAGCTTCTAGAAATAAGCTGCAGGGTCTAGTGGCTTATTAACATGCCAGATAGGTGGTCTCTCTCCTACTTGTCAGGTGGACTGCCAAAAGAGCTATCAACTCTTGACCTAAATCATAGACTGGTATCTCCTGATTCTTTCCTCTAACAACCAGGAAGCATGCCTATGTCACCTGAACCACAAGATGGTACCTCAGCTTCTCTGTCTTCTCTAGTGACAGAAGATCACTGACTTTGGGAATAACATATGATGGTGCCCTCCCAGGAAGGCTCACTTTCAAGGTATCAAAAGTGATCATCTCCCCAGTAGATCTCTGGTGTGCTCACAGGACAGCTTTGAAAACAAGGCTCTATCACAGGTGCATCTTCCTATGTAGTATTGGGGTGCACCTTTGGGATGGGCAATGAATAAGAACCCTGAAAACAATGATCTTTGACTGTTCAGTCCTCCCTCAGGTTGATTTCTGGAGCCCCCTTGAGAGCTGTGAATCGAGATTAAAGTATCCAATTCTTAAGACTGTACCAAAACCCAAACTGCTTATGGCCAAATGGTTGGAGTATAAACAAGTTCATCAAACAAGCTTATTCTTACTCCTGTGAATTCTGAGTCAAAGAATGGATATCAATGGAAGAGAGAACTCCCAGGAAAGTGGCCAGGCTAATGTGGTCAAATAGACTGTCTCCAGAGCTTTGTGTTATCAACACTAATAAGTTCTAAAAACCCAGGTGTCTTGGGAGTGAGACTGAGAATATTAAAAGGGAAAGTGGATCTGCCATTTCTGACTCCTCTATCCCCTAGCATAACAAAAGTATAGCTTGGGGTTCCCATCAGGACTCATAGATGGTTTTTTTTGGAGAAGAGGTGGCCAATATTGACTTAAATTACTAGACCACCTGAAGAAGCCAAAATTCATGTTTGCATATATTCATCTCAAGAGTCTTAAATTCCATGGTTGTGAATGGAGGAGGAGGAAGGTCTCATTCCTACTATGACCCAGTAGCTTTGTCTTTGCAAATGATGCTGACCCCATGTCACTCAATACAATGTTTTCCCCCTTCCAGGATTGAGACCTGGGTCCTGATCTAAATCAGACCCCAGGGGGTATGAAGACGTCATTTCCAGGGGTGATCTCTCTGTGCTGATGACTCGGGAGTAAACCCGTGGCAGAACAGGACTGCAGCCTCGTGCTCAAGCCTTGGGTCCTAGATCATCCCCTCACACAAAAGGAGGGGACCCCTGCCTGCATGATCCTCGCCACCTCCAGAGGTAGAACTTGGATGAGTCTTTGCCAAATGCTGTCAGGATCCACAAGGCTTGGTTTCGGCCCACAAAGGTCCTGAGTGGCTCTCACAGGAGCCGCGGTTTCTAGCCCCAGGACATCAGGGAATGAGGAGACAAGACTCTCACAGCTTGAGACCCAACAGACCCAGAGAGATGTTAGTGCTTGAAGACTCGGCTTCTCTCTGCCTCTTGCCTGAAGGCTCCCCATCAGCCTAGGGGAAAAACTGCCTGGTGTTGTCAATAAGGTCCCAGGTCACGCATGTCACGATATTCAGGGAAGTCTTCCCATGTCTGGGCCCCTCAGGGCTGGCTCCCTGGGTTGGGTGAAAACACAGTGCCTGTCCCCACACCTGGGAGTGTCTGGAATCCTACCAGGCCATACCATCTCTCCTTTGGCCAGCATCACTTACTCTTCCCTCGTGGGCCCTCCGGGGCTCCTCAGTTGAAGGTATGTTGGGGTCCACTCTCAGGAGCCACTCTCGGGGCTCTCCATCCTGGAGAAAAGGCATCTTCTCTGTTCTGCAGCATCCCTTGCTTTGCACTGAGAACTCTGCTACCTCCTGACAGGCCCTGATCTTCCAAGATCAGGACCTCAGTACCGAAAATGGAGTGACCTGGGGTGCTCATCGGATCTCTCTGCCCTGCTGGGATCTGAAAACTCGTAGTTCGTCTGAACGTTTCCTGAGGAAAGAGTAGATTCTAAGTCTCTCTGCCATGAGGCTGTGGTCTGAGGAGGCTCTGGTCTGAACATTCCAGGGTCTGGTGGTCCATATGCACCTGGTTATCTCATCTCCTTTGCGAGCTGTTCCTTGGCTGGTCCTCATCGCCCCAGCTGAGGCTGTGCTCTGGGGACACCTATACCCCATGGCTTCACCTGGTATCTGTGCTCCTGTTCCGTCTTCCTGTCTGCACCTCTAGTAGAGCTTCTAAACTTCAACGGGGCATCCTCCAATACCTGCTACTTGTCCCTATTGGGAGTCTCATAGGTATTTCAAATGCAGGTGATTCTAAATGGAGTTCAACTCCCCTACACCATCTGCATCTCTGCGATTCCCCCATCTCACTCTGCTGTTCAGAATGAAAGTAAAAAATTAGTTTCCCGTTGTTCCATTGACTTATTGATGCCTCAGGGACTTAAGCAACTATGCAAAGCTAATGGTGAGGGAGGGGCTTGAGGGCAAGATGGTGACCCCTTCCTGTTTACATTTACATTCCTGTTTCCCATTACAGAATGGCATCCTCATTTTGTAATGAGTCCTTAGACAATGCTGCACTGCTGTGAGTCCCTCTTGGGTGCAGTGGCCACTCCTTCAGGGCATTATCCCCTTCAAGCCCCAACCCCACCACCCTTTTCATCAGATATGAAGTCTATGCCTGATGACTGAGGCGGCCCTGAGTAAAGGAATCATGTTCCAAGGGGTCAGACAAAGCCTTGCATGGCTCTCAACACAGTGAATGAGCCACTGAGAAGAGCAGGATCCACAGCACATCAGCCTGCCCTAAGCCTCTTCCCCAAACCTGGGGGACTGGGGGAAGCAAGACCCAGTGTAGGAACTTAGCCTGTGTATGCTTGGCAAGTAACACTGGTGTATGTGATTGATTGGGATGGCAAAAGTTTGATCTACCAGCTTCTTAATAGTATGTGTACTTTCATTAAAAAGCTTGGGGGGGGGCACTCAGTGGAAGCCTTCCAGAAAACAGTGAGGGGTCACTGGAGTAGAATCCAGGCTCTTGTGTTGGAAAACGATTATCTTGGCATCCTCTGATAGCTATGAAGCCCTAAACCCCAAGACTGCTAACGGCTGTGCCCTCTGGCACCCTCATTCTGTAATGAGTCCTTAATACAGTCATTCTGGCTGATCTGGGATACTTGGGAATTCTACCACACTTCCTGGAAGCAGGCCAAGTCAAGGGTCAAAGTGCATGGTGATCAAGCGGGTTTCAGGAAAATCTGCAGCCACAGTCTCTAGGACCTAGCCTTTAAGACCCCAACTGCTGAGAATGGGGCAGACTTGCCAAGTTGGACTGTTCAGAAAATTCACCAGCCTTTTAGTTATTTTACTAAGAAGGTAGGTCAAGGGAATATCAAAATGAACATATCCATGAAACTACGACCCAGGAAAATGAGTTATACCAGCAAACTACATGCTTTCTCTTCTCCAAGTCACTATTGCCAAACATAATGACAATGACAAATGGCTCTGATCTGTAACTCCTCATTCTGAGTGTATATTTCTGTTAACTCTCCTCTGACTTATGCATGCTGTATGTAGCAGTAGTTTCTATTTAGTATTTTTATCTGCATGTACTCCAGCTTATCCATCCTGCTGTTGAACTATATTCAGGTGGTAGCTTTGACTGTTACAATTGGTGCTCTGATAACACTGGATGTGAACTAGCACACATACATATGCTTTCCTGCTGTGTATATGCTTTGCAGTGAAATCTCTGGGTCAGACCACAGTTGGCTTTGGGGCACACACCAAGCAGTCATCCAGAATGTCATACTATGTTCCTAGTATGAGAGTTTCAGTTGCTGTTCATATTCAGTGCTTCAGTCACTAACTTCAGCCCTGCTGGTGGCTCAGGAGCAGTTTCTCATAGTAGCCTTCTGAATTACTAAATGTATTAAGTTTATCCTGCTGCATCTCAAAATTATGCATGGTATTGTCAACATGAGACAATATCTCATAATCAGACTTATTAGATTGCTGCAAAAGTAATTGCAGGTTTTGACATCACTCAATGCCAAAAACCGATTACTTTTGCACCGACCAATACATTCTGTGACTGTTTGCTAGGACAGTACAAGGAGTGGTCACTATGACAACAATCACTTGAGGGATGGGGTATGTTAGGGAATGGTGGCACATCAGTTCATAAACATGTTCCCTCTTCTTGAACGTGGGACCCAGTGGGTAAATGAGTAAATAAAGACTTCCATTCTGGCTGCAAGATGGAAGAACATCTTCCCCCCAGCTCCAAAAATGCTGTGGGTTGGTTCTTCCCTATTCCCATAGGTCTTGGTTGTATAACTGTAGACTTAGGTTACAATGGGGGTCCTTCATTCACCTGTATCTAGAGCAAATTTTTGTCCTTTCCCAGAACGCCATATTTGTTGCTGGGTTACTGAATGCCCCTCTTCCCAGTCTGTGTGGTTCCACATGCTTGGTGTGGCCTTGGGCACCATGAGGCTGACAACACAGCTGGGTTGGAAGTCTTCCACCATCCCAATCTTCTAGAATGGAAGCAACTGGCAGACAAGGCTCCCTTCCTAAGGTGGGCTCTGACTGACTTTTTAGACAAACCTTATGCGGGATGAGGATTTTCTTAGGGAAACAGCAGAGCATCAGGAACTTTGGGGGTCCCCCCCAGGCACCTCTGCACAGCTGCTAGTGGTGGTGGCCATGTCACCTGTTTCCAGGGTAACTATTGCCAAGGATAATGGCAGCACCCCTGCCTGAGCATCTCCCCAGGCCCTCTAAGGATGAGGTGAGTGGGGAAGGCACCAGGGGGTTGACAGTCACTCACTAAGAACATCAGAGATAGAACGATTGCTCCCTGTAGAACAAGGTAATGACAAACCCTGTTCTCGTGTCCTTCCCAGCCTGTTAAGACAAGGATACAAAGCAATGTTGAGATGGAAATCAAAGGACTCCTTGGTGATGCCCTAACATACTGGGTTGCAGTGTAACTTTCTCTGTTACCATGGAAGAACCCCAGAATGACTTCTAATCTTGCCCCTATCTCCTGAGCAGAACTCTGACCCCCCACCCCCATGTTCTACACGGGCAAGGAAACTGCATTTGTGGCTCTCTGGTTACCTGAAGCTGTGTGCCCTTTAAGAGAGTCAGGGCAGAGAGCTGCAGAAATGAACAATAACCACCTCATAAAGCTGCAGACCACTTGGGCCACAGTCTGTGTCCCCAGGAAATGGGCTTGGAAGTGCAGAGATGGGTGCACCAGCACATCTCATGGGAACTTGGCCTGGCAAAGGAGCCCCAGGGAAATGGGACGAGACCCTGGCTCATAGCTTGTTGGTGCCATCTTGGTCCTGGAGAGTGGGCACTGCACAGAAGATACCACACTCAAAGCTGCCTCCTAAGCCTAGTGACCAGCCCCTGTGCCAAGAAGTAAGATGACTCCTGTCCTAGTGCTAGCACTAGAGCTCCAGGAAGCCTGATGAGGTGGAACCTTTCCACAGGCTTGTCTCTGGGGAGCAGGAGCCAGGGCCTCCTGATAATTGGGAGTATGTGGCTCTGCCTACATCCCCAAGCTGGTTCTGGTGTGGTTTGTGGGTCTCGGCTCAATGCTTCTATAGTCATACTGGGGTGGGTTACTTCCTGAATGTGATGCTGTACCACAGAAACATGCTGTTCAGTAAATGAGCAAATTAAAGCTACCAGTGTCTCCCTTGACCTACTTATTTTCTTCCCTTATCTGAGCGGTAAGTTCATTGAACTCTGATGCAATAGAATTCTGCTGAACATAAAACTGAATGAGGTGATGTTGACCTATGGCATATGGATGCTAGTCTAAATATTGAAATATCTGCAGCTGTAGTGTGGCTAGCAGAACAAGAATGTCACTGCCAGCCAGCAGGTTTTATCCTGGAGCACAGGGATAGACTGCATAGATGCCAAAGTAGGTGTGGCGTGAGGTCAAAGAATGGGGAGAAGGCAAGGCTTCATAGGCCTTGGTAAGACTTAGGCTTCTACTTTGAGTGAAATGGAAATGTATTGGTGATCTTTGAATTGTAGTCCTTATTTTCTTAAGGATCTCATTGGCTCTGCATGGAAAACAGCTTGTAGGGGAAGAGAAACCACTTGGGAGCATCATGCAAAAAGTCAAGTGACAGCTTAGTCTAGGTGTGTGTGGATGTGGAGGTGACAACTAATCAGGTCTGAGCCCATGTTAAAGGATGGAAACTTCTGTATACTTGAAGTAGGAAGCCTGTATGGGAGAAGTTTGGGGAGACAGTATAGGTGTAAGTTTGACATGCATAAAAGGAAATGGTCAAACTGCTGTTGCTGGCTTTTAAAATTCTATTTCAAACTGTATACAAATTCCACTCCAGACAGCAGTAAAGAATGAATTTCTTATGCCAACTATAAACTAATGGAGAGAAAAAAGTCGAGTCAAGTAAATAGCGATGGAAAGGATGGCCACACTGAGTTGAGAAGGAGGAGAGAGGTGGGTTGGGGAGTGGTAACTAGCTATAAAAGTGAAAATTAGCCTTCACCCTGAATGAGGGTCCTCATTGACCAAGAGTTAAGTGGTATGGAATGACACTCACTGGATGACTGAAGTCAAAACTTTGAAGGTAGGTCATGTAAAAGGTCAAGATGGGACCTGCCGGTAACCATGGGAATTGACTTGGGCTCTTGTGTGGAATGGAAGGAAAGGCTTTGGAAGTAAAGTCAGGATAATGAGGCAGACTCCTCTGGCCACAGCAACATATGTATTGACCTAATTGTGACAGACAGTGCTGAGGAGAGAATGAGGTGCTAATGTGTAGTCCAGGAACGAGGGATGACCCAGCAGTTGGAGCATACATGCAAAAGGTGGTTAGGAAGATGGAGAAAGCTCTCATTCCTGTGACATTGGGAACATGGGAAGGAATACTACAGAAGAGGCTGGCCATGAGCAGATGCCATGCCCTAGAGTAGCAGCCAAGTTTCTCTTTCCCCAAATCCTGGGAGTTCCCAGGAGTTTGTTTGGCAACTCTGCCAAAAGGAAGCCCAGAGTCCTAAAGAACTCAGTAAAGTGTCTTGGGGCATCTCAGATGTGTGTCCTAGCCGATAAGAGTCCAGGCAATAAGTGATCAGGGCCAGACATCTTAACATTTGTCTGATTCCTACTCTTGGGTACGACACTTCATAGGATTGTTTTCCACCTTTCTCGTCTACTGACTTCTGTGATTAGAGTAGACCCTGGAGCTCTAGATCCGTTTTCTTTACACAAAATTTGTTCTTGGTCGTCATAAAAATGTGACTCTTCTGCTTACCTGACTTTATTTTTAAAGCCAGCTAACTTGAACTCTGATCTGCCCAATTAAAGTATAACAGGTGCTGAAGATGAGAATCTAGAAATGGGCAACTCATCTAGAAAAGATGGTTCTTATGCCAGAATTCCTCATCTGAGCTGGTCCACAACATGGAAGTGGGGTTTCTCCTTTCCTCACTTCTAACAGGGCTTAGGTATTCAAGTCCTGTTAAAAATACCAACACTGTCCTAACTCCAAATGAAGGAAAACAATACTGGAGACAAAGTTGCTATGAGGCTAACTTCCAGTTGAACAGAATGCTGAACCCAAAAGATAACCAGAGTTTTTATGCCAGAATCAAATATAACAAGACTCAAATCGGGATCCTGAGCTTAGACCCCTCCCAGTCATAAGTCTAATCTGGGAAAGCCTCCTTTGGACCTACTGTGTTGTATTTGGCCTTTGACCCCACCCTGTGTTTGCTGAGAGTGTTCTGGTGTTACTGTGTCTTCTACATTCTAGCATCCTACTTGGGAAGGTCCTATTTGTAAGAACCACGGGTATCTTTGGCAAGGTCACGGGGATTGTGCCTCTTAGCTCCTTAATGAAAATCTAGAGCTAACAGCATGGTGAAGGCCTTAGAATTTCCAAGATCTAACAATCTCGAGTTTCAGAAAAGACTTGGTGCATACAGACCAGAAATGGACACAGTTCTCCAGAGACTACAGAAATGTACCTATGGAGTATGGCTTCATGGTGACAGGTGGCACTGGCAAGGACTCTAGGGAGGCTGAGCTGAGAGAACTGGAGGAATTCTGTGAAGGGTCTTTGTCCTGGGGGGAGACTCTGTATATCCTTGGGTGGGAGGGAGGCAACAGACTGCCTGGGAGGTGGGGTAGAACTTGCCATATCAGGCCCAAAGAAAACTCAGAAAAATTGAAAGGGAAACTCGGTGTTAGTAACCACACTTTCAGTGAAAAGTGCCCTTGGCCAAGGACAAAGGCCCATCCACTCTGGTGTTGCAGCTGGGCTAGCCTCTGTTCCTGGGGCTTCAGAGCACCAACATCGGGCAGTCAACACCAAACTAAATGGCATGTGGCATTTCAGTTCACCTCAAGATCCAACCCCTGTTTAGGGTGAAGGTGGGCTCTGTGTGTGCCCTGGGGTGGGAGTCTTAAAGCTTGCCTATGTTCCAAGTTGACATGAGAGGGTCAAATCCATGTTTCATTCAAATAATCTGAAACTAAGTCAAAGGCTGAAATCTAAAAAGCCCCCTACCAGCCTCCACCTCACCTGAGGGGCATGAGGGGGCCTCCCCAGATGATGTACCCCCCACACAGCATGCACACAAGTCAAGCAGGAAGCTCCTTGAACTCACTCATCAGGTTCAAGCTGACTGAGTCCTATTGCCTGTGCAGACTCAACAGATCTGTTGCTCACGTGATTAGGATTCAAATCTAGCCGGACACTGTTGAATAAGCAGAAGTCTGAAATCATGAAACGGGACTTAGGTCCGCAGCAGCAGGATTCTTCTCCAGTCTCAGGGCCAGCGCCTGCTGTGTCTCGTGCTGCCTCTGCTTCTGCAGAAGCTGGCCACTGACCACTGACCTGGGGGGGGGGGGCCTCATCCTGGAGCTGCTCCCACAACTTCTCTAGCCCCCCACCCTGCTGGTGATGGTGCTGTTCTTGTCTCTCAGAACAAGTGCTCTGTGCTGCAGCACAGAGCAATCTGGACATGTCTTCCAGAGTCCTGGTGTGCAAACCCATGGACTAGTCCAGTCTTTCCCAGCTTTCAGAGATCTCAGTTCAAATCAGACCAGAGATTGTTGAACATGCAAAAGTTTGAAACCATAGAAATGGATTTAAATCCACAGCCATGAGAAAATAAAAGCCACATACATTACCATGCTGCTGCTTATAGCTCATATTGTGAATCTACTCGTTAAAGCCTGTGTGAGTGAACTTGAGACACTAAGGGAAGCTCTAGAGGCCTTAAGGCAGGAATAAAAACCGGTAATACATCAAGGCCCCCACCTTTGAGGACACAAAAGGAATAGGGTGGTCAGATCAAAAGATGAGGTTCTTGAACTTCAGCCTGAGCAAGTCCATAGACCCTTCCAGAAGCAAAGGGTATTTATCACCCTCTAGATTGTCACCAGGATAGGTATGGGTCCAAGCACAGCCTTTGTGACCACACAGTAACCCAGCCTTAGCAGTCTGACAAAAGTCAACGTACATCACGTGAGTGAAGGTAAAGGCCTTCAAGTTCAAGAGCCCTTGACAAAAGGGGTCGCAGGTGGGGTTTGTCTTATGGTCAACTGGGGACTATAGTAGCTACAAGGCCTAAGCTGTGAGAGCCCCTAAAGTGAGCCAGGAGAAAATGCCCTAGAGCCACTCACTCCTACTTCCTTGAAGGTACTCTGAGGGATGGAGAACCTCCCCTGGGGACCAACCTGGTACAGAGATCCTGCACCAAGAATACATGAGGCTTTCTGTGAGATGGGCTTGGACATGGAGAATAAGTGTGGGAACTTGAACACAGAGGGCAGCAGCTCATCTAAAACTGGTAGCTGGAAACCACCCCTGAGATCAATCTCCTTGGGCAGGTACCTTTTCCTTTGCCTCCTGTCTCCACGACCCCCACCACACACACATCTGTGGTCCCTAAAGGCTGACCTCCTCACTCTTCCATGTTCTTTGGCCTCTGTATTAAGGCTCTGTAGAGGAGCAGGATTAATAGGATAGATGTATATATAATGGGAAGTTTATTAGAAGTGACTCCCATTATCACAAGGTAAAGTCCCATAATAGGCCATCTGCTGCAAGCTGAGGAGCAAGGATGTCAGTCTGAGTCCTAACACCTCAAAATTATTGGGGAAGCTAACAATGCTCCCTTCAGTCTGTAGCCCAAGGCCTCAGAGCCCCTGGAAAGTTACTGGTGTAAATCCAAGAGTCTAAAAGCTGAAGAACTTGGAGTCAGATGTTCGAGGGCGGGAAGCATCCAGCACGGGAGAAAGATGAAGGCTGGAGGACTCAGCCTGTCTAGTCCTTCCACGTTCCTCTACCTGCTTTTATCCTAGCCATGCTGGTAACTGATTAGATGGTGCCCACCCCAGTTGAGGGTGGGTCTGCCTCTCCCAGCCTGACTGAAATGTTTAATCTCCTTTGGCAACACCCTCAGACACACCCAGAAACAATACTTTGCATCCTTCAGTCAAGTTGACAACATTAACCGTCACAGCTTCTCATTGTGTTTGGACAACGAGAAGCTCCACATGAGACAAAGGAGGGACAAAGACAGCAGTGTGTGCATGACTCTGCCCCCCATCAAAGGTCATCTTCAGCTGCCTGTGTTCAACTGAAGGTGGCTGCGGTGTCAAGGTGGTTGTGTCTCTTAGTATCCCAAAATCCATCTCCAAGCATCTCTTCTAACACCCCAAGTCTGGAAATAGCTCCTGTTCTTTGTCCTGGGATTGCTAACCTGTATGCCAGCAGTCCTCAGTATGTTTCCTGGACTATCAATTACCTGGAAACTTACTGGAAACATGAGTTCTTGTTTCTCCTACCACGCCCCCACCCACCCCCCGCCACCAACAATGAGAGCAGAAATTCCAGGGGGTAACCTAGCAACCGGTGCTTGAACAAGCTCCTCCAGAAGATTGATGCCCACTAAAGCCTGAGCTCTCCTGCTCAGGATCACAAAGCCGCCTAGGCTGCATTCCCTTGTGGGCCTGACAGGCTCACATCCTGTCAACTTGGATTGAAGGATACAAAGTATTGTTTCTGGGTGTGTCTTCGAGGGTGTTGCCAAAGGAGATTCCCATTCTGCATGGTCCCTCCTTGAATCACTGAGTTCAAGGGGGTCCCGTGTTTCCTGTCAGGTCTCCTCTGATGCCTCAATGCTGTGGTGGAGCTACACTTATATTGTGGCTATTGATCACTGCAGTGATGTGGCTGCAAGGAAGGACAGATGCCTTAGGTTCCTGGATAATCCTTAGGGTAGTGTTTCCAGGATGAGTGTCTTATTTTCCTCCCATACTAAAAAGGCTTAGGTAGCTCAGCCCAAGTTACTATACCAGGGAGATGATGGCATCAAACAGCCTCATGGTCACGGAGGGCCCTGTTTGGAATAATGAAGGCAGACTGTGTTGTCCCAAACTGTTTAGCTTCTCACTGATGCCTACAAAGTCACCATCCCCTAATACCAAACTAGATAGGGAAGCCATGGCTGACTCCCAATTCTGTCACTGCAGAGGTTGTGTGACACCCCAACTCGGAATTCCCAGTAGGATCCCAATCTGGATATGTGGGCTCAAGACTTGGTATTTGGGTGGGAAAAAGACCCGGGTGCCTGTGACATTGGGCACATCCTGTTGGTAGGATATCACTGAGGCTACAAAATTACCTTTCCTGGCCTCTTGTTTCAAGGCTATAAACCTATCATCTTGGGCCTTAAGTAGTGGTTCACAAGCAAACCAGGGCGCATGGAAAGAAAGATGCCTAACAGTGACTTATCTTTAGAAAGCAAAGACGCTCTGTCGTTCCCCCAAATGGATCAAAGTTATAGCTACCCCTAGGCACAAACAGTATGTGAATATGAAATGAATAAACCTAAAGGAATGTTGTCTGGCAGAATACCCCCTTCACATCAGAGCTGTGTGTGGCATGAGTTGAGGGGTGGGGGTGAAGCTTAGTGTTGGGAGCAGGCACCAAGGATGCCTGAACTTCCTGCTGTTGAAGTCTCCTGGAGCCTTCCAGACTTGAGCCAGCTCTGTACTGTATTAGCATTTTACTGTGCAATATAACTTTTTTTTTGGCCTGGTACATCAGGTGGCATCCAGCTTGTGGGCCAAAGTTCAGCCACTGGGACTCTTCAGCATCTGATAGTCTTTTAGGTGTTTATTGCTACCAAGACCCCAAAAGAAACCAGAAGTTAATTTTTAAATGTAGAGCACTTACTGGCAGAAATAAGCACAGCTCACCCATTTCCTGGAACACATGTTGTCATTCAATCTGGTCTTTTCAGTAGCTGCATGTAGCCTCTGCCACAGACTCCCACTGGCGTACCTGCTGAGACACAGGACTTGAGGCATGGCAGTTCCACATCTCAGTCTGGATATAGCAAAGCATTTCTCTTGCTGTGTCAAACCCATAATAGCAGTTGTAAGAATAAGCTGGTTAGCGGATCTGAGTGGACTCCCCAAGTGTCAGATGCCCTCCAATTCTCAGCCTACCAAGAAATGTCTCAACATTTAGTGCAAAAGCAGCAGCTCACCCCTCATTTTTAATAGGCTGTCCTGACAAGTTCCAGATCACAGTACATAGCAGTTACCCTGGGTATGCTGCTACCTCAGAACCCTCGTTGCATGTCTGAAGCACATGCCTGATACTAAAGGCAGGATGCTTTGTCTATGTTGAGAAGCCAGCAGGATAGAGCTCTGACCAGAAAGAACATGTCAGCAATGGTGTGTTCTGGCCTGGGGTAAAAACTGTTCTCATTACCCAGGGGAATTGGCTCCATGAGCAAGAACTGCTTGGAACAAGCACTTGCCTGGAGATGTTAGTGATCAGGTCGACCTCTGGAGGCCTCCCCTGACTCCCTCAGCTTCCAAGGAGGTGGCTGTTCTGCCTGGCACTGCTCCTATCTCCCTCGGAGTAGAGGCAGGACAGTGGCTAGGAGGTCCATTTAGGTCCATCTACTTCAAAGCTTTGGAGTTACAAAGCCTCTACGGGATGCCAGAGCTCCTTGCATACGTTGTATCCCCTGGGATTTTTCTCCCTGACTTTGACCAGTCTCGTGGAGTGTCCTGAAGGAAGTCTTCCAGGTGCCCTGCTCCACAAATATCTCTGGGAGGCCTGAATTTACTGTGGAAATAGTACTGAAAAAACAACCTAGAAGCCCAAGGCTGGCTCAATTTCCTATTTCTGGAATTGGGAGCACACTGATCATTCAGGAGTGCATCCTGGTTCCACAGTTCTGCTAGTCTATTTTCTCTCCAGATCTTGTCACTTTCATGAATATACCTTCAAATTCCTTGACTTTCTCCTCTATCATCGCCTTCCTGCTACCTTGTGCATCCAGCGAGTTTTAAACCTTACATGTATAACTCAATCCTGAAATTTCCGTTGTTTTTCTTTTTAATATTCCACTTGTTGGAAGTGTTCACAATTGCTTGTTGGATTATCTTCTAAATCCTTTAATCCTGATATTAGTGTCTTCTCAGTGCTCACATCTGATTGCCTCTTATTTAAACTGAAATGTTTTCTGGATCTTGGTACCATGGGTAAACCTAGGATGAATATTATAAAACTTTGAGTTTTACTAATAGCTCCTGTCTTTACATGCAGTCCACCTGTTAACCTAATTGACAGTTGGCCAGCGACCCATGAAAGTGCTGTGCATCTGAACATACTCCTGTGGTACACCTCTGACCAATCTCCCTCCCCACCCAGATGAGGAGATGCCACCCAGGATCTCCTCAGCACCAGAGTGCATGGGGCTGCTGGGTGCCTCATTACCACAGGAGGGAAGTGTCATGGAAATCAGCACCCTTCTCGCAGCCTTGAGCAAGAGGTGGGCAGCCCCTCATTACTGCAGGGGGTGAGAGAAGGTTCTTCCCACGAGCTCTGCTGCATCATACCACTCTCAATTCATGCCTGCTTGCTTGGCAACAGCACAGATTCTAATCTTTTGAGGCTCATTGATGGCTTTTGGGTCTTTTTAATAGAGAAAGGGGATTTATAATGTGAAATTATGGACAACACAAAGAAGCTAAATGAGGTATATATGGACACTCAAGTCTTAAAAACCCTGTGGCAGTGAAGTGAGACACAAGGTCCCCAGTGTCCCTGTGACACTACCCTGGGATTCGGTCCTTCCAAAGACCGCTGACCCCATCTCACTCCATACAAATGGAATGCCTTTTTGCCCTCTCAGGATGGAGGACTATGTCCTGATCTGAAGTGGTCAGAAACACCAGGAGTGTGGAGAAATGAGCCTCCCACCAGTGACCTCTATGTAGTTGAGGGTTTGGGGTTAAACTGGCAGAACGAGGTGGTTGCCCTGTACTCATGCCTCAAGTCATAGGTTCCCTTTCCTTTACCCAAAAGGTAACCATTTCTGTCTGCATGGGCTCTCATGATCCTCTCCAGAGACAACACTCAAGTGAGTCCCTGCTACATACAGTCACAGGATTCTCAAGGCTTTGAAGTCACGAGGCTCTGGGGTTCTGAGTTGACTCCCAGAGGGGCCGTGGTTTCTTCTGCTCCCCAATCTCCAGCCCTAGGAGCTGAAGAGAGAAAGGAGTTGCATGCAGCCCGAAATCCCAGGGGCTCATACAGGTCTCCACTCAATACCAGGCTTTTCTGCCTCTCTCCTTCCTGGTACTGGCTTGGATTCTCCACCCTCAGCCTGGCCTCTGTGTTCCTTTCAGATTTACAGCCTCCTTGCACATGTGGGACTTCTGCCTATCAGGTCATGATATGCCTGGGGATCTTGTAGCTGGGCCCTGAAGGGCAGGCTCTCTGGGCTGGATGAACACATAGCCCCAGGATACTTGGGAGCTCCAGGAATCCTGCCAGGCCACACCATCTCTATTCTTGCCAGCATCTGTTGCACTTCCCTCATGTCCATCAAGGGTGGATTCTCTGTGGTAGAAAGCATGTTGGGGTCCACACTGCTCCCTAGGGTGGGGTGATCTCTGCCCTGGAGAACATCGTCTACTATCTGTTCTGCAGGATCCCCTGCCACCTTCTTGGAAAATATCTTACCTCCTAACAGGCCCTGACCTTCTCCCAAAACCAGGGTCTCAATCCAGACTGCTATTGTCTTACTAGTAGTTGTGATATGGTTTGTTCATTAAATTGCTACTGATGTATGGGGCTAAACTCATGTAGTCTGAATCCTCCCTGAACAAGTGGATTCCAGTCTCTCCTAGACCTGCTGGGAGGATGGGGTCTGATGGGTTTGGTATGAATACTGTCTGGTCTGGTAATCCACACACATGCTTAGCTTAATTTCATGTCATTTGCCAGCTACTTATTGGCTGGTCCTCATCATCCCAGTTTGGGCTGTTGGTGGCAGCACCTCTACCCCACAGCTTCACCAAAAGGCTCTGCATTCTGGTCCCCTCTCTACATCTGCACCTCTAGTATGGTCTAAGCTCCACCTGACATCCTCTAACAGCTACCCATCCCTATTCAGGGATCTCATAAGGTCCACAAAGATGTGGTTCTGGCTGAAGTCGACTCCCTTATGTCAGCAGGATCACAGCCACTGTTAGGAGGAGGCAGGAAGAAGGTCAGGCCAATGCATAGCATTTTCTGTTCTTACAGCACTAATAAGGCTTTGAGAATCTAGGGACAACTTCTCTTCCTGAGCTACAGCTTGGAGGGACATCTGATGAAACTGAACCAAATACCGAAAACATCTCTGAGACCTAATCGGATCCATAGAGCCTGGGGCCTCATTTGTTTCTGCCTCTGGTTATAGTCAGGGTGTCCAAAGAGGATTGAGCCCAAGCAATGCTGCTCTGTTAATCAGAAGTGACTGGCTGGCTACGTGGGTGATGAACACATGAGATGTTCACTCTTGCCTTTCAATGGGCAATGGCTTCTTGAGATGGTGAAACTGCCAAAGATCCACACTGTTTCCGACAAAAATAGCCAGCGGACAAGTCTATATTTCCCAGAATACTGAAATGCCGGAGTTACTTTAAGCCAACAAACAACAATATGATGCTAAGAAGTCTGCTTGGAAACTCTTGGGCAGATCTGGGAGTCTTAGGAATTCTACCTCACTTTCTAAAAAGCGGGTGCGGTTATGTCATGTTCACAACTGAGTCCTTGTGGGAGATCCAGGTCTGCAGTCTGTTCTGTAGGGCCCAGGCTGCAGGCCCCCAGGTGCCTGGGAATAGGGCAGACCTGCCGATTTGGACTATTTTGAAAGTTGAGCAACCCACGAACTTGATCCTGCTGGATATTTCACTAACAGAATGCAGTTAGATGGAGGGAATGTTAAAGTGAACACTCAAACCCAGAAAGATGGAATTTTACTAGCAAACTAGACACATTTCCGTGCCTTTGCCAGTCACTTGCTGAAGGTAAAACAAATCAACAGTGACAAATGTGACAAAAATGGCCATATTTTTATCTTTGATTCCATTTAGATACTTGCATCTTCTGAGACTGTATACAGCTACCTGCTTGTTTCTGTTGCTGTCTAATCTATGAATATACACCAAGCTTGTCTGCTCTATTGAGATAACACACATGTGGTATCACAGACTGTCATGGTTAGTGCTCACATAGTACTGGATGTGGAAACTGGTAATCACACCTTTCCTCTTCTGTTGTGTGTACACCTTGCTGTGAAAGCCCCGAGTTACAGACTTTGTATGATTGGCTTCAGGACCACTTCAAATGTTCTTTCAGAAGAACATGGGGCCGGGCGTGGTGGCTCACACTTGTAATCCCAGTGCTTTGGGAGGCCGAGGTGGATAATCACCTGAGGTTGGGAGTTCGAGACCAGCCTGGCCAACATGGTGAAACACTCTCTCCTAAGAAATACAAAAATTAGCTGAGCATGGTGGTGCACATCTGTAATCCCAGCTACTGAGGAGGCTGAGGCGGAAGAATCACTTGAACCCGGGAGGTGGAGGTTGCAGTGAGCCAAGATCATACCACTGCACTCCAGCATGGGTGACAGAGCAAGACTGTCTCAAATGCTGCTTTCTTTGCTCAGTGTATGAGAGTCGCTGGTCTACATACCTGCCAGCACTTGGGAATGTCAGTCTTTAAATTCAGCCCTGCTGGTGGCTTGGTAGCAGAATCTTGAAGTGGTAGTTTGAGTTCCTGAAGTTTTATTTCTTCACAACTACACCTGCTATCTGATTATAAAACATACGAGGTGTTCTTGTCAACATATGATACCTGTCATAATGACCAGACTTCTTACGTATTTGCCAGGACAGCACAAGAAGCAGTCATCATGGCGCTGATCTGGGTATTTCTATGGGGGATGGGGTGAGTGGGGGTGGGAGTGGGGTATGCTATACATCTGAACATCTGAAACTTCTTTTGCAACTTCATTCTCTAACCTGGGATCCAGTGAGTAAACAGGTCCCAATTACAAAGGTCTGGCTGCAAGATAGAAGAACCACCTTTTTCCTCAGCCCTGGAAATTCTGTAGTTCTTCCCCCTTCCTGGGGGGGCCTCAGTCCTATAACTATAGGTTTGGATCAGAAAGTGTTTTCTACTCACTCGGATCTAGAGCTGACTTCTGTCTTTACTCCAGAAATCATTGATTTATCAGGTCAGTGAGTTCCCCTCCCTTTCCAGCCTCTGCCTGGGTTCATGTTGTACTCAGTGTGGCTTTGGGCAGCTTGAGGCTGACCATGTACCTATGGGGAAAGGCTTCCTGCATCTAGTCTTCAAGTACTGGAGTATTCAGCCAATGATCCTTCCCTCCTAAGTGGGCTCTGACTTAGGAATTTTCCTTGCATTCGAAAAAAATAAGAAAATGCCTGTTCCACATCATAAGGTGGCAATTTTGGGGGTCATCAGCAGTTTTGTGAGTCCTCCCAATCTCCCCTGCATGGTCGCTGCAGGTCTTAGCTGTGTTCTGTTTCTAGAGTAACTGTGCTGCTGGGGATGGTGGTAACACCCCAGCCTGAGACCTGACCCTGAGGAAGGCAGATGCTAATCACCTGGTCTATTCTCACTACTTTCTAAATGAAATTGAAGGATTTGCTTTGAACTTGGTGTCTGAGGGACCTTCTACCTTACCTATCAATATATTTCCTAGTAGAGAGCACAAGATAGTTCGTAAGACCTCTGAAGTGGATGAAAGACAAATTGATGTCAAAATGAAGGTAAAATATGATCTTTGTGACAGGTTTCTGGAAAAGGATCCCAGGTGTGGCTTGAAGTATGTGAAGTGAGGACCAACTTGCCTTTTTCTGAGGTACAATCAACTATCATTCTATAAAGTTCCTTACTAAAGGAGGACATTGTCCAATCTTCTAACATGGCTGTGACGGGAAGTCTTTCTAAATGTGGGCTCCTGTACGGTACAATGAGCACAATAGTGTCCATGGAAATCCAAAACTCAAGACCTTGGCCATCATGATAGGTCATGAGCATGTGGAGACCATGTGGCCATGACACTCTAAGAATCCTCAGTCTCGAGGAATGAAGTGGCCAGTCCTCAAAGGTAGAAGTAGATGTAGGATAAAGTCACAAGAGTAGAGAGATAAGGCAAGGCTTTGCGAACCTTCATAAGGACTTCTTGGCTTTTGCTTTTACTGAAATAGGAATGGACGGGTGAGCTTTGAATGGTAGGCCTTGTATTTTAAGAATCTCACTGGCTCTGTGTGGAAAACAGGTTTTAGGGGAAAAGTGACCAGTTATAGAAGCACTATGTAGAAGTCCAGGTGTGGGCCGGGTACAGTGGCTCACGCCTATAATCCCGACACTTTAGGAGGCTGAGGCAGATGGATCACCTGAGGGTCAGGAGTTCAAGATTAGCCTGGCCAACATGGTGAAACCCCTTCTCTACTAGAAATACGAAAAATTAGCTGGGCGTGATGGTGGGCACCTGTAATCTCAGCTACTCTGGAGGCTGAGGCAGAAGAATCACCTGAATCCAGGAGGTGGAGGTTGTAGTGAGCCAAGATCGTGCCATTGTACTCCAGCCTGGGTGACTGAACAAGACTTTTTACTTGGTTCTTTTTAAAAAAAAAAAAGCTGTAAAGTGGTAGCTTAGTCCAGGTGTTCATGCATGGAGGTGTGAGAATTGGCCAGATATGAGCCCATGTGGCAGGAAGAACTGACAATTTCTGGGTACTTGAGGTGGGAATACTATATGGAAAATTCTGAAAGTCGCAAGTTTGGCATAAGTTTGATAGGCATAAAAACTGCTAATTTCTTAACTTCCAAACTTGTTTTACTTCTTAAATCTTACTAATTGGCAAACAACTGCATATCCATGGGAGGCATAGCCATCTTTTGATACCCTAATATTATCACTATAATTATGTAATTAGCATATCCATCATCTCATTCAATATCCTCCCCCTAGCTATTTGAAACCAGATAACTATAGTCATCCTACAGTGCTATAGAGCATGAGAACCTCATTCCTAGCTAGCTGTAACTCTGTATCCTTTGACAAGTCTCTCCCTGCCCCGCCCCTGCTTACCCTTTCCAGCCTCTAGCATTGTCCTACTTCTCAGATCAATTTTTTTAGCTTTCACATATAAGCGAGAACATGTGGTGTTAACTTTGTTCCCGACTTATTTCACTTCACGTCCTCCAGTTCCATCCATGTTGCTGTGAATGACAGGATTTTATTCTTTTATGGCTGAGTAATACATACCACACTTTCTTTACCCATTTCTGTTGGACACTTAGGTTGATTCCATATCTTGGCTATTGTGAATAGTTCTGCAATGAACATGGGGGTACATATGTCTCCTTAACATCCCAAGGAAAGGAAATTAACATTAGTTTCTGGTAGGATTGCTGCATCACATGGTGTAGTTCTACTTGTAGTTTTAGAAGGGACATACATACCGTTCCCCAGTGTCTGTACTAGTTTATATTCCCACCAACAGTGTATAAATCCTCTTTTCTGCATCCTTGCCAGTGCTTATTTTTTCTTTTGATGGTAGCCATCCTCACTGAGGTGAGATGATACCTCATTGTAGCTTTGATTCACATTTCCCAATGACGAGTAATGTTAAATATTTTTTCATACTTGGCCATTTGTGTGTCTTCCTTTAAGAAATGTCCACTCTGATCATTTGGCCTTTTTAAAAACTGGATTTCTTTTTCTCTTGATATTTGAGTTATTTGTATATTCTGGATATAGATTCCCCTAACAGACAAGTAATTTGCAGGTATATTTCTCCCATTCTGTAAGCTGTCTCTTCGGTGTTTCCTATGCTGTGCAGAAGCTTTAGTTTGGTATAATCCCTTTTATTTTTCCTTTTGCTTCCTGTGCTTTTTGAGGTCTTACTTTTGTAACCTTTTCCCAGACTTGTAGTCCTGAAGTGTTTCCCCTATGTCTTCTAGTAGTTCTGTTTTGGATCTATCATTTAGGTCTCTGATTCATATTTTGAGTTAATCTTTGTATAGGGTGAGAGAAAGGGGGAGGGTTGGTGTCTAGTTCTACTCTTCTGCATTTGGGTATCTAGTTATCACAGCACCATTTATTGAAGAGACTATACTTTCCCCAATGAGCGTTCTTGGCACCTTTTGTCAAAAGTGACTTGGCTATAGACATGTGACTTGTTTTATTGGTCTATATATGGTTTTTATGCTATTACCATGTTATTCTAGCTACTAGAGCTTTGTTGTACATCTTGATGTCTGGTACTGTGATACCTTCAGTGTTTTTTGCTCAGAATTTTTTGGCTCTCTGAGGTCTTTAGTTCCATTAAAAAACTTCAGGAAATTTGTTTCGTATTTTTGTGAAGAATGTCATTAGTACTTTGATAGGGATTGTGTTGACTCTATAGATTACTTTGGGTAGTAAGGACACTTTTGATCTCAGTCTAAGTGTGGGATGCCTTTCCATCTGTTTGTACTCTGTTTTCTCAGTTTGTAGTTTTCCTTGTAAAGAGGTTTTATACCTTCTTGGTTACATTTTATTTCTAGGTATTTTTTGGTAGGTTCTTGAGATTGTCTTTTTCTTTCAGCTAGTTCGTTGTTCATATGTAGAAATGCTACTGACTTTTACATGCTTTGTATATTGTAACTTAATCTGTTTCAGTGAAGAGTTTTTTGGTAGCATCTGTATGTTTATCTATATAAGATGTCACCTGCAAATGCTGACCATTTGACTTCCTCCTTTTCAATTTGGATGCCCTGTATTTCTTTTGCATAATTGTTCTGGCTAGGACTTCCAGTACTATGTTGAATAAGAGTGGTGACAATAGGCATCCTTGTCTTGTTCCAATTCTTAGAGGAAAAGCTCTTAGCTTTTGCCCATTCTAGGATGTTAACTATAGGTTTATCACATGTGCAACAGGCTCTTTCCTACTGCCCGGATAGAGCCAATTTAACAAGACGGGAATTGCAGTGGGGTTTTACACACAAACAGCCAGCTAAATGAGAGACTAGAATTTTATTATTGCTCAAATCAGCCTCCCCAAGAATTGAGGCTAGAATTTTTCAAAGACAGTTTATCATCTTATCCTTCTAACCTGGTGGGATCTCACTAGCTTTACAAAGGTGGCTGAATTTGGGGAAGGGCTATTTTCGTTTGGAAAATATTTAGTTTATATAGTCTAAAGTGAGCTTGGCCTAAGGCCCAGGAAACAAGAGCAGTTTGGGAGGATAAAAACAAGATAGCAGTTGGTTAGATCAGATCCTTCATTTTCATAACTTTGTTATTGAAACTGCCTTTGCAAAAACATATTGACCTTATTGAAGTGTACTTTTTTATATACCTAATTTCTTAAGGGTTTTATCATGAAGGGGCACTGAATTTTTATCAAGCTTTTTCTGCATCTATTCAGATCATGGTTTTTTTTTCTGTTGATGGATCTTGTCTGTTGATTTGGATCATGTCTGTTGACTTGTGTATGTTGAACAAACTTTGCATCCCTGAGACAAATCCCACTTGATTATGGTGTATTCTTCTTGATATGTCTCAAAGATTTGGCTTCTTTGGTACTTTTGAGGAATTTTGTGTCTATGTTCATTATGGGTATTGGGTTGAGGTTCTTTTTCTCATGTCTTTGCTTTTTGGTGTCAGGGTTAGGCTGGCCTTCTAGAATGAGTTGGGGAGAATTCTGATTCCTCTTTTTTTTTTTTGGGGGGGGGGGGGACTAGTTTGAGAAAATCCGGTGCCAGTATTCTTTAAATGTTCAATACAATTCAGCAGTAAAGGCTTCCAGTCCTGGACCCTTCATTGTTGGAGACTCATTACTGATTCAAACTTGTTACTTGTTTCTGTTCAGATTTTCTTTCTAGTCTTAGTTTAATTTTGGTAAGTTGTACATGTCTAGGAATTTATCCATTTCCTTTACACTTTCAAATTTATTGGGACATATTTGTTCATAGTAGTATCTAATGATCATTTGTATTTCTGTAATATCTTGTGACAGCTCCCTCTTTTTTTGATTTTTATTCATTTGGGTCATCTTAATCTAGTTAATGGTTTGTCAACTTTTAAATCTTCTAAAAAACAATTTTTGGTTTCATCTCTTAGTCTCAATTTCATTTATTTCTGCTCTGATCTACTTCTTTCCTTCTACTTTTTGGTTAGTTGGTTCTTGCTCCTCTAGTTCCTAGAAGTTACATCAGTAAGTTGATTATTTTTGAAGTCTCTAGTGTTTTGACTATAGGCATCTATTGCTATAAACTTGCCTCTCAATCCTGCTTTGGCTGTGACACCTAGGTTTTGGTATGTTGGATTTCCATTTTCACTAGTTCCAAGGAATTTAACTTCCTTTTTTAATTCTTGCCTTCACCCATGGGTCAGTCAGGAGCATGTTATCTAACCAATGTATCTGTATAGTTTCAAATGTTCTTGTTATGACCTCAATGGAATAAAACTAAATATCAATAAAATCATGATTTTTTTAAGAGAATATTTGTTTTGAGTCCTCACATGTCACTCCTGGAGAATGTTTTATATGCTGATAAAGATATCCTGCAGCTGTTGAGTAAAATGTTCTGTAAATGTCTGTTAGGTCCATTTGGTCTGTGGTACAGTTCAAATTTGTTTCCTTTATTTTCCTGCCTAGATGATGCGCCCAGTGCTGAGTGGGATGATGAAGTCTCCAACTATTATTGGGGTCTAGTGTTCCTTTTAGATCTCATATTAGTTATATTTATCTGGATGCTCCTGTGGGGGTACATATGGATTTACAATTGTTATATTTTATTGATGAATTGATGTTTATTATATAATATCTCTTTATAGCTTCTAAAGTGTTTTGTCTGACACAAGTATAGTTGCTATTTGTCTACCTTTTGGGTTTCCATTTGCTTGAAATCTCACTTTCAGTCTTTTGTGGGCCTTTCTGATAAGGTGAGTTTCTCTTTGGCAGCATATAATTGGGTCTCTAATAGACTGGCTGAATGGATGTTTTAAATGGAGAATTTGTTTATATTGCTATTATTGATGGGTAAGGACTTCTGCCGTAATGTTTTCTGGTACTTTTATGTATCCTTTGTTCTGAATTTGTTCTTGTGGTTAAATAGCTTTCTATAGTAATAAGGCTTGACTCCCTTCTCTTCGTGTTTTGGCTCTACCAGTGAGTTTTGTAGTTTCACATATTTTCATGGTTATTACTGTATTTTCACTTCTAGATAGATTCTCGCACATTTTATGTAAGGCTAGTCTAGTTGGTGATGAATTGCCTTGCTCTTTGCCTCTCAGTGAAATATTTCTCCATTTCTAAAGAACAGCATTTCTGGGTATAATATTCTTCCTTTCAGCACTTTCAACATATTCATTTTTCCACCCCCCATCCCCCCCACCCCCAACCTGGAAAGCTTCTGCTGAAAAATTTGCTTGAAGCCTAATTAGGGATTCCCTTAAGTGTGACTTGATGCTTTTCTTTTGCTGCTTCTAGAATTTTCACTTTTGACAACTTAAATCCAACTCAGACCTGTTTAGTTTGAATATACTTGGAATTCCTTGAGCTTCCTCCGACATTGGCACATTCAGCTGGTAAGAGATCATTGGGGTTACAAAAGCTACCTTTCGTGGCCCCTTATTTCAGAATACAAACCCAGCCATCTTAGGGCATAATTGGTTTTCAAACCAAGTACATGAAAAGGGACAATACTTAACAGTGAAATCTCATTAGAAAATGGAAAGAGATTAGATTTGATCATTCCACAGAATTGTGGGATCATAGTTAGAGCTTACCCCAGAGTTCATGAGTTTTGAAATAAGCAAGATAAAAACTTAGGGGAAAGCTGTCAGGATGCCACTGGCCATCATGAAGCCATGGGTATGAGTTGAGGGCAATGAAACGCAATGCTGGGAGCAAGTACCATGAATGCCTTCCTACTTTTGAAGTTTCCTTCAGCCTTCTAGATCCACATCTTAAATATTTCCACTTTGTACTGGCATTCTGCTGTGCAGTACTTTATCTAGTACATCAGATGGCACCCAGTTTGTGGGTCAAAGTTCAGCCACTAGGAATTTTCAGGCCTTTGGTAACGTGTCTTTAGGTATTTATTGCTACAAGGACCCAGGAATGGGCTAGAAGTTGGTTTTCAAATGCAGAGTATTTGCTGGTGTAGAAATAGGCACAGCTCTTCTCTTCTTGAATGTGTTAAATCATCCAATTGGGCTCTCTAGGGGCTCCATATAGTAATCTGTCTGCCATAGGCACTTCGACTATTCAGAGACAAAGACTATGTGGCATGGCAGCTTATCTTAGTCTGGACGTGAAACAAAACCTTCTCTTGCTCTGCAACTAATTCAATAATTGCAACTATAAGAATGATCTGCTTAATGGATCTGAGAGGTATCCTAAATGCTATAATCCCTCCAATTCTTGAGAGGCCTACCAAGCAGTGTCCTAATGTTAGCAGAAATGCAGCAACTTGCCCCTCATCTTTACAAGGACATCCTGTCAAGTTCCAGATTGCAGTACATAGCAGTGACTCTGGGGCTCACTTCGGCCTAGAGAATGAATACTCATCACCTGTGTTTGATGCACAGCCACTTCTGCTTCTTGACCCCTAGAAGTGGGGTACATTGTCCATATTGAGAAGCCAGGAGAGACCTCTGACCAGGAAAGACAATGTGCTCCCCAAATGGGGTGTTCTGTCCTGCTCAGCCATGGTCTTGCCTGAGACCAGAGTTCTCAGTACCTGGAAGCACCAGCTCCACAAGCAGGAGCTGCCTTAGAAAAAGCACCTGCCTAGAGATGTTAGTAATAGACTTTAATTCCCTTTCCCCCTAAAAAAGCAAAACTAATGTTGATGTCAAATGATGTTAGACAACCCAAAGAAGCCATGGGCAATGCTGTGTGTTTATTAGTCACATGACAGCTTTAAAATTCTATAGCTGTGTATGAGGAGGAAGGAGGACAGGGATATTTGAGATCTAACTATGTGGTTTAGTCTTTCCCAAGGAACATGGGCCCTTATATACATGTTGAATGTATCTCTTTTCTCTCTTGAAATGGACAGCTTTATATCTTGACTTAAAATAGTCAAGACCAGGAATACAATATAATCTGCCTATATAGTACCGGTTTGGGTAAAACTGGCAGAACAGGACTGTCACCTTGTTCCCAAGGCTCAAGTCCTAGATTCCATTTCTCTTACCCAAAAGGGGAACCCTTCTTCCTGCATGGGCTTTACCATCTCTCCAGAGATGAAACTTGGATGAGTCTCGCTATATGCAATGAGGATTCCAAGGCCCTGAGGTTGCTAGGCACTGTGGTCCTGGATGGCTCTCAAAGGAGCCATGGTTTCTCCCCTTCTCCCATCCCCAACACTCGGAGATGAGAAAAGGAATGGTGTAGCCTGAAGTCTCAGGGACCCACGTAAGTCTTCATTCTATTCCAGGATTTTCTGCCTTTCTTTTCTGGTACTTGCCTGGATTCTCCTTCCTCAGTCTGGGGAGATGCTGGCTTCAGTGGGCCTTTATGCTTTGCAACCTCCTTGTGTGCATGGAACTTCTGGTCTTTTGGGTCATGGGGTGCTTGGAAATCTTCCCAAAGTGGGGTCCTTAAGGGTGCTCTCTGGGTTGAATGAACATATAGCCCACTGGCTCCATACCTGGGGGTTCCAGGAATCCCGTCAGGCCACACCATCTCTTTTTGCCAGCATCTGTTGTTCTGGTATATCTCTCAAGGGTGGGTTTTCTATCTTAGAAGTCATTTTGAGGTCTACGTCACTCACTGGGGTGTTTTCTGCCCTAGATAAATATCCTTATATGTTCTACAGTATCCTCTGCCTTTTTCTTGGGAATATTTTGCCTCCTAACAGGTCCTGATCTTTCAAGACTGGGGTCTCAACTTCAATTGTCCCCCTAATAGTAGCGGTGACATGTCTTATATGGAGAATTGCACCAGACATACGGGGCTAAACTCATGTAGTCATCTGCATGTCCTCCTGAATAAGTGAATCTCAAATCTTTCTCTCAGCCTTGCCATGTGAATTTGGCCTGAGAGGATTTAGCTCAATGCTGCTTGGTCCAGGGATCCACACATGTCTGGTTATTTTATCTCTTTTATGAGCTGTTCTTTGGCTGGACCTCATTATCCCAGCTGTGGCTATGTTTTGGTGTTACCTGTTCCATGGGGCTTCACCTAATATGTGTGTTCGTGTTCCCCTCTTCCCATCTATACCTTTTGTGGAGCTCTTAACTTCATTCTCCACTACCTACTACTACCTGTCCCTATTGGGGTCTCTTGTAGGTTCTTAAAATGGCAGGTGGTTCTAAGTGGAGTTCATCAACTCTACTGCACCAACTGCATCTCTGCAATTCCCCATCTCATGGCCACTTGTAAATAGACTATTTCTTCTTAGTTTCCAATTATTCCATTGATTTTTGTTGGTGGTGGTCTCAGGAACTTAAGCAGGATATACAAGGCAAATAGGAAGGGGGTGATTAGGGAGAGATGGTGATCCCTTCAAGGTAGGTTTTAATCTGGCTAATGCTGCCATTGCTGTGGGTCCCTCCTAGGTGCAGTGGCTGTTCCTGCAGGGCATTAGATGTGTTATACGGTTGGCAGGGGCTGGGTCTGCATGGTCTGGGAGCAAGGGCAGCTACAGTGGGCTCACCACAAAAGGAAAAGCAGGGAGGTGACCCTGAAGGGCATTTCAACTATGCAGGATCACAGCCGCTGCTAGGAGACAGGAAATAGGCTATGCAGCACTAATCAGACTTCAAAAATTTGAAGATAGGACAACTTAGCTCTTCCTAAGCTATAGCTTGCAAGGATGCCTCATAACACCAAACCATACACTGAAAATATCTCCTCAAGGGCTGATCAGACCCACGGATCCCAGGTCTTCATTTGTTCCCACTCCTGTGTGTAAGTTTGGATGCCTGAGGCAGGTTGATCCCAAGAGACACACTGCTCTGTTGACTAGAAGTGACTGGCTGCCTATGTGGGTGGTTATATAAGAAGTGTCTGCTTATTTCAACAGGCAACAACTTGAGCTCATAAAACTTCCAAAAAACTACATTAAGTTTGTAGCAAAAATAGCCAGTGGACAAGACTGTAGTTCCCAGAAGACTGAGATCCTAGAGTTACTTTAAGCCAAAAAACAAACAAATAAAACCCCAAGTGTGGTAGTCTGGGAAAGACTTAGTCTAATCTGGAAGACTTAGGAAGTCTACCTCAATTTCTTCCAGTCAGGCAAGCTCAGGTCATGTCCTCAGTGACCAAGAAATTCATAGGGGCAATCTGGGTTCCAGCTGTGCTCTGTGGGTCCCAGCCTGAAAGACCTTAGTTTACTGGAGATGAGGCAGACTTGCCAACTTCAGACTGCTTGAGAGCTGAGCAGCCTGTGAACCTATCTGTCCTTCTTGCTGTGTATTTCACTTAGGAGTGAACTTAGACCGGGGGGACTACTAATGTGAACACACACACAAAACTATCTTCTAAGAAGATATGGAAACTTCCCACAAACTAGATGCCTTTCCTCACCTCTGCTAGTCATCATCACTGAAGATGGTAAACTAGTCCACAGTGATAGACATGGCAAAATAGTTGCATTCTTGAGCTGTACCTGATTCAATTTCTCTTCGTAACCTCATCTGAAATTTGTGTACATTGCATACAGATGTCTGCTCACTTCTGTTGGTGTCTAGTATTTGAGCGTACTCCAGCTCATCCATCCTGACATTCAAGTGGTGGCTTGGGAAGTATCGCACTTAGCATTTTCACAAGTTTGGATGTGAAAACCCTAAATATGTATGCCTTTTGGTTGTGTACCCTGTTTGAAATCTGTGGGTTCTAGGCTTCATATGGTTGACTCTCTGGAGACACCCCAGTCTTCCAGAAACGATGTGCCATTTAACATTGTCACTGTGTGAGTTGCAGTTGTTGTACATACTTGCCAGTGCCAGGGATGTTTAATTTCAGCACTTCTGGCAGCTGTGTCTTATGGTAGCTTTTAAATTCTTAATTTTATCCAGGTGTAATTATATCTCCTGTTGGTATAAGGTATTCTTGTCAATACAATACACATGTTGACCTCATGATCAGATTCATGATCTGTTGCTACTTTGTTTGCCAGAATAGGCTGAAGAGTGGGCACTATAGTAACAATTTATATATGTCTATCAGGGAGAGGGTGAGTGGGAAATGGTGGCACATCAGATCATCTGAAACCTGTTTCTGTAACTTTATTCTAGAACATGGATTAGTAAATAGGTTGAGTATTTGAGTCTCCCTGCAAGATGAAAGGAGAACCTTTACCCCCAACTCAAAAAATTCTGCAGTCTTTCTCCTCCCTTTTTGTGGGCCACAGTCCTATAAACACAGGTTTGGGTCAAAAAGGATTTTCCACTCACTCAGATACAGGACAGTTCTGCCAATCCCAAGAAGTCATTGCTGGTTGCCTGGTCATTGAGTGCCTCTCCTCTCCAGCCTCTGTCTCAGTTCAGGTGCTTAGTGTGGTCTTGATGGCCTTGAGCAGCCTGAGGTTGGCCGCATACCTGGGGTGAAAGGCTTCCTCCATCTGGAGCATTTAGCCATCTGGGCTTCCTTCAGTGGGCTTCAAGTTATTTTTAAATGGTAGAAGGAAAATTCCTAAGAGAATCTTAGTTCTATGTCATAAGGTGATGCTTGCAGAGCATCAGCAGGAACTCTGTAGGTCCTACCGATCTCCTTGGTAGGGCCACTGCTGGTCCTGGTTGTGTCCCCTGCTTCCAGGGTCACTTCTGCTGGGGGGTTGGCGGGGCATGGTGGTCCCCCTGCATGGACCTGACTGAGAAAGGAGGCAGTGCAGATCAGCTAATCACCTGGCCTGCTCTTTTTCTGACTTTTTTCTTTAAGATTTACTCTGAACTTGGTGCCTGGTGAACCTGCTACCTTACCTATCAATACCTTACCTAAAACTAAAATGTGAAATAGAATTGGTAGCACATTCCACAATATTTGTCTCGTTTAGCTTTTTTCTTGGAAATTCTCCACTAAGGTGCTGGAGTCCAGTCACTCTGCCTTGCAGAAACAACTCAAGCCCAGAAGTGAGAGGAGAGATCACTTGGCATGCTGCCTGCTTTCTATTTTGAGTTAGAAGTTAGTTTCTAACAGGTCACTTAAAGACTCCTTTGAGGTTAGAGGAAAAGCCTGAATCCTCTAGTGTCTCATTCTATATGAAGTGGAAAAGTTATCTGCTCAGTCCTTGACCCCGTGAAGCTGGGAAGAACTTCTGGTGTATTAGTCCTTGGCTTACATGCCAGTTTCTATTCTCAGAAACTCAGGTGACAAACCAAGGGCCATAGACTTCCATGAGCTAGTTGAATACTTAGGGCATCTCGGCATTTGACTAAATCTGCCATAGCAGACAAACTAGTGGGGACAAGGGAGCCCTTGTTCCTTGCAAGATACAAAAACTGATACATAAGATATGTAACTGGACTTGGTGAGGTAGACGTTTTCTATGCAAACTTCACACTAAGAAATGACAGGGAGGGGAGGCATCCCAGGATGCTTAGAGATGAAACCAGCCTTCCTTCCCAGCCCAGTGTGTCAAGTCCTCTAAGGACAGGATGAATGCCAAGGAATCATCGAGGGGGGTGGCAGTCATTCACTACCATGGCAGGGTTAGAACAATACTTGTGCTACATAGAACAAGATCAGGGCAAGTCCTTGTCACCCTGGTGGGACAGGTACAAAGTGTCTTGAGACTGAAAAGCTCATTGGTGATGTCCTAATAGATGCAGTGGAGAACATGGTTGCAGTGTGATCCTCTTCCTGTTGAAGGAACTCGAGCTTATCTTCCCTGTCTCCTGAGCAGGACTCTGCTACCTTCATATAACACATTAGTGAGGAAAATGCAGCATTGGCTCTCTGGGTATATTTGGAGCTGCATAAAGTTTCAGAGAACTTCTGCAGTGCTCTGCCTTAGCTAATTCCCACCCCCTAGAGCTGATGGCAACTTGGGTAGCAGTAGATGTCCCTGGGAACTGGGCTGGAAGTGCACAGGGATAGGTACAACAAACACACCTCCCAGGAGCTCAACCTGGTGAAGAAAACAGGAAGATAGGGAAAGACTCTGGCTCCAAGCCCCATCAGCACCCACCCCAGCCTGGATAGTGGGTGACTCACAGAAGCTACCACACACTGGAAGACTTTCTAAGCTGGGCAGCCAGCCCCTGAGCCAAGTGATAACTCCTATCCTTGGTGACAGCGTTGGAACTCCAGAAATCCTGACAAGGAGGTTTGAATCTTCCCCAGGCTTGTCACTGGGTAGCAAGGCCTTGGGCTCTTACTGAAACCCATAGGAGTGTATGGCTGTGCTTGCCCACACAAAGCCAGTTTCTCAACCAGCTTGCTGGTCCCCATAGTCACACTGGTGTGGGTTACTCTCCAGATTTGATGTCAAACTAAGAAAGCATGCTACTCAGTAAACTAGCAAGTGAAAGCCACCAGTATCTTCAATGTGCCTACTTTCCTCATATTTTCCCCTCATCTCAACAAGTTATTCACTGAAATTAACAGATTTTATACTACATACCCCTGAGTGACAATGTGACCTATAGCAAATGGATACTAAAATACTGAATACCTACAACATGTAGTGCTGCTAAGGAACAAGCATGCCCCTGCCAGACAGCAAGTTATACCCTAGTGACTAGGACAGAACACACCTACAGTTATGAATTGCTTAATGATGGGGATGCTCTGAGAAATGTTAGGCAATTTTCTTTGTCATCGTGTGAACATCATAGTGTATTTACAGACCTAGATGGTATAATCCATTGTACACCTAGGCTATATGGAATAGCCTATTGTCCTGACTACTGTTGTATAAGCAGTCCATGGTTGACTGAAATGTCATTGTGGTATATGACCATGCCTATATGTATATAGCCAAGAGATATAAAGCAAGACCTTGTAGGCCTTTATAAAGGGTTTAGCTTTTGCTTTGGGTGAAATGGGAATGGATTCATGAGTTTTGAATGCCCAGTCTTATGTTTTAAGGATCTGACTGGCTCTGTGGACCATAGGTTATAGGGGAAAAGAGACCCGTTAGAAGCAACATGTATAAGTCCAGGTGTACAGTGGCAGCTTAGTCTAGGTGCATGGGTGTAGAGGCATGAATTGGTCAGATATGAGCCCATGCAGGAAGAATCAACTTCTGGATACTTGAGGTAAGAAGGTTACATGGGGGAAGTTTTGCAGGGAAAGCAAAACTTGGGAGTGGTAAGTTTGATATATGTAAAAGCAAAGCTGTTGAAAGCAAACTGCTACTAATTTTCTTGTCATCTCAAATTCTGTCCATATTCTATCCTGACAGCAGCAAGAAATGGATGTTTTCATGTCAAACTAAGGTGGAGAAGGAGAAAGGAGGGATGAGAGTCTGCAATGAAATGGTTATGGGGATGGATCATCAATGCTAAATTGGGAAGGGAGGGGAAGCCAGTTGGAGGCTTACTAACTGTATTAAAAAAAAAAAAAACAGGATCCATAGCTGAATTGGCCTCCACTACAACAGTCCTTATGAGGATGAAAGATTAAGTAGCACAGAATGACAAAATGCCAGAGTAGGATGACTCACAATATGAAGAGTTCCTCTAGAGATCAGGCCTGTACAGGTAACCACAGGAATCAACTTTCTTGATGGAGAAAGTCTGCGGAAGTGAGGTCAGAACGAGATTCACTCTTTGGTTCCTTCAGCATGCATGAAGATGACATGACCATGACAGGTGGTGCTGCTGAGTGGGGAGAACAAGGTGCTACCACAGCCAAGGAATGACAGGGAGCTGCCAGGTGGCCAGGACACGCTTGTAACAAGTTGGTGAAGAGAAAACTCCATTGCTTGGACTTGGAAAGTGCTGTGGAGTTGGAGTGAGGAATGTTCTGTAGAAGTTAGGAAAACATTCTCCTGCTCTACTCCCTGTAATGTTGGAAATATGGGAATAAGTTGTTTTATGTAACCCTCATCAGCAGATGCAATGCCCTCAAGGAGCAGGCAAGTTACTATTTCACCACACCACTAAGGAGCCACCAAAAGTTTGGGACTCTGGTCTTTGGCAGAGTTGCCGATATCCTCAAAGAATTCAGTGAAGTGTTCCAAACCATGAGTGTGTCTTACTGTGGAATGACAGTTCAGACATATAAGTAATCAAGATCCAGCATCTTAGCCGTTCCTCTTTTGATTCCCTATTTTCTTGACCACATTTGAAAATACTTTTCTGGTGTTCACTGTTTGACACCTCGTGGCCTTCTGACTCTGCTTACCTGAGGCTTTTATTATCTTGACTTGAACTTTTTGATTTCCCAACTTATAGGTGCACAATAGCCACTGGGAATGTGAATCTAGGAATCTGTATCTCTTCCAGAAAAGATGACTTTTACACCAGAACCCCTAACCTGAATTGATCCATGCCATGGAGACAGGGCTTTTCCCTTTCTTTCCTCTTTATCCTTAGATAGTCAAGGTTTAAGTAACACTGTAGTCCAAAAAGCAGAGAAATTCATATCCATGATAAATCAATATGAGGCTAATTTCCAGTTGGGAACAAATTCTGGACCTAAATGTTGATCAGCTTTTCATGCCAGAATCAAGTATAACAAGACTCAGGAAATACAGGGAGCTGAGCTTGGGGCCATCTCCTTCTCACAAGTCTGATCAGGAAAATCCCCCTCTGGGCCTATGATATCCTACCTGGCCCTTGTGCCACCATCGCTGCCAATGCCAAGGGGACTCTTCTACAAACTTTGTCCACTCAATTCTAGCTTCCTACTTGGGAAGGTCCTATCTTCCTATAGAAAGCCTGGTGTCCTTGGCAAGGACAAAGGGATTGTGCCTCTAAGCTTGTCTTTAAGGGGCTAACAGCATGACAAAGCCTTGGAGCTTCTCAGATGGTTTGATCCGAGTTTTGAAAGTAATGGAACCCTGAGTAAGGATAGCGTAACAACAATCACTGACATGTTCTTCAGGGAACTAAGGAAAGGGAAAGTGAAGTGATGCAGGAACTGAGGTTTCCTGGTGAGAGGTGGTGTTGGGAAGGAGTCAGAGGCTGAGCTGATGGGGTTAATCATGGTGGCCCTGCTGGCTCACTGTCAGAGACTGTTCCTGTACCCCTGGCAAAGGGGGAAGGGAAGCAGGCTTCGTAGGAGACAAGTAGGATTTGCCATATCGGAGGAACTTAGAAATATGGAGGGAGGAAAGCTCAGGGCCAGAAGTAAGTTGAGGGAAGAGTGGAGTTGAGTGCCCTTTAACAGGGACAAAGATCACCCCCTCCAGGGTTATGGCCAGGCTGACCTCAGGACAGGGGGCTTAGAGCACCAGCACTGGGCAGTCTGACATCAAACTGGAGAACACTTAGCATATCAGATGAATTTAAAATTAATCCTGGTTTAGAGTGAAGCAGGACTCAAGCTGTGCCCTGAGATGGATCTAAAGCTGCCTATACTTCAAACCAACACAAGGACAAATTCTGTGTCCGATTTACAGGAAAGCATCTTTGCTTGAGAAGCCCCTCACTTCGGCTTAGGGGGGACAGTGCTGGAGCCTCTATAGCCAGCCTAGCCAGCTTTCCCAGCACAATACGCTAGAAGAACTACAAGCCCAGCAGTAACTCAAGTTTTAATTCCTGCTGGGTTCTTGTTGGCTTAGTCCTGCTGCCTGTGCACAGATACACCAGAGATGTTGCTAAGTGTGTGATGAGGGTTCAAATCAGATTAGATTGAACAGGCAGGAGAAGTTTGAAACCAGGAAACTGAATTTACATCGTCAGGCTCAAGAAAATAGCATAACTAGAGGCCATATATAGGAGTTACCTTGCAGTTTCTTGTAGCTAATTCTATGAATCTACTTGAGATTTGAAACTACTTGGATGAATCTGGGTGAATATTCCAAAGGTCTCAAGTGTTAGGAAGTTAATGTCATATATTGAGGTTTACTTGGAGATACTGAGTTGGGAGCTAGGGTGTCTGATCAAAGGTGGTATATCCTGAACTTCAGTTTAGCAATTAACAGACACTCCTAGGAGCAAGAGATGCCGCCTCTTGCCCCTTGTCAATTGTTACCTGAGCAGGTGCAGGTCTAAGCCAAGCCTTATACAGTAGCCCTGCCTTATCAGCCCAGCTAAAAGCCAGGTACTCATAACATGAGTGGAATGGGGAGCTGGCTCTTAGGACTCCTAGATGAGGAATGGGGCCTGTCTGGCCAACATGACCCCTCTAAGACCTGCATGGAGTTGGGGGGAGAAGACTCCTGTCTTGTTATCAAAGGTGAGGGTGTAAAGAACACAGCATGGCCTTAAGGACTTCCAAGGTTCCACCATAGAATTGTCCATGGTGGAGCTGATGGTGGAGTAGTCCAAGCTTCCACAGTGGTGCCCGTGCTTCTGGTGGCTATCTAAGCAATGGAGCCAGGTGTCTGGGAGTGCAGGCATTTCAGAGGTTGTTCATACCACAGAGGCATCTCTTTTCTACATAAGAGCATACTGGGCTGTGGGTCCTATAGTAGCTGGAGGGCCTCAGCTACTAGAACCCCTAAAGTGAGTAGGGGAGAAACACAAGTCACTCAGGCCTGCCATGGGATACATCAGGTACGAGGACTCTCCTACTTAACTCCCCCTTTTAAGAAGGGCAGCCATTGGATGGGACCTTGTCAATAAGTACCCAAAGCCCAGACACAGCTCTAGCTCTATTTCCTGAGCTATTTCTACTACTAAGAGCCACATAGACCAGTAGGGAAGGAAGAAGACAAGGTTGAAACCTAAGTCCCTATCTTGCTCAAACTGGCTTCACCTGATATCTCCAGGTTTGTGCTACTTCAGTAGCTTAAATTGACAGGAAACCAGAGATTTTCAACTCTTGCTAAGCTTTCTAGATTGAGAACCATGATATCTTTGTCTGATAATTTAATATCTACTTTCCTATGAAAGCTCCATTGTGAAGATGTGAGACTACTAAAATAAATATGGCCACCTCTAATGTATTAGAAAGCAGGATGAACTCTTTCCTAAACATTCTTGGGTTGATGGAGCTGTTTTGAAACTGCAAATTTTTCACCAATTAAAAAAGAGCAGTAAGACTTAAAACAAAAAACTGGCAGCTGGAAAGTCCCGTTAAAGACCAATCTCCTTGGGGGCAGACATCTTCCTTCTGTCTCCCGGATCCCTCCATCATACTTCCATACATACATCCGTAGTTCCTGGAGCCTGACCTCAAAACTTTCCCATAGTCTCTGGCCTTTTGGGTTTCCCCAGTGAGAAGCTCCACACAAGACTGGCAGGAAGGACACAGTGACATCAGTAGTGTGACTTTGCCCCCTCCCTCAAAGGTCATCTTGAACAGCCTGTATTCCTCGACTGAAGGTGGCTGCCATGCCAAGGTGGTTCTATTACTTTACCTGTCCTCTAATGTTCCAGTTTTAGTAACAGTTCATGTTCCTTAATTCTCTGGCCTGATACTTATTTGTTCTTAAGCAATTCCTAGATGACCACCTATCTGGGAACTTATTAGAAATGTGAACTTTTATATACAGAACCCAGCCTACCAGAGCAGAAGCCCCAGGGGTGGATCTAGCAATCTGTTTTAGCAAAAACTCTAGGAGGTCTCCATGCCACTAAAATAGATCGCCCCTGCTCTGGGTGACAAAGCCCCTGGGTTGCATTCCCCTGTGGTTCCAATGTTCTCCCTTCACTCTGCATCTTCCCTCCTTGAGTCATTGAGTTCAGGGTGCCATCAGTTTCCTGTCTGATCACCTCTGCCTCGATAATGCCATGAAGCTTTAGCTTATATTGAGTTCTATTGTGGCTATTGATCATTTTTTCATGCTGCGAGTGGCAGGGAAGGACAAACTGTAAGCTTTGGAGATAAATTTTGAAGGCAGTATTTCCAGAAGGGGTATCCTATTTCTGCATGCCCCACAAGGCAATTTAGCCCAAGTTACAGTATTAGTGAGGAGATAATGTGTCAGAAGACAGCCTCGTTGCCACTAAGGCCCTGGTTAGAATTATGGAGTCAAGATCTTCTGTTGTCTTTAGAGCTGGGTAGCTTCATACTGTAAAGTTGCCAAAATTCCAAACTATGGTCTAGAGAAGAAAGCCATAGCTGGCTTCCAGCTCCATTACTTTGAAATCATTTAGAATGAAGAGCCTATGAGTTCCCAACTTGGAATTCCCAGTAAAATTTCAATCTGGATACTTGAGTCCAAGACTCACTGCATATAGATACTCGGGAACCTGTGACATTTGGCACCTTCTGTTGGTACATTATTGCAGTTACAAAAGTTACCTTTGGCCTCAAGGTTGAAGCTATAAACCCACCCATCTTGGTTACCTTGGCCTCAACCTGGTGAGAAGGGAAAAACACTGAGTGACCTTGCATCAGAAAATGCAAGAAGTTTGGCTTTGTCATTCCCTAAACTTGTGGGGTCAGAGTTACTGGCTTTCTAGAAAATTTTTTTTAAAGCTAAACTTAAAACTGTCCTTCAGGCTACCCCTCCCACCATGGAGCCATGGATGAGTTGAGGCAGATAAGCTCAGAGCTGGGAGCAGGTGCCATGGACATACGAACTTCCTGCTATTGAAATCTCCTTGAGCCTTCCAGAATTGAGCCAGCAGTCTTTTAAATAATATTTCTACATTATACTGGCATTCTGTATAGTACAACTTTGATCCAGTACACTGCACCCAGCTCATGGTACGAAGTTCAGCCAATGGGAATTCTCAGGTATTTAGTGGACCATCTTCTAGGTACTTGGTGCTACCAGGACCCAGGAACAAGCCAGAGTTGGTTTTCAAATGTAGAATAATTGCTGGCAGAAGTAGGCATAGCTCTTTTCCTAGAATCTGACATTCAATTTGGGCTTTCCAGTGGTGTCAGGTAGCAAGTCTGCCATAGGAACTCATACTACTGTATCTATTGAGACAAAGGCCCATAGGCATGGCGCTTGTCTTAGTCTGGACATGAAGCAATGCCTTCTCTTGCTGTGTCCAACTCAACAGCAGCCTCAAGAATGATCTGGTTAGTGCATCTGAGCACCAGCCCCAAATGTGCTATAGGCCCTCCAAGTTTCAAGAGGCCCCATCAAGCATTGTCTCTAAAGTTAATTATTGCAGATGAAGAAACTTGTGCCTCTTTTGAGGCTATCCTGATGAGTCCCAAGTTAATATAGCAGTGACTCAGGGGCATGCATCTCCCTGGAAAATCTTCATTGTGTGTGTTTGAAACATTGCCAGCTTCTTGGCCTTTCTGACCCGTGGAATTGGGATGTTCTACTAGCTTCTCAACATGGAAAAAGCAGAGCTCTGACCAGAGAAGACAACCTGTGCCCAGCAATAGTGTGTTTCTGACCTGCTCAGCTTGTAGGTGGACAGAGCTGTTCTAGCTACCCAGGGAAATCGGTCCCATGAGTGAGCAGGAGCCACTTGGAACAAGTGTGTGCCTGGAGATGTGTGATCAGGTTGCCTTCTGGCTTCCTCAGAGCATCTGAGGAGGTGGCTATTCTTCCTGGCAGTGCTCCATGGTCCCCCCCTGAGAGTAGAGGAGGGACTGTAGGGTACTAGGAAGCAGTCCATCTACTTGGGGCTTTGGCCAAAACTGACATGGGATGCCAGAGCTCTGTGCAGATGTTATACCCAATAAGATCTTTCTCCCTGATCCTGACCAGACTTTTCTTGAGATGGTCTCACAGTGTCCTGAAGGAAGTTCTCTAGCTCACCTGCTTCATAAATATTTTAGAAGACCTGAGTTTAAGACCAGAATCTAGACATTCAAGGCTGACCCAGCCTCCGACCTCTTAGTGAAGTAGCACATCGATCATTTCAAGGTGAGCTCTGGTTCTACAGACCCACTTAATTGTTTAAACTCTATGTTCAGACTTTATCGTTTCTATTGCCCTGACTTCAAGTTCATGACACTTGTTACTTGTATTCTGCTACTGAGTCCATCCAGTGAGTTTTTACCTTTATGTTTCGGTTCTAAAACTTTCACTTGTTTTCTTTGAGACTTTCTATTTCACTTGTTTCAAGAGTGTTAAACTGCTCATTAGAGTGTCTTAAACATTTTTCTATTTTTTTAGTGTTCATATCTGATTGTCTCTTGTCTTTGTTTTGGCTTAAAATAACACATTTATCTCAGTTTCCATGGGTAGGATCCTGTCTTATTCAAGCTGAAATGTTTCTGGCTCTTGATAATGACATGGAAAAGTTGAGACAGGGTGATCCCCAACGTATATTTAGGGGAGCCAATTGCTGAGGACAAAACCAGTGTGAAGGAAAGACCTCTAGAACCTTAGGTTGTTAGTCGCTAATTCACTCCTCAGGCTTGCATGAGGACTTAAAGCACATGAGAATGTGGGTAGTTGCTATCCAAGATGAGCAGGCCACATGGCATTACACAGGAGCTGGGATGGGTTTTGCTTTCTTTGGAGCAGCAGTTAAGTTACTAAGGTTCATAAAACTCTCTATAATCCCTACTAATATTCCAGCTAAATAAAGTGGCTAGTGCATAAGCCCACTTATAGAGGACTTAAATAAAAATGTATAGCCAACAAAATCAGTTTTTATCTGAGAATAAGAACAACCCCAGTAAGGTGATAAAACTAGGAATGTCCCCACTCTCCTGCTAGAGGATTAAGCTAAGAGTAACGTCCAAAGTAACATGAAACACCTAGACCTATATTTCTCCCATCCTGAGTGCCATGCTCCTGGCCAACAAGGTGTCCATATTTTAGCCTCTTGGAATATCATGTCCACCTGCAGAGGTTCTGATAAACAGGTTCTTATTGAAGTGCCGTTAAGAGCCATGGTTTGAGGTGCATGACTAGCTCTACAGGTCTATTGTCCTCGTGGAGATGTTCTGTTCCCTGAAAGTTTTGACCTTGTTTGTAGTTCATGACTGTAACAAAGTTATGTGCTCAGATGCAGCTCCCTATTCTCTTCATAAATTTACTGTCCTAAGGATGTATGCTGCCTCTACTGTTATCTGGAGAGCTAGATGAGAGGACTTTTTGTGAAAAAGCAAGTCTCAAAATGAGCTACCTGGATATCCATTAATAAGCTTTTCTTTTAAATCATTACTTTGGAAATTCTCTAAGAATTGTGAATATTCACATGTAGGCTTGTTGGTGTAGAAGGTTCTTCCTAACCCTGCTGCCAAGTTCTTTATACATAGAGCCCCCTACATTGCCATAACTAACGCGAGAAGATTGTCTAGACCAAGGCAAACTATTTCATGGCTTGAAAAAAATCAAAAGACTTTTAAATGGAATTAGATTATGTGCTAAATTGCAGTAGTGCTTATTGGTAACTAAATAGCAAGAATATGAAACTTAATCTACACAAACTGCATTTTCTGCAAGGATAATAGTTGGCTTTAATGAACACATTTTCTGAGTTGAGAAGTTTGGTTCTTAAAAGCAGTTCTTTTCTGTTGCCCATAATAGTAGGAATATGGAAGCATTAAATAACCTGTACTTTTTTCCTTCTCCATGTTATGCAAGCTTTTAAAATAGAACTGGGAGGAAAAAAGGATATCTAGAGATGCAATTGCCTCCATGGTATATGTTCTTGTAAGAGGCTGAGAGTTAAATTTAAGAACTCACCCAAGAAGAGAGCCTTTTCTTGAACTCTTCTCTTCTTTCCAATGTTTCCAAAGTGTTTCTCCAACTGAGATGGTTAAACTTCCAGATATCAGTACCCATTAGGACATCCATTGCCTGCCCAGTGTGAGAACTGCCACAAGACTCTCTCATTAGCCTACACTTCTTGCCCCTATGCCAGTCACATGCCTTGGACACATGAAACATAGATTTGGCCAAATAGGGTGCTGATCACTTTTCTCAGTGGAAAACAGACATTTTCTAATCAATGACTCACAGTGGCCATGTATCCTGAGATCAGTGTGTTTCAGGATGATTCCAATCATAGCTCAATAGAACCACTGAGCTTGGGATAAAGGAAGCTTGGTATTTGGAAGCTCAGCTCCCTCAACAATGAGTTTTCCGTTTGCATCAACTGGGATGAAGCTAGTATAGAATACATTGTGGAGTCTGGTCGTATCCTCAGTGCCCTCGAGAAGGCTGAGGCACTGTTGAACAATGAGCAGAATGGGTCATCCTTACCCCCTCTTCTAACAACCCCTATATTGGTCATAGCTGATTCTCTCCTTTGCTTAGGGGTCTCGGCCAATGTCATCTTCGGTACAATGAAGGAACTGGTGACCACAGTTCACATCAAGAAGGTATTAAACAAGGAGTAAAGGCATCTGCCTTGTTGTATCTTGGTATATTGAAAAAGGTCTGTCCTTGCTGGAGTGAAAAGATGTGTGTTTTGTTTGTTTTCTGAAAACATATGTCCCATTCAAAGTTTATAAATTGTCAACCCAAGTGACTAAGTTTATTTGCATGTAAGTAGCTTAGCCAGTCTTAATCTTGAGAAGTCTAGTCAACTCTTTTGGATTCTAAAAATCTTAGTTGAGGTAGACACTGAGAATTGCATCCTACACTGTGCTGAGCAATAGACAATGTAGGTACCCTACCAAGATCCCCATCCTGCCACCTTCATCTCGGTGCACACCTTTGAATTGGCTTATACAGACCTATGACCTGAGAAACAGAGCATGAAGTATACATCCTGAGGTGTCTATCTTCGTTTCCTCAATGCAGAGGTTACAAACTTGCATGCCTCTGAAGCCAGGCATGGGGTTTAGATCAGGGCAGAGCACCTGGGCAGCCTGTGGTGAACTAAGCAGGTCAGGACCCAGTGAAAAAAATTGCTTCTCAATTCAGTTACTTTTACTGTATGTGAATTCAGACCCAGCATTGTTGGATCATTCCCTTAAAAAAACTAGGAATCTGGATTTTTATATGAAATCTCTAGATTTATAAACCCACAAAGCAAAACTGTAGAAGGAAGCTTTTTATACAGTGAATATATTATATAATTCTATTAACATGAAGTTCTACAACATGTAAAGCTAATCTATAGTAGGGAACAGGGTGGGGAGGTGGGAAGTCCAAACTAGTGGTTGCCTTTAAGGAGATGAGAAAAGGGGGGGTGATTGGAAAAGGTCTTCAGGGAAGCTTCTGGGATAGAAGTAATCTTGTGGGGATTGGGTTACTGGTACATGCATTTACCAAGACCCATTGAATGGCACACTGCAGATCTGTGCACTTCATTTCATGTGACTTCTTAAAAGTAATAAATATTGAACTTGAGCTCAAATATTGAATAACAAGTATTTAGGGGCAAGAGCCGATGCCGATAACTCATTTCAAAACTTATCAAAAATGAAATTTTCAGATACATAATAAAGCAAATGTTGTTTAGAAAATGTAAACTGGCAATTAAATGGTAGATAACTATAAAGTTATTTCAGCTTTTCTGTTTTCTCTTTAATGTTAGAGGAAACAAATTGCAACCAAAGAAAAGTTACCTGGAAGTCAAAGCTAACAGCTTAACACTTCAGCATTTATTCACTTGTAGAGAAAAGCATGATGTTGCAAGGAATTCCATAGTTCCTCTCTTCAAACTGATTGTATTAAGCCATAAATCACTATGGCATTGCTGCAATAAGGAGTTGCAGTTTGTGTAGAGATAGATTATAATCATCATCAATCACCATAGACGTTATGGGTAACAGTAAAATGAAAATATAAGCCATTTAATTAGTAAGTACTCTACCAAATATTGTCTCTTAATTCTCACAACAGACCTCCTAGGTGGCTACTCTCAAACTCCACTTATGTGGAAACTTAAGTAATTTAAGTCTTAATTTAAGTAAACTAAGAAACATGAATCAAGCTAAAAATCAGTCTGTAGGATTCATTTACTAGGGCAGTCTGGAGCCAGGTATAATCTTGCCTTTGTATGAGATTAAGTTCATCAAGTGCTTTTTGCTCAGAAAACTCTTCATAACTTACCACAATATTCTGTGAACTCAATTTCAAACTATTGTGGTGGGTTGTCATAAAATAGAAGTGTTAATTTATAGGTACCTTATAGCTGGAATATGGGAAATACCTGTAGCTTTACATTAGTGTAACATCACTTTTCTGTAAATAATTTAGCAAATATAACCATGCTAACTTGTAGTGACAGGAAAACCTTGGCACAAAGCAAATAGAGCTGCGTACATTCCAGTGGAAATCAGTACATACCATGACAAAGGAAATTCTAAGTTGCCAAGAAAATGGAGCAACGCAGTGGCCTGGAGGTGGAAGCCAGGGGCCAGCAGGTATGGCCAGGACTGTGCCAAGCCAGGGCAGTGGGACCCAGACCCAGGGCAGGGGCTTGGCTTGCCTAAGGGCCTCTCTCTGCTGCTGTGGCTGCTGCTACCAGACACTGCTACCTAAGCTTCTAGATCTTAACAGGGCCTCTGTGCCTGTGGGCTTTTTCCCTCTACTGTTCTTGATAGTGTTGGAAGCTAGTCCACATGCAAAAGTGAGTTGTGTGAGGGGGCAGTTGAACCTCTAGGCACCTGCTTTTTCATCGTATATCTATGGGGAACGATGTGATGTTTTGATCCATGTATACATTGCAGAAAGATTTCAAGCTAACCAATATCACTTCACTAACTCATTTTTGCAACAAAAATGTTAAATCTATGAAAAATCTTGAAATATACAGTATGTTAACTGGTCATCTATGTAGTACAGTAGACTGAGTTGTCCCTCCCAGCTAATGGAAAATTTGTTCTTAACATCTTTTCCTCCTCTCCCCATCCCCATTCCCATCCCCCAGGATCTGGGGACCTGTCCCCCAACCACTGGCAGGGAGAGACATCCATGGGGCCTCCAGAGGGCCTGAGAGCCACAGAGCAAGTAGAGGAGGAGGCAGGTCCAAGACAGCTCATCTCTAAGTTCATGTTCAGTCCTCATTAAATTCATCTCCAAGTTCATGTTCAGCCCTACTTAAATGGTCCTGTTGGGGCTTCTGAAATGCCCACTGCATAATTCCATATTCCTGGTAAGGGCTGGGGCTGGGAAATGCAAAATGAAAGGTCTCTGGTTCTGTAGCATGTACCAGGGCTGAGTGGTTGGATGTTAACCCAAGAACAGGAAATGGGCTTCTAGGCAGAGCCATAGGCCCACCCCCACCACCCACACAGCCAAGATTAGACTGAGCCCAAAGCTCAGTTGCAGGAAGAGGAGATGAACCTCTATCAGCCCCTGGGCCAGGTGGGAAGGAGGAACAGTGGGAAGGGCCAGCCTGGCTTGAGGGTTCCAAGGCCTGAGGTTCCTGGACCCTCCCCTCTGCCCACACTCCATGTCAGCCGACCAACTCTCCCTGTGGCTACAAAGGCCAAGTCCCTCCTCAGGCCAGAAGAACCCTGAAGCTCCCCACTGGCTACGTCTAGTGCTCCTCCCAAGAGATGGCCTCTTCCTTGGTAGAGCAGACCCATGGGTCTTTAGTTCTCACTCTGGGAATCATTTGACCTTAATATGCAACTGGGCTCAGAGACCAGTGGTCTCCTGGAAGATTTGCCATGGGCCTTCCTGGAACACAACACTCCTACCTGCCTCAGCTGTGAATCGAGACAGAAGTCTCCTCTGGCTTCACAGCAGAAGCCAGGGAGCACTCATCACACAGCCTGCACTGCTGATGCAGTGGTCAAGTTCCCACCATGTGGGCCCAGAAGCAGGTGAGACAAGGGAACCAGAGCTGGTCACAGCAAAAATTGGCCAGTGTATGCCCACAGGTGCCAGGGCAGTGCACAAAGATGCTTGATCAGTGGGGCTGGAATTAGATCCTGTATCTCAAAGTATCAAGTCGACAAGCTCATCTAACACTCTGGCAAGGACACCATAGGATGGTGTGAACTCACTGCCAGGTGTCAACTAGAAGCCTGGGGAAGCCCATTGTAAGCAAAGTTGAAGTGCCAGAGTCCCTGTGGCAGACAGCAGAGAAAAAGATGGTGCTCAGGATAGTGGGCATGTCAGGGTGGATGTACAATGTGAGTTCAGAAGACAAGTAGGAGAGATTACACAATGGCCTGGAGAACATGTGCTTCATGAAGACCAAAAGCAATGCACCGGTGAGGGGCACAGCATCACTGAGAAGTGCAGTGGCAGCTCCTGTGTAGACCAAGGCTGGTGGTAGGAGAGGAGTCTGTGGAATTTGTCCCGTTGTTAGCAATGGGGACTGTTCCATATGTTACTCCCATCTAAGCAACAGAAGCCAGGCAGCCGCAGCTAGACATCTCATGGCTAGCAAGGTGACTGTTGTAGCCAAGGGGCCATGACGTGGGAAAAACACAGACAATTATTAGAAAATGTCATACTAAGAAGTAGTACTTGGCTGACCTGTTTTGCCCCAAGGATGTAATCAAAAGAAAGCAAGAAGGAAGAACCAGAAGTTCAGAGGAGTACTAAAATAGTCCTGATGCCTTACCCAATTCCTGGACCTAAGACAACTTTTAAGATCCAGAACCCATTAACTGATGAAGTAACAGATTTCCAAAGAATCAGCAAGACCAAAATTATATTCTGATTTTACTAGTTCTTTTCCAAAGAAACATGACCATTTTATGGGGCTGTACCCTGAGGAAAGGGAAAACCCAGCCATTTCAAGGATTACTTAAACATGAGAGATGTGATGTTACCCAAAACTGCTACCATCATCATGACACTTGGTTAGATGGAAGCATTTGTGACCAGTTCCCAAGTGGTCACTTGGATAAGGTCCAGCTTCCACTGGGTCTAGTGCACCTTCAGACACAACTTGTGGTTGCTTCCCTAGTCCCTGTAAAATATGACCAAGGATGACATCCTTGAGTCAGAGAGACCTTCACATTTGGGTCCTTGGCCTGTAGAGTAAGAGCTGTCATTGTAGTCAAGGTCAAGTAGAAGCTGCTTAAACTGCCCCCTTTTTCAACAGGATAACAAATCAAAAACTAGATTGTATGCTGGGGTGAGGGGCACAGTGACAGCAAAGATTCATCCCACTCTTGAGGGTGATAAAGGATGCGTGGGTGTGGCTATCCTTCCCATGTCTCCATTTTTGCTACCCGTCTTTCCTCTACAGAAACTAGAAAGAGCCTGCAAAAGGACTGTGGGCCACCATGAGCTCAACAAAGTAGAAATGATCCTAGCTGCTGTGCCAGACATAGCATTGTTGCTAGCACAGATTGGTGCTGTGCAGTATCGGGTACATGCTATGCACATGCTGACTTGGCAAATGCACTAGTTGAAGTCTCAGTGTGGGGGTAAACAGAATTGCTTGCATTCACATAGAACATTCAACAATATGCATTGTTTTGTTCCAAGACTGTATGTGTCCCTGCTCTATCATAGTTCAAGAAGACTGAATTGTCTGAGAATCCTGTAGAATGTCACAGTAGTCCATTACTTTAACAACATGCTGATTGTACAAGATGAGCAAGAGGGGGGTTAGCATGGGGGAGGCCTTGGCATAAAAAACCTGGACCTCAGAGGGTGGGGGAGAAATTCTACAAGAATTCTAGGAATTGTAGCAGGATGAGCCACAGACAAAACTCCTCAGACACCAGATTAAAGAAAAGGTTTTTTTATTCTGTTGGGAGTGTCAGCAGACTAGCATCTTAAGAGCCGAGCTCCCCGAAGACAGAGTTCCTGGCCCTTTTTAAGGGCTTACAACTCTAAGAGGTTCCACGTGAAAGGGTTGTGATGGATTGAGAGCACATGTGGTTAGAGTGGGGGGGAGGGTTAATCTTTTAACCTCAAGCTGGGTCATCAGTGGCACCAGCTGGTCTTGCCACTGACTTCATTCCTGTTTTTCAAATTTTACTTCCTCTTCCTCTTCAGAGACAGACAGTAAGAGAAATGGCTTCTCTCCTCATTCCCCCCTTTGAGAACCTCACTCACTAGTGGGAGTTCTCACTGTCATCTACATTACCCAGGTCTTCCTGCCAGTCCAGTTCCATTGACTCCTAGAGTTACATACTCTCCTGTTTTCCAATGGGGATTGGTCACTTCCTGGGCTGCATACCTTGTACTGGGTGGCATTATACACACAAGTCCCTTTTAAACAAAAAGACTGTTTTAACTTTTTGCCATACCTCAGTCTGAGGAAGGTCAGTTGAAGTCCTTACTGTACAAGTCCAAAATTTAAGAAAAGTGAGTTCCATGATGAGTTTCCTCATGCTTCGGCCGTGTGTGGAACAGTCAACTTCTGGGTGTGACTGGAGCAGGGCTTGTTATCTTCAGGGTCACTCTGCAAGGGTTGTCCGGGCTTGGTCTTGCCTCCCAGGTTTCAGGCACTGCAGGTTTTACATGGCTGTGGTGGATCCAGGCTGAGATTCCCTCTACCTTCACAGTGGTGGGAGTGGTCAGGATGACAATCTGGGGTCCTTTCCACTGTGGGCACAAAAAAGCTACATTCCAGTCCTTGATCCACACTCAATCACCTAGGGAGACTGGGTGAACTGGGGAGAATAAGCTAACAGGGCATCTCTTTTACCCAGGCTGAGATTGTTTATGTAATTCTTCCTAAAACCTGTAGCTGTCACTGTAACTCAATTTCACCTAACTATCAGAGTGCATGGAAGTCCCCACAACATGGGAGGGGGCCTATGACATAATATTTCATAAGGGGAATATCCTGTTCTTTTAGAAGGGGTACATCTAATTTTAAATAATACCATAGGGAGAGCCTGTATCCATTTTATTCCTGTTTCCTGACATACTTTCCCTAAACTATTTTTGATAGGCCAATTCATCCACTCCATCTTTCCGGAACACTGAGGCTGGTAGGTGGCATGCAGTTTCCATGTGATCCCCAATACCTTTGCCGTTTTCTGTACCAAGTCAGCCACAAATGCTGGCCTGTTATCTGAGCCCCAATCCATAAGGGTGGTCCAAATCTAGGAATAAGATCTCGAAGGAGCACACGGGTTACTTCACCAGCTTTCTCAGTTTGTGTTGGATAAGCCTCCACCCACCCAGAGTACGTACACACGAGAACTAGTAAATACTTGTTACCTCCACACTTCAGCATCTCTGTGAGGTCTACCTGGAGATCTTCAAAGGGGGCTGCTCCATAAGCTTGTATGCCAGGCAGAATGGCTGGACCTTGCCTTTCATTATGCTGTTGGCAGGTAACACCACTGCATCACCATTTTGGCAAGGGCTGACAAATGTGAGATGTAGAAATATGGGCCTAACAACTTTTCAAGTGACTCCTGACCTAGATGGGTGGTTTCATGCATAGCAGTACAACTGCAGCTCCTAGCAGCTGTGGTAGAGCTACTCTCCCATCTGGTAACCAAATCCATCCTTTCCTCTATCACTTGTCCTCCCTCTACCTGGAGAAAGTCCTTTTCTTTAGAATACATAGGTACAAGATCAGGTGCCTGAGGGAGCAGAGGGGCTGTGACTGATGCCTGGAAGGGGGCAGATGCTGCATCTTGAGCCTCTGAGTCAGCGTGGGAATTCCCCAAACCCACCAAGGTGGAAGCTCGCTGGTGTCCTCTGCAATGCATAACTGCCACCTTGTGGGTCTTCCATACCACTTCTAATAATTTCAAGATTTCTTGTTGATATTTTATGTCTTTTCCCCCCAGAGTTCAATAGGCCCTTTTCTTTATGTAATGTTCCATGCACTTGAAGGGAGGCATACCAAGAATCAGTGTAAATGTTTACAGTCTTACCTTCACTGAGTTCTAAGGCCATAATTAAAGCAATGAGTTCAGCTTTCTGGGCTTGAAGTGCCCTGGGGCAATGATCTGGCTTCAACACTGTCCAGGGTTACCACTGCCTACCCTGCACATCTCTCTCCTTGTGGGTTGATGAAGCTGCTCTTGTCCATGTATAGTTCCCAGTCTACTGATGCCCAAGGCTGGTCCCAGAGGTCAGGTCTGTTAGATTAAACTGAGTCTAACACTTCTACACAATCATGCTCGACACGGCTCTCTGATACCAGGAGCAAGGTGGGCAGGGCTCAGGATACAAATTTGTATAAACTTCAATGGTTATACAGGGATTTTCACAGAGCAAACTTTGGTATTTGGTAAGTCTAGTATTCATTAGCCAATGATGTCCTTTAGTGTTCATTAAAGTCACCACAGCATGGGGGGCCTTTATGTTCAGGTTTTGCCCAAGAGTCAGCTTATTTGCTTCTTGTACTAGCAGGGCTGTTGCTGCCAAGGCCCTCAAACATGAGGACCATCCTTTAGAAACCCTGTTTAGTTGTTTAGAGAGGTAGGCCACCAGCCTCAGCCAGGGCTCCACAGTTTGCATTAAAACTCCAACTGCCATGTTTTCTCTCTGACACATACAATGTAAAAGGCTTTGTCAGATCAGGCAGCCCCAGGGCTGGGGCTGACATAAGTTTTTCCTTTAACTCATGAAAGGCTTGCTGTTGTTCCGATCCCCATTCAAAAAGTTCCCCGTCCCCCTCTCCCCTTTGTGACCTCATACAAAGGCTCTGCTAATACTGCAAAGTTTGGGATCCACAGTCTACAAAACCCCACAGCTCCTAAGAATTCTCTCACCTGCCTTCTGCTCTTAGGCTCTGGTAGATTGCAAATAACCTGCTTTCTTTCTGATCCCAGGCTGCACTCCCCCTGTCGGTTAGTAAATCCCAAGTAACGTACCTGCTGTAGGCAGATCTGAGCTTTTTTTCTTGGACACCTTATACCCATAGTCCTCCAGGTGCTGGAGTAGGGCATCCATTCCCTTGGCACACCCGGCTGCCATGGGGTGTCCCAGCAAGAGGTCATCAATGTACTGGAGCACTATGCAGCCTAGGTCTCTGGTGGGAAACTTCTGGAGGTCTGGAGCCAATGCCTCCCCGAATATGGTGGGGGAGTTCTTAAACCCTTGATGAAGCCAGGTCCAAGTGTACTGAGTAGTGACACCTGAATCTGGATCTTCCCACAGAAAGGCAAACAGCTTCTGGCTCTCAGGGGCTAATCTGATACTAAAGAAAGCGTCTTTTAGGTCCAAGCAGGTGAACCAGCTGTCCTCAGCTGGCAGCAACCCCAACAATGTGTATGGGTCAGGTACTGTTGGATGTAAAGTCACTGTAGCTTGATTAACCAAGTGCAAATCCTGTACCAGCCTGTAGTCCTTGGTCCCTGGCTTGGGAACAGGCAGGAGGGGAGTGTTCCATGGAGACTGACAAGGAACTATAATTCCAAAAGTTCTTAGGTACTTGAGATGGATCTGGATACCTTTTAAGAGCTTCTCTGGGGACCGGGTACTGTTTTTGCGTAACTGGCTGGGCCCCAGACTTAACTTCTATAAGTACGGGGGCTTGGTTGACTGACAACCCTGGAGGGTTGTCTTCCACCCCTACTCTTGGCCACCGCCTAGCCAGAGCTGGTCTTATGTCTTGGCCTGGCTCAGTTAAGAAAAGTTTCCATTCCTCCTCTCAGGGGACCGTAAGGGTCATGACGACTCCCGTTCCAGGTAACTTTAGCAGCAAAGAGCCATGCTGTGTAAAAGAAATAGTGGCTCTCAGCTTGCTAAGCAAGTCCCTTCCCAACAAGGGCAAGGGACAGTCAGACATGTACAAAAACTGATGAATCACTTTGTCCTCCTACAGTATAAGTCCAGGGCAAGCAGAAAGCTTGCTTTGCTGAAACCCCTGAGGCTCTGATTATGTCAATAGTCTTTTTGGATAAGGGGGCCACTGGGGCAGCTACTACTGAATGTTCAGCACTGGTATCTAAAAGAAAATCAATGTCTTTACCCCTGACTGTCAGTCATTCTGACCATAGGCTCTTTAGGGGCACTTAAGCCTGGTCCCCTCAGTCCAACAACCCTTCTGCCAGGTTGAGCAGGGCCCCTTCCTCCTTGTCGGGGGCCTCCTGCTCTGAGTCACCTTGTTTTTTTTTAGCTGAGGCCATTTGTTCTTCGAATGTCCTATTTCTTTACAATAAGCACCAGAGTTTGCCAATTGCTGGAACAAGCAATCCCCAAATCTTAGGCAAGCAGAAAGGGGAAGAAGAATTGTGGCACTTTACATCTATTACCACAAAGAATTGCAATGCCGGGTTAGTCTCTAGATTTCCAAGAGGCCTTACTCCAAAGCTAGATGTGCTGTTTCAGCCCAGATCCTGGGTGACACACAAGTCTGCTGGCTTTGTGTGAGGCTGCAAGCTGGAAAAGACTCTGCAGCAGTCCAGTCTGGCCCTGACATTCAGACCATACAATAAAGTAGACTCTAATTTGGTAGAGATGTCAATGGTGGGAAAAGGGTACATTGTAAAGTTTGGGGCAAACCCCCATAGGGAAAAATCACACTGCAGGTCCACAGGGTTCTAGATCAAGGCATGTCTGTTTCCAGCACCACACAGAGCTGTCCTGACAAAGTAAAGTAATGGCCTGCCATATCAGAATTAACAGACTGGGTAACTTACTAAGGAAAGAAGTTTAATTAACTCACAGTTCAGCATGCCTTGGGGGGCCTTAGGAAACTTACAATCATGGCAGAAGGTAAAGGATGTGGAACTGAAGCGCTAGCTCGGAGGTGATGCTGCAGGTGGGTGCTGTCAGCCAGGATGTAGAAATGCATGCTCAGTTTTGAGAACTCTTTATGGCCTTCTACTCCAGTAGAAAGCACACATGATTCTGGAAACCAACAGGTAGAAATAGGTGTAGCCCCACTTACCGTCATCCCCTATGACTCATGGGAAATTTTGTGCTTACCTTCTCTAACTCTGTGATCTGCAGGATTGGAGATCCCAATCCCAAAGGGAGGGTTTATTCTTGCCGAGGGACAGAGAAAGAGTCCCATTGAAGTATAAGCTATGACAACAGCCCAGGTACTTTGGACTCTCATATCCAGGGACAATCAGGCAAGGATAGGTATCACCAGGATGATGAGAGGTGACTGCTCTGATGATCTGGTACAGGTAGAACTGCAATTATAAGGAGGAAAGGGAGGGAAGCATGTGCTTCTCAGGTGATCTACCTGGAGACTCTTTTGTAGTCCAAAGAGACTACAAAAGTCTCTGAGAGGAGTCAAATGTGAAAGCTACTGATTAGATCAGAGGAATGTGTTCCCACAATGACCTTATCCAATGAAGTCAGGATTCTTCTAGGTTAGCTTCATTTTTCTGTATTTCACTAGCACTACTCACAGTAACAGAGCCCATAGAGGAGGACAAGTGCCTCAGTCACCCACTTATGCTGGTGAGTGGACAAGTACAATGACCTAGCCTGAGAAAGGTATGACCACCAGAGGCTCACACCCCTCAAAGGTGAGGGTGAGCTCATACCTCCTAAGCCAGTAACTCCAGTAGAAGCTGTGGCTGAGGGTCAGGGGAAACTCAAAGTGGAGGAGGGAGACTTTGGGTACCAGAGTGGCTTTGAGATCAATTGCTTTGACATGGGCTGTAGCGTGGCCCACCAGAGCCCATGAAAAGCTGATCTTCCCTGCCCCCACACACACGCACCATAGCTGAGACTATGAAGGTGCCACTCTGTCCTTGGCTTGATTTGTATCACACTGTGGCCAACCTGATTCAGATTTCCTAGAAGAACTTCTGCTTATGGTACATAAGAACTCTGGGAATGATGTTCCTGTCTTCCTTGGAAGAATATCAGTATACTTACACAGGTCTAAAGATCCCTGGCTCCTCTTCAGTAGGCAAATGTCTATCCTACCCACTCTACCGAAAGAATGCTAATCTGTCTGTATTGGTTTTTCACACTGCTATAAAGAATTGCCTGAGACTGGGTAACTTACTAAGGAAAGAGGTTTAATTGACTCACAGTTCAGCATGGCTGAGGAAGCCTCAGGAAACTTAATCATGGCAGGAGGTGAAGGGGAAGTGAGGCACCTTCTTCACAAGGCAACTGGAAGGAGCAGTTCCCACTGAAGTGGGAAAGAGCCCCTTTTAAAACCATCAGATCTCGTGGGAACTTGCTATCACAAGAACATCATGGAGGAAACCACCCCCATGATTGCATTACCTTTACCTGGTCTCACCCTAGACACATGGGGATTATGGGGATTACAATTCAGGATGAGATTTTGGGTGGGGACACAGCCAAACCATATCACTGTCCCATAAAATAAGTCTTACCCAGGTTTTGGAAGGATGTATGTTCTTGGTAAGGCTCAGAAAAGGTACATCCATGGAGAGGTAACTCATGGCTCTGTAAAAGAATGGATGTAATTGAAGGTTTAAGTACTTAGAGCAAAAGCCGAAGAGAACCCTTTTCCAGACTGAGTTGCTTTCCCTAGGCATCCTGGAATTTGGAGTGAGATTTTTTTTGTGGCATGTGTGCATCTTTTCATGGGCAGATCTTTGAGAGGAGTCAAATTTGAAAGCTACTGATTAGATTCGAGGAATGTGTTCCCACGATGATTTTATCCAATGCAGTCAGGAATCTTCTAGGTTAGCTTTATTTTTCTGTATTTCACTAGCACTACTCACAGTAGCAGAGCCCATAGAGAAGGACAAGTGCCTCAGAACATACATGCAGCTCTTACAATGGAAAGTCCTTACTGATTCTCGGAAAGACTTTCATGGGAGCAGGTCTTCACTGACTCCCCTGACATCAGTGCAGGGTGGGGGCTGCTTCCTGATACTTGCACCACCAGATCTCCATGTCCTGGGATGATCCCACATACCCAGTTCACTGGACATAGACCAGAGGGGACTCCAGAAGGCATAACAAATAAAGGAGCATTCTCAGAGTCAAAAGCCTTCAGGCAGAGAAGGGCCTGTAGAAGTTTGTGCTGAGATGCTGGCATGAGATAGTGCTCAGAAGAAATGAAGCTGGAGCCTGGGCCTTGAATACTCCCCTATTCCAAGTAGGCAATGGCACTCTACTCCATGTCTTGCTATTCTATGTTCTCCTCCTCTGTATATCTGGCTGGGACTTCTCTCCTGAAGCTAGTCTCCATATGGTACCTAATGACCACACCATGAGCTCTCTAGCATCCACACCAGGGAGTGTTGCCTGTTTTGGTGCTAAACCCATGGCTGCAGGCATGCTAGGCACATCAGCTAGTCACTGTGGGAAGCGGGGCTAAGGCATCCCTTTTGAAGGGAAGGCTTCCTGAGCAGTTGCTTGCTTCTGACATGGACTTGTTCCACTTATGAGACTTCACAAGATGTCTTATTTATGGTGGCAGGGCATGTTGGTCACAGTTTGAACACCTAGGATTTTTTGACCATCTCTGTCTTGGGTGACAAGCTGGCCTGTTGCTTGTTGCCCTTCTGCATTCAGACCTGGTTGAGACATCATAACATGAAATATGAGATCTGGGTTTCCAGGAAAATGCTGAAAGGGCTAGAGTGCAGGGTTGCAGCTCTTCACAGGATAAGCCTTGACCTGTGAGGACAGAAAGCTGAGGGTCCAGGCAGATGCACTTTTGTTTCTCTTCATGGATGACTCAAAAGTGCAATTACTCATTGTGACCCTTCTAGGCCCAGTGAATGCACCCGTTGAGTGATGTGGATGTCATCTCAGACCTGCACCTGTTGAGCAACGTGGATGTCAATTTACACCTTCTCAAGACAGGGTAGCCAGAGTGGGACTGCATCACATTGCTTCTCACCTTTCCTTACATCACCAGCTTCCTCATTGTCACCAACTTCACCCTCCTAGCTGGGCCCAGAACACAAGGCAGATGATTGGGAACTCCAGAGCACAAGTTGCCCTATGAGAGCCCTGCACTGGGCAGAGACAGCCAGGCCCTAGTACCCACCATGCTCAGTTGTCAGCAGGGCCTTCCCAGGAAGAATATATCCCCAACTCAGAGGCTGAGAACCCTGAAGATGCTGAGAGCTAGAGGCTGTCAGACAACTATTCACCTGGAAGGTGAACACATACCTTCTTAAAGGGTGATCCAACGTGTACACTTCTGTGGCTGTCACAGCCAATCACTTTGTGCCACATGGGTCCATCTCTCCACATGTGCAGAGCATCAGTTTTTGCAGCCACTTGTGGGCCTTTCTTCTGCAGGGTGGTGAGGGGTGGAACCTTAGAATTAAGGAAGAACAGTGGAGGAGGAGGAAGGTGATCACCTCTTGTGGCCCAAGATCAACTTTTGGAACCAGGCTATAGTTAACTATTCCAAACTCACTTCTCTGACACCTGTATATTTCTCTGTGGCTTATGTAGACCCTCGTTCTTGAGGGGCCTGAGCCCCTGCTGGCCTTTCTCTCTCAGGCTGGTGTTGCTGTACTCCATTCGGTCACAGCCAAACAAGGAAGAACCAAGTGTCTCAGGACTAGCTGAGTGCACAGTATCTCCACTCTTCCACCTTGTGTCACAGCAAAACTATCTCATTTTGTCAGGGCCAATGTTTCTACCAAGATGGTGATCCCTTTTCTTGCCTGGTGGTCATGGATACCCTGCACCCCAAAGTGTCCAAGCAGCAGCCATGACTTGAGCTCCCGCAGGACACTTGTCAGTTTCCCTGGCAAGCATGTGCTGCTTTGGAGGGACTCTAACCCTGCGGAGCCAAGAGCTGCAAGAATAGGAAGCACGTGGTCCCTCAGGGGGTCATTGGAAGTTATGGCAAGCAGGGCCTCACCTGTTTCCGTCTGTTGACCTTCAGATCCATTAGCCCTCTCTTAGGGGGATGCAGCCCCACAAAGCCATCTGTTTCACTTCCTATTCTGCATCCAGGAGCATGGCACGATCTTTGCCTAAGGATTGATCTGAGTTAGTGCCTTAGCTTGCACGTCCAGGAGGCTGTTGTGATGCTCTGAGGCCAACAGTGTCCAGATGGTGCAGCACGTGATGCCACCTGCTGGTCCCAAGAGTCTCCCGCACATCCCTTGCTACAAAGTAACTCTGATCGTCAGATACGATATTAGCCCATGCTATAGGTCAGGCCATTCAGTAACTCCCTCCACAAAAGCAGCTCTTACTTGGATGTTCTGATGATAGGAAAGGCACATCTATGCCCAGAATGTGTGTCCATTAATGTGAGAACAAATTGCTGTCCCCTCAAAAGAATCCAACTGAGTATATGTGATGCCAGGCAGCCAGCTCATCTCCTTTAGGCATGGTGCAATGGCAGGGACTCAAGACTATGTCCACCCTGCCAGCCACAGAGGCTGCAGGAGTTGAGTGGACTATGCTTTTGGGCCTGCATGCAGCCTCTGTCATGGACACCACTGCCTCTCTGTGTCCACTGTGCCAGTCCTCAGGTGACTGGTAAAGGCCAGCTAACATGTCTAACAGGTTAACAGAACGTAACCACTTATGTTAAATGGTTCAACATAAAATTCACCCAATTAAAGTATATAACTTGGGTTTTTAGTATATTCATGAGGCGGTGAAACCATCCACCACTACCTGACTTTAGAACCCTGTACCCATTGGCATCCTTTATTCTCCTGCCCCAGCTCTAGGTGGGCACTGCTCTACAGTGCCTATGGAGCTGCCAATTCTGGATAGTCCATGTAAATGGAAGCTTACCACATGTGGCCTTTGTCTTGGTTCTTTTGCTCAGCACATGTCGTCAAGGTTCACCCATGCTATAGCACTCACTTCCCATGGCCTCTGTTGTCGGTCAAGCATGAAGGGTGACCACCCCACCTCTATTCCACCACATATTCTATGTTTGGATTTGATGGTGGCTTTTGAACAAGAAGTGCTTTTTTTCCATGTCTCGTGGCAGAAGCACAAAAGACCTGCAGAGCTGGCTTCCTTCTCAGTTGGAAGCCTTTCCCAAAATAAATCAAAGTGAGTCTGTGACCTCGGCAGACTTCAGGCATCTTCCAACGACAAGATGTCACCATGGCAGAACCTTGATTTGTTACTCAAAGGCAAAAAGTGGCAATTATTCTTCCATTGCCTACTGATGTCCGGAGATGGAAAAGCCACAGGCTTTTGGAACTCTCAGCTAAAGGTCTTTGTAGCACAGGCCAAAGAAATCCATTTTAGGTCCTAAACAGCACTACACATTCCCGGGAAGGTACAGGTGCTCTGCGCGGTGTCCTCAGTGGACACTGACTTGCAGTTCAGGTTCTGTGTGCTCTGCCCAGTCACTTGGGCTGTTGGGGATCTGATTCAGGCAGCGGTAGGCAAGAGGTTCAGTGGTGTCCCCAGCTATGAAAACTGTTTGTCTTGCAATCAACCACAGATGGTTTTGTGAGGCTAGAAGCAGCTCCTCTGATCCCAACCAAGTCTGGGCCAGAGGTTCCATTTAAGAAGAAGCAATCATTGCCCTTGATGTTAGTAATAAAAAGCCCATGAGGTGAAGGCTGCCAGGTAAGGCAGCTGAGTGCAGCTGCAGCAGTTTGTAGCAGGTCTACTGTGCTAAGCATAAAAGTCAGGGGGTGCCATTTCCGCAGGTAAGAATCCAGGGGATGGCTCTGCTGGCTTCCAAAACAGATGGATTCTCCACCAATAGAGAATCCACAGCCTTTAGCTGCTTCTAGACCACATTTCTCACCCATGTTAAATGGTGTAAGGGGTCCTATCTCCAAAGAAAGCAGGTCACCTGCTGGTGCCATGACTCTGAAGGGCAACCAGTCTCCCTAGAGAGAGAAGGCACTGCTGTCAATGAAATGTATCGTGGCTCATCTGAGAGCTGGGCCCTCTAGAGAGGGGCAAAGTCCTTAAATGATCCTCCCACCAAATGCTCTCCACCCAAGAGCAGAGCTCTGATTGCTGCTGAAATAACCCAAATCTGACCACTGACTGAAGGTGAAGTCAGTGGGGTAGCCCGGTCTGGAAGGAAGGTTCTCCCTTAGAATTGGACTTTAAGAGGTTAAGATTCCCCGAGTTCACATAGATTTGACCCTCTGCGTTGTTACCTTCCCTCTTTGCCTGCCTCACATGTGCCATTAGGTGCTCAAAAGGTAGGGAGGGAGCATCTGGTCTGGTGGGTCTGATCTCTTTTAGCCTGGTTGTCTTTTCCTGTATGGCCTTCAATTTGGTGACCCTAATCATCCATGATAGATGTTTAAGAGAAAGTCGCAAAGACAAACTGGCAATTTTTCTTCAATCCCATCCCACTTGCTTTCAGTTTCTGATGGGTTCCTTTGTACAGATGGAGTGTGGGGAAAAATGTATCCTTTGTAATGTAAAAGATGAAATGATATGCCATTTACCTGAAATTAGTGTTTCCTTTAAGTGTGTCTGAAGTTATAGCCTATAACTATTGTATCAGGAATAAGTACCATTTATTTCATATACATAATCATTCTATCAATAAAAACATAATGTAAAGCTGTTAAAATGTCCCCAGTATCCTGACCTTTCCTTCAGCCCCCAGTGGGGAATAGAAGCCATGATTTGGAAGGTGCTGGAAGAACCAGCTTCTGGCTACAGCAGACATGCCCTGCTTCTACATCTGTGTCCTTCACCCCCTCATGTCCCTAGCCTCCAGTGACACTTGAGGGATAAGGGGGCAGGGCTTGCCCACTGCAGACCCATCTCAGTCCCAGTCACTTCCCTCCCAGGGAGAGGGGACCAGATCCTCATGAGGATGCTGTTTGGGGCATGGGAAGAGTATCTCTTAGCCTTTATCAGATCCTAGGGACACAGAACACTGTCTGACCTCCTCTGTAGGAAGTTAGAGGCATCTTCTATCTGGAGTGCCACTGATTCTTTCCCAGCCCTTAAGGCATTGAACTGGAGGGCAGCAGGGCAATGGGAGGATAGGATGCTGTGGAAGTCTGACTCTTAGCATTCCAGCAGTGGAGCTGGCCTGGGAGTGGTGGCCCATTTGCCCATTCAGTCTTGCTATGGTGCTCATCTGGTTGGGGCCTGGTCTTAGTGGTGTTCCAGAAACCTGGAGAACCTAGAAGGGCTGCAGACCTGTTCTCTCATTGCTCTGCTGGAGAGTGTTGAAGGAAACAATTGGTATCTTGGTTACTTGCTGAGGAACTTAGTTTAAGATCAGGGGAAAGTTCTTAGGCTGTGGCTAGGAAATGAATGTAAATCCCTATGTCTTTTTCCAAGCTGGATACTGCAGACAAAGCCCATGTGGAGTTCCTTGGCTGGTATCTGGAGGTGAAAGAGGATGGATCCTAGATCAAGTTGCTGCATAAGTGAAATTATCATGGGGGTTAGTGCAGCCTACAGCTGATCTCTTGAAAGATGTCTTCTATAAGAAAATAGAGCCTAGGTGAATTTTGTTCACATCAAATGTATTGATTCTTATAAATACTGAAGCATCCTAGAAAGCTGTTCTTATCTTGCTGATATCTCCTGGATGTTTTTGGAGGATAAACTCTCTTGGTCTCTTTTCATTTTTTTTAACCCTTTTGTTTGTTTTATTGACAAATCCTGCTTTATTTTCTCCAAAACTATGAGGCCAGACACCACCCCAGGGCTTCAAGGAGTACCTTTGAAGAGTTGCTTAGTGTCCAAATTCATACCACATCACAGTGGGCTTCTCCACCAAGGGATGGGGGTGTCTTCAACCTTAGATGCTATTTCTGCATGTTTTCCTGTGACTTCTCTAGCTGGAGTTGAACCCTGGTGCTTCTCCTTCCTCCTCCCCATGCATTTTCTACTCTTCCTTAGGTACTTTTCCCTGGATTTCTTCTCTGGGTGCTGTTGCCTTATCTCCTTTGCTGACTTTCTTTCCACCATGTTCCTTTAAATGGTGGATTCTAGACTTTCCTCCCAGGATGCACGGTCTGCCTGGGTATAATATCTATCCCACCCATTTCCAATTTGTACAACCCCAGACCAAGTGTGTACTGAGTTCCAGACCCATGTATGCATCTGCATATTTGAATGTTTCCAGTTCCCTCCAACTCAATTTGCCCTAAATGAATTGTATGTTCTTTCTCCCTTATCCTTTTCTCCCTCCAGTGGTGCCCTGCACCCAGATGATCAAGCCGAAAATCCTCTACTTGACTCCTCACTAACCTCACCATTCAAAAAAATCTAACCCATCACCAAATCTGGATTATTCCAATTATAAACCTCTTGAATTTGACTATATTCACTCAGCTCTACTGTTTAAATCCAGGTTCAAACCAACTTGACCCCTTCTCCCTGTTGACTACAGCAGTACCCTAACCTAATTCCCACCTTCTAGGCTTACCTCCTTCTAACCCTTGATTCTCCCTGCATGGGTTCTGGTCATAGCTATATTCCATTTCAGTTCACCTTGTAAGTACCTGCCCTTTTTCTGATCCTGTCAAAGTACAGGAAGAATGTAAAATTTTTAGTTGCCTGAGTTCAAATCCTACCTCTGCCTTACTAAATAAGACCTTGGACATGTGTACTTAGTGCTTCTGTATCTGCTTCATTATCTTAAAACTGATAACACTCAAAACAACCCTAGGAAGTCAATTCATTTACATGTAACTGTTAGCTTTCTATGCTGCTGCTTTAGAAATTTTCAAAATGACTAGATCTCAAAAAAAACTTGCTTCCATGAAAGTAGACACAAATTCCCTAAGCTGAGCTTTCTGAACATTTGACAGATGACTTGATATTTCTCCTGCCACCTCCTCCTGCCAGTTTTTAAGCAAAGGTCCCTTTTTGGTTCCTTTCTGATAACTAGAACTTTTTCCCTTTTCTAAAAAATTATGACCTCTATTGAGGTAACTGTAGACTCATATGCAGGTGTAAGAAATATGAAGAGATCACATTATACCCTTTACCTAGTTTCCCCCAATGGTAGTATCCTGTGAAACCATAGTACAATACCACAACCCAGATAATGACATTGATTCAGTCTAGACACAAAACATCTCATCACCAGAAGACCCCACACTTACCCCTTTACTGCAACACCCACTTCTACCCTACACATACTCCCTCAACCCCTGACAACCACTCATCTCTTGGACATTTCTATAACTTTAATTGCAAAAATGTTACACGTCTTATGATTCCACTTATGTAACATTTTGGGATTGGCTTTTTTCAGTTAACCTGATACATCCCCAGAGATTTATGCTGTTACATTTGCTGAGAGTATATCTTATATATTAATGCAGGAAAAGTAACAATCTAAAGTGATGGGTGTGTTAAATTAATCATCTCACAATGGATACACATATGAAAACATCAGATACACAACTCTAAATATATGCAATTTTAATTTGGCAATTACATTTCAAAGCTGGAACAAAAAGAAAGTAGGCAAGACATGAGACAGATGGCAAGTTAAGTATACAATTTTCAAGACCATTAGTCCTCAGGAAAATGAAACCACAATGATTTCACTATATACCTATGAGAATGGCTAAAATAAAAAATAGTGACCACAGAAAATGCTGGTAATGATGTAGAGGAACTTGATCACTCATACACATTGCTGTGGGTGGAGACATAAAATAATTAGCTTTTCATGTGTTACTTCTGCCAGCTGAGGTGTCATGTAGGGACAGAAAGTGGGTTGGAGTCATCAAAAATCTTTTTGGGGGCAGGGATGGAAATGGGATGATGATGGTCAAAGGGTACAAAGCCTCTATTAGCAAGAGAAATAAGTTTTTCTTTGGGGGATATATTGTGCAACGTGGTAAAGAGTATGTTTCAAAACTGCTAAGTAAATTTCAAATGTGCTCAAAGTATTTGAGATGATATGTTAAGCTTGATTTAATTCTGATTGTATTTGTAAATCATATCACTTTGTACCCTATAAATATAACTTGTCAACTTACAATTTTTAAGATGTTTTTAAAAGTAAAAATTCTGCTTGTACTTTTTTCCCCCAGTATGATTCTTTGGCCACATTTGTTCCACCCCTTACCAAGCAGGCATGTTTCTTCTACATTAAGGGTGTAGAGGAGGAGTCCTGACCTTCAGTCAAGCCCTCCCTGGGGTCTGTTTTCTCCATCGAGTCCTTTCAATTTCTCTCTCTCCACTCATGACATGCTCAATTATCCACTCCCAGTCTCCCCCTCCCATGAGGCCAGGTAACAGGGCTGAAGAAGAAACTATGGAAACAAGCAGTTTGTTTTGGCTATCCAGTGCCCTCGCTGGGGCAGGCACACTTGAACCTCGAGTCAAACCCCCACAACTCTTGACTTCAGCCACAGCTGTGCTGGACAGCTCCTCCCTCTGTGAGCCTACACCTTCAGCAGGCTTGCAGCTTTCATTTTTGCCTCAAGGCTTTCTCCAGTGCCCAGAGACCACTGGGCTTTCTAGGCTAGAAAAGTGGGGGGCATTAATGCTTTTGGGGGCAACACTCAGAAATGAACTGGTAGGCTCCTGACTTCTGAATTCGGCTACTGATCCCAGGTGGCACCTGAAGGACCTGAGGTTCTGTTGATGGCAGTGGTGACAGCTGCGATGCTACCTTACTGTGACTCTTCCTACTTCCCTTTTTTCTCCTCACCACTGCTTCCTTAGAATTACCTGAGATTAGGGCTGGGTGCAGTGGCTTATGTCTGTAATCCCAACATTCTGAGAGGCCGAGGCGGGCGGATCACAAGGTCTGGAGTTGGAGACCAGTCTGGCCAACATGGTGAAAGCCCGTCTCTACCAAAAACACAAAAATTAGCTGGGTGTGGTGGTGGATGCCTGTAATCCCAGCTATTTGGGAGACTGAGGCAGGGGAATAATTTGAACCCGGGAGGCAAAGGTTGCAGTGAGCCAAGATCGCGCCATTGCACTGCAGCCTGGGTGACAGGGCAAGACTCCATCCTAATTTTATTTTTACATTTTTTTCTGAGATAAACTAACACCGAAGTGCTTTTATCCAAACCTGTTTTTGTAAGAACTTGGCCAGCCCAAGGCAACATCATGAGAGGAAACCAGGTTTTAAATGTTGAGACCTCTTTCCTGTTCCTTTCTCTGATATCCTGCTGGGACTCTCCTTAGTTAGACACCAGAGGGCACTGGAGCCTGTTGACAGGTACCAGAGAGGTCAGTCCCTGAGAAGACAGCAAGGAGGGGACACAGGGAGACTGACCAAGAAGAGCCAGTGGAAGGTGCCATCTGTGGTCCTTTTTTTTTTTTTTTTTTTTTAAAAAAAAAAGGCCAGGCTCAGTGGCTTATACCTGTAATTCCAGAACTTTGGGAGGCCAAGGCAGGTGGATCACTTGAGGTCAGGAGTTTGAGACCAGCCTGGCCAACATAGTGAAACCCTGTCTCTACTAAAAACACAAAAAGTTAGCCAGGTGTGGCAGCACACACCTGTAGTCCCAGCTACTTGGGAGGCAGAGGTGGGAGAATTCCTTGAACCCAGGAGGTTGAAGCTGCAGCGAGCCGAAATTGTGCCACTGCACTCCAGCCTGGGCAACAGAGCGAGAGCCTGTCTCCAAAAAAAAAAAAAAAAAACCTCAGACAACAACTTGCTTTCAACTGGACACTAATTGTATTTACAATTACTGATAATTAACTCTAACATCATATTATATGCTTTCTAGTTATCTTACATACTCTAAGTTAGTCATCCTCCTTTCTGACTTTCTTTAGGTTAATTTTCACTTTATTTCCCCCTCTAAACTCTAATGTCATATTTTAGTTATGCTATGGATTTCTAATAACACTGACATCAAAAGCTAATATAAACTGAGATGCTTACCTCCTCTCAGAAAATGAGAGGACCAGTCCATGAGCCCTGGGAGCCCAGGTTCTCGGGGGTTCTAGAAATGCTACTAGACTGTTGGTGATCAGGGCTGCTAGACTCTTTTACTCAGGAAACCTGGCTCCCTGGCTGCCTCCCTCCATCCCTAACACTAGATCTCCTGTCCTCGGCCTCCTTCACCATAAGGGGTTGGCAAGCATGGCAGCCTTTGACCAGTGAGATCCAGAAAAAGGCCACAGGATGGTCTTGCCAGAGGCCTCTTCAGACATAAGAGCTCTTTTCTCCTGTGAAGTCTTTGGCTGTCCTCTAAGAATCTTGAACTGAATTTTCCCAGCTCTGGAAGCCACTGCGAGGCTTGGGTTATTTATTTATTCAAAAACATACGTCAGGGCAGAGATGGCTGCACCCTGGACTGGCCTCACAACCTAGGGAGGTCCCTATCATGGAAACCAGAGACAGGCAGGGGCTTCATGCAGGTGCAATAGGGAAAGTAGCTAAGTCCTAGAGGCATGGAGTCCAGAGCCGAAGTGGGAGAGCTAGGCAGTGAAGCCTTTCCTGAAGCCCTTGTCTGAATTCCTCCCCATTAATTTCCATTTTTAACCTGGTAATTCTATTAGAGACAGCCAAGTCTTGTGTGGTTCTCTACTGAATATAAGCTATCATGTCAATTTCTACACTGGAAGGTACACAATACTCTTTGGTGAACATTCCATTTTGTCTGCATAATGAAGAAAATGGCTACCATGGCATTGCCCACTGAGAGACAGGCCCTGTCCTCTGGGTGTTCTTAATTAATTCAGTAGCTCTTTTGGTTTCTGAGGATTAAATGGTGACGGGTGTAGTCACTCTATCAGTAGATATCTATGTGAAGCCTCAGCATGTAACTTGCTCAATCCAAAAAAAACCCCATGTTATGGCAGATGTCCTATGGGACTGATGAGCAGAATTCTTGTCATAAAACCTGGCCTGAAATTCTCTAATGCTGGTTTTTAATCTGAGAAGTAAATGTGACACTGTTGCCTCTAGGTATCCCCTTTAGTAATAAAACCAGGTCAGCTATTCCTGGGATGAGAGTTGATGATGGGGCCTCAGCAGGAACACAGGAGGCCATTAGGAACCTTCACTGTCCTCAGGAAACTTGCAACTCAACTTCAAAGTACTGACTGGGCACCACCATTATAGTACTGCTATAAAATTAAACAGTAACTATAGAATTTGAGGACTTATTCATGAAATTTAAGTATTAGTGGTCCATTATGGCTCAATTTGACACATTAAGTTCTGGTTAATCTCTTAGACAGAATGTCTGTCTCTGTAATTCCTAGTGTTTCCATGTTTTGTCACTGTACATGTGGGGACATGAGGATTATGGTCCCATACAACCATGGGAGGTTCCACGGTTGGGAAGGTGGAAGCCTATTGTTAGAAACAAGAGCTCAGGGTCACAAGGAAAAAGAGCACTCAAAGGTTTTCTCAGCAAGGCAAATTTACTTCTGCAGAAAGGTGCCGCTCACACTTCTGGCCACTGTGGGAGAACACTGAACAAAGGAGGGAAAAGGGTTTTTATCCCTAACATGGTTAGTCCCTGCTTCTGTGTCCTGTCCCCACTGGCTGGAGTCAGACTGCACAATTTAAACTGACCCAATTGGCTACTGTTTAAAATTGAATGTGGCTAATTAGGCAGGAAGGGGGGGAGGTTGTCCATTATGGTACAAGGCACATTTGGGTATGTCAGGGTGCGGCAAAGCCAGGAAGAGCTGTTTCAGCAGAGGGGCAGTTTACAGAATGGGTAGCCAGGAGTAAAATAGAATTCTTTCCAAATATAAGGAAGAGATGTGAGTTCCAGATTGGGACTGGTGGGAGAGAAGTTGTTTACAGAGCAGGGAGCTTAGGAGAAGGGACAAGGAAGTTGATCTTGAGAACAAAGAACAAGGAAGTTAGAAATTAAACCTCTGAAGAGGAACTTGCTGTATTTGGCACTATCGTGATCTCTCTCTACTGAGGTGCACCAAAGCCATTGCCCCTATATTGGAAGAAGAAACAAGCTTGCTATTTAACTTGCTCAAAGCAACACAGTCAGTTACCAGTGGAGAAGGAACTGACTCCCAGGTCTTCCAGTTAGGTTGAAAGACCTTCATCACATGGTGCTGGGAATCAGTGGGATGAAGCTACAGCCCCAGACTTACCATGAACCTTGTAACTTTGTGCTGGTCTCCTAAGTGATGTGGTACTGAGTTTCTCACATCCGTAAATGAGGACATATTCCGAAGGTTTTATAAGATCTTGCCTCTATGAGTGATAGAGTCAAGGTTGAACACAGGAGCTGAGTTGGCCATGTCCTGGGCTTTGTTAGAAGTGGATTATTTGTGACACCAGCTGAAAATGCCACTCACCAGCAAACATGCTGCATTAGGGCTCTCCAGAGAAATGGAACCAATTTGTGTGTGTGTGTGGGTGTGTGTAGACCTATAAGAAATTGGCTCACATGACTACAGAGGTCAAGTTTCGGGATCTGCAGGCTGAGAAAAAACCTGGAGACCCAGAAGAGCCGATGCTATGGTTCTGGTTTAAAGGCCAGTAGGCTAGAGACTGTGGAGAACCAGTGTTCTAATTGTTCAATGGCAGGGAAAGAAGGCAATGTCTCTGTCTGAAGGCAGGCAGGAAGAATCTTCTTACTTTGCAAAGGGTTGACCTTTGCTTTTTCCTACTCAGTTCTTCAACTGTGATTGAAAGAAGTCCACCCACATTACAGAGGACACTCTGCTTTACTCAGCCTACAGATTGAAACTGAATCTCATCCAAAAGCACCCTCACAAAAACACCCAGAGTAGTGCTTGAGCAAATATCTGGGCACCCATGGCCCAGTCAAGTAGATACATAAAACTTCACACATGCCAACTGTCTTGAAAAAGTATAGATGAGGTTCAGTGTTCTTTGTTGAAAATGTAAGTAAAGAAATATAGAAGCACTAGAAAATATCCCAAATCTAAATCTTAGATAAGTTAATGTGGTGTTTCTTAGTTTTGTTCTTGCATAACGAATGATACTAAAGACCTCTTATGGTGCATAACACACTGCAGTTTGACCTCCTTCTTAGGACTTAATTGGGAACCTTTCTGAAACCCATCCTATGATGCCCACAGCTGGACTGCTGTTCTGGCTTCAATCTCTGTCCCTAGCATGTTCAGATTGTCAGTGTGTACAAGGGCAATGTTGTAAGATATCTATTTGCCAGGCAAAGAGATGATTCTCAAAAAGCAGTACAAGACCCCCTGCCATCATAAAATGATTTCAGTCACATTCCACAATATAAGACTAAAGTTGTGACTAACAAAGCAACACATATTATTGTTTGATATTCTTACTACTTCTGAAATGCTGAGTAGTTGGTATCTTACCAATGTAAAGCCTATAACTCAGTCCTACTGCACTTTTGCTTTGAAATCTAAAAGTCTAGGGCCACTTATTAACAGGGCTTGTTTCTGGAGATTAAAATTTGCTGATAACATCTACATTTTCCCATGAGGTCTGAGTCTGGTAGTTATGATGCTGTGCTGCAGTTTGAGGGAACCCACAGTGACCCCTGAAGTTGACACAACTTACCTCTGGGATGGATGAAGACAGAACCAATGTTATCCCATGGAGAGGAGAAGCTTGGCCCCTACAGCTGTATCCTGCCACCATGATAGATAGCACTGAGTATGTTCTCTTATGGAATGAGGCCCTGAAGAATGAGTGAAGATGTGATACTAAGATACACACGAGGGATACTCAGGGTTGGAAGATGGTATTTGCTGGGACTGTGCTCACTCTTAAATAAAGTACATGTGGCCACCAGATTGAGAATTATGTACAAGGCACATGTCAGACAACTGACTTGCTGGTCACTTAAGCGTCTAATCAAGAATGAGCAATTCGGCTCCACACATGAACATGTTTGTTTTCTGGAATGTATTTTCCAGGAAGAACAGCTCACACATAGGGACCGGTTAGCCCTGAAGGCTTAGCAGCTGTGAGACTTGTTAATATATTGAAAGAACACGATCTAGTATAAGAAGAGTTGGTGTTAGTCACCATATCAGGACTAGGGTCTGTGTGGGCATTAACAGCAAGGCAGGCATGGCTCAAAATAAGGATTTTCTAACCAGCTGTCAAGAGGTGGAATGAGTTGGCTAGTCAAGCAGATATTTCATCTCCCTACTAATTGCTAAGTTACATGGTTTGGATGTTTGTTGCCCAATCTCACGTAGAAATGTGATCCCCAATGTGGTGGGAGGCAATTGGGTTATATGGGTGGGCCCCTCATGTGTTGGTGCTGTCCTCACAATAGTGAGTGAGTTCTCATGAGATCTGGTTGTTTCAAAGCATGTGGCACCTCCCCACCTCTTACTTGGTCCTGCTCTGTCATGGAAGATGCCTGCTCTTGCTTTGCCTTCTGCCATGAGTAAAAACTTCCTGAGGCCTCCCTGAAGGCTGAGCAGATGCCGGCTCCACGCTTCCTGTATGGTTTGCAGAATCATGAAACAATTAAATCTCCTTTCTTTATGTAAATTATGTGGTCTCAGGATATTTATAACAATATAAGAAATGACCTGTTGATCATTTGTTCAATGTCTAGAGAATAGGTGAGTGGAATCTGAAATGTGCATGACTAAAAAATAAGCATGATGCTGGAGGCTCCTGTGTCCCATCCCCACCCCTCCACTCTGATGCCTTCAGCTACAGGGTTCGGCATTAACCGCCTTCATCATTGGTGAGCCATGTGACTATTACCATAAGCCATATTGATGACTTGCTTGTTTTATATTGTGTTCTTCCCCTTCCAGGAAATAGGATGAGTCTCTGAAAGCACTGTATCTCCCCTGGATAGGTAAGATACCACTGGCTGAAGTGAATGGAGAGTTTTCTGCTTATGCACTAATTCTTCCTTGCCAAAATCGGTTAATTCCATTTTTCTACGAGGTGTAACATTCTCTCTCTATCCCTCTTGACCTCCATGCTGATTCTAGCATTCTTTTCCAGCTGAGAAGTTCCATTTTAATTGACCAGTTTTTTTCAACTATTAACTTCTAGAGTCTATTCATTAACCAAAAGTGGGTGTCTGCTATGTATCAGGCACTGTTCTGTGTACAGGGACATGTCCGTGAACAAGATGAGGTCCCTGCTGTCATGGAGCTTCTAGTGGAAGATACTGATGACAGCTCTAGGCAGGGGGGAGGGGGGCAGAATTGGGGGGGAAAAGGAGGTATGGACAGGGAAGGGTGGCCTTCCATCAGCTGTAACACCTTCCTTCCCCCTCAGATGTCAGGTCCCCTTTGCCTCCCCTACACATATGAATTTGGTAAATCGGGTAACCAATCTTGGCTGAGGAAGGCCTCTTCCTTATTCCTTCTTCCTCCGAGTTGACTTCCTTGATGTAACCAACACCATTCCAATTCACTTGCAATCTGAACTTTGGTAATTCCTTAGTAGAGGCAAATTCCCTGTGGTTCCTTCTACCTAGTTGTCTAGTCCACCACACATGGCATTTGATGTGGTGGGTGGAGGGAAGTGGTGTCCAGTCTTTATTAGAGCAAATTACACTGGTGGCCAGGACCAAATCTTCAGCTGTTTTAATAAAACCAAGTTTGTCCCATTGTCTTCACTGGATTCCCCCCAAAGCAGACCCTGAGACAGAGAAGCAAGTAGATAAAAGCAGATCCTGAAACAAGGGTTTACCTTGAGCACACAAGGACCAGCAGGGAAGGGGAGGTGATACAGAGAGTAAAGGCAGCCAGGAAGAAATGTCTTAAGCTGGCCCACACAGTAAAGAACTGATGAGCCCTTCAGGAAAGCTCTAGGAATTCATAATATAAAACAGACTTCACAGTGGTCCTGGACTGAGAGCTAGGTTTATTGTATACCCCAGACAAGTATCTGCCATTGACTTAAAGGGTGCTTCGGTGGCAGGGGGGGCGGGGGGAATGTTAATTCCAAGGCACTTCCAGCCCATTGTGCAAAGTGGTTCTGCAGCCTTCAAGCAGCCCTCCAAGAAGATGCAGCCATTTGCTCTGGGAAGTCAGTCTGGTATGCACAGAAATTTTGGTGTTGGTGCCCAAGGACATGGGTAGAGGGTTGACAATGGGTTTTACTAGGGTTGGAGCATCAGGTGCTAAGATGAAGATTAATTTTTGCTTTAAACGTGGTCTATAATACAGACTAGGTGCTAATAACAGTAAAAGAGGCTGGTACAGTGGCTCATGCCTGTAATCCCAGCACTTTGGGAGGCTGAGCCTGGCAGATCACTTGAGGTCAGGAGTTCGAGACCAGCCTGGCCAACATGGTAAAGCCTTGTCTCTACTGAAAATACAAAAATTAGCCAGGTGTGATGGTACGTGGCTGTAATCCCAGCTATTCAGGAGGCCGAGGCAGGAGAATCACTTGAACCTGGGAGGTGGAGGTTGCAGTGAGCTCAGATTGCACCACTGCACTCCAGCCTGGGTGGCAGAGCAAGACTCTGTCTCCAAAAACAGTAAATGGTAAAGATAAAGGCAGAGTTTCCATCTTACTTGCATTAAAATTGTATTTTTAAAAATGAACAGTATATAAGGACTTTTCTCTATTATAAGTTCATATTTTCTCATCCTGTGTCTTAAACACAAAACCGTCAGTGGAGAACTTGTTTTCTCTCTGTAATAGAGTATTGGCCTTACTCTGTCCTGGATCAAGTCAGCCCTTCATTGAAATCTCAATATCCTAAATTTAGTCTTGAATCTGTGGAAACCATGGGAAACATCCAGATAGAGTACTCAAGCCAGGTCACTGGCAGTGTCTGCTCAAAATGGCTAAGCCAAGGGAATTATCCTATCTAACCAGAAGACTGTACCACACCCCTCTCTTCTTCAGTACTGCTTAGGATTCTCCAGCTTTGAGTTAGGATGGTGAATAAGGTAAAGCTGTGCCTGAGGGACATGAGTGTGGCCAACTGGCCAGGGACTTGGTGGCCATGGGTTTGTTAAAGTGATGCCCAAGGCACTTTGCAGTCCTGCAGGAGGGCTTCCGGAGCTGGCTGTTTTAACTTATTAACCATGTAGTTGCTGAACATTCATTTGTCCAATTTCCAGCAGGCTGTTATCTCAGACATTCTTCAGTTGTAAGAGGCAGATTTTCTGGAATACCTTCAAGTATTCAATGGGGACTTACTCTTGGTGGGATATGTTATCTCAAGGGCTAGAGAGGTATTAGGACCCCTGTGATAACCTGAACGAGGACTGAGAAAGTAATCAAGATTAGTCTCTTCTACATGGGGAAAGAAATAGATCCTTTCGTTAGACTTTTTTCTTCATACACTTGGTGCATATGGCCCTAAAACAGCCAATAATAGCTCTAGTTCCTAAGTTTATATACATATATTTAAAGCTGGTTTCTTTATTCACTAGAGTCTGATTAGAAATTAATCTCCTGGGGAATTACCAAAAATGATAGAATGGGGAACTCCAAAACTTCCTCCCTCCACAAAAGCAGCTAATAAGCTGGCAAAAACTGTCAGAGGCAACTTAAGAACACTAGAATCTGATTAAAACCTTAGCAAGGGAATGCTTAATGAAGAAAGAAATTGCTGAATTTTGGCAAGAAAATGCACGTAGCATTTTTACTACCCCTGCTCACTATCTTCCTACTTTACCAGCTGGGAGTTTGCTATGAAAAACAGAGCCCACATTCCTGGGAGAGGTTGCTGGCACCACAGGAAGCAATGCGGACTTTATTCTTGGAACTGTGATAGTGTGTTTTGACCTACTTGGTAGCTTGAGCTCAAGTTCTGGTTTCAACTGTCTGTTTCCCCAGAGATTAAGTGGGTGGCAATTGTTAGAAGTATTTAAAGGCAAATGTGTAGCCACAGCTGCCTGAGGAAAGGAACAATGGGTCAGGTAAGCAATCGATACAAATGTTTGTGGGGAAGAGACTGGGGAAGAAGACATTTGGAGGAATAAAGGCTTTGAAAAAAATTCCCATGTATAATCTAGAATGCCATATACATGCACACCTGTCTGGGACTAGACTCCTACTCAAAAGGCCTGAAGAGGCTCTAGGCTTTCACCTCTGGCTGACCTTCAGGCTCTGTACAAGGAAGTAGAGCTATATGAAGACCATATGAGGCCATATTAAGTCCATATGAAGAAATCATGATGGTGTTTCCTTTTGGGGTAGTGATAACTTTCTGGAACTAGATAAGAGTTATAGCTGCATAACATTGTGAATACACTAAATACCATAACTTTAAAATGGTTAAAATTACTTTGTTATGTATATTTCCCATCAACTAGAGTCTTCTGGGATACATACAGCAAACTGAGGAACTACTTAGGACTCATGATGGAACTATTATCCTCCTAAAGGATCTCATGTCAGCATATCCAAGGCATATTTGTTGGAGCTGTACCATCTTTGGAACAGCCAAAAGTATTGGAAAACGTGACTGGCAAGACAGATACACAGAATGGATTACCTTGATAGAATTGATCTCAACCCTCAACATTGAGGAGCTAATAGTAAAGTTTTAGGTCAAGAATCATCCCATTAAATGGATGTCGTCATGACCCAGGCTGAGACGACCACTGAAAATCCCTGGTCATTGAAAGCCATGTGTTCAATGTTGTTCTACAGTCTCTCAGATCTGATTAATTTTAGGACTTAAGAATGAAGGCTGGATCATCTTCCAGTATATCAGTTACTTCCTCTTTGAGCTATGTTGGATCTTCCTATCAAAGCAAGACCAGCCCTCTACCAAGACGATCTATTCCCTAGCAATAATGGTCTCATGATATGCCACACTTGAATCTCTGCAGTGGAGTTCCCTTTTGTCCTCTTATGCTAGGCCATGGAGGCTTCATCCTAGAAGACCATTACTAGCTGCTCTGTCGCAGATTACTTCTGAAAAAAAAAAAAATCTATCATTTAATGCAGAGTATGGAATTGTACAGATTCTCAGTCTGAAACAGAATGAGCTCAGGAAGTCAAATGAGTCTGGCCCTAGTTCTTAAGCACTGACACGGCTGCAGATTGGGAAGCAGACTGAGAGAAAATAATGCACAAGGTATTGTAGAATGCTTTTGGGATCAATACCTGTGGGAAAGAAAGGAAGCAAGGTTGGATAGAGGAGAAAGCTGAGCTATGACACAGTTCAGTGGAGGCCACAGTTTACCCTGTAGAAAATCTTGAAGCTGGGATGATTCTTAGCTATCCCAAAATTGGGGGAGAAGGCCAGGCTTTTATATCTCTGCCTGTCAACACCATGGGCATGGTGACTGACCTTAGGCAGAGAAGCTCTCTTCATCTGAGACAGTCTCCCATAGAGCAGTGAAAGTTTAGGGCTTGATTCAGGTAGCACTTTCCTAGGTGGTTGAGGAGAAGACTTTGTTTCAAAGGGGATTTGACCAGTACATGAAGGCGTCTATCCCAGTCCATCCTTGTACCACCCAGATCAACCCCTTCGTATAAGTTCTAAAAGTTACCCTAGGATTTTAGTGGACCTTGCTTTCTGAAGGAAATACAGAAGAGGGAGGTTAAAGAAGCTATATCCCATGAAGCAGCTGGTGTTGGGGCTGTCACCTGATCGACAGCATCACCCTCTACAGGCGGACTTCCCTTGCCCTCATGCAGCACCTCTGCTGGCCTTGGTGGCTTCCCCACTAGCATGACCCAGTCTCTCATCCCTCATGGGCCTGATCTCCTGGACATCACATTTTTCTGAGGCTATGAATGCTGTGTACTTGCCAGTCTATAATCAAAACGGAGCAAGAGACTGCCAAGAAGCACTTAAATAGATCATCTGGGTACCAAAGCATACTCATTCCTACTTGCCAGGGTGAAAGCAACCCTACCTCCTCCTGATGACACGAGTCAATTATCCCTGCCAGGATGGTGTCCCTTCTTCTCCTCTGCTGGTTCCTTAACTCAAGGAGTATACAGTGCTTAGGGAGAAACCAGAGCTTATGGTTAAATAGGTCTCTTGACCTTGCCTCTCTTGGGTACAAATACCTCTATGTCTGAAAAGCCCCAAGTTGTAGGATCAAGAACAGGAATGAAATAAAACATGGGTCACTGAGAGGACAAATGGAATTCATGTCTCCTCTCAGCCCTTGGTTCTCAGACGCATGGCAATGTCAACCACAATCCACCTCCTGCATACTTAAATTCACTGTGTTAATGACTTGGCTCTATAGAAATGTCTCTGATTTGAAGTGTTCTGCATCGGGAGACCGTCACCCAAAGTATTTTCCCCAAACAGGAGCAGCAGCCACACCCACTACATAGCTTGTGCCTGAAATGGCCTTGCTTCTCTTCATCCTCTTCCTTATCCCCCTCATCCCCACCACCTAATAAATCACTGGCTTACATCCTCCTGCAATGCTCCTGGGGAAAATCAGTTTAAACAGTGTGCTACCAAGAGTGGTCCTAGGAAGCAGAGTTATAGAATGGGATTTTTGTAGGCAGATTACTCACTGGCCAGATGACAAAGGACCCCGTTGCTGGCAATAGGTGGGCTATTGCTGGTAATGGTAGATCTAGGGGAGCGGTTCTCAAAGTGTGGTCCCCATGCCCGCAGCAGCATCTCTTAGGAACTTGTTAGAAATGAAAATTCACTGGCCTCACCCCAAACCTACTGAATCAACCTCCGGTGCAGCCCAGAAGTGCATACTAAAGGCAGAGGCTCTGCCCCTGGAGAGTCTGTCTGACGAAAGGGCATGCACTGGCTTGAGCAGTATCTGTAGCATGTGAGAGAGGAGGAGGGAAATGGTACCTGTAAGGGCTGGAATCCCTTGAGTGTGGCTGGGTCAGCCAGTTATTAAGTTGATGCAAAGATAACTGGTTTTTGCCATTGAAAGTAATAGCAAAAACCACGACTACCTTTGCACCAACCAAATACATTCATAAGGCCCAATGTAAAGATTAAAAAGGCCCCATGGTGATGTTTAGAGGCCTAAAGCTCCTAAGCCCTGTCCTCATGCAGGAAGTCTGGCTTATCTGATTCTACTCAGGTGGAATTTAGGACCCTGTTACTTCACAGGTTTTAGGCTTCTGGTCACATCTGGCTATTTCCAAGCTCAATATCCAGTGGGCCACAGCATCATGCCCTGCTTTTTGCACGGTGCTGTCACTTTTAAATATATCTATTACCTATTTTGAGACCATGGGGCACTTAACAAATGTACTCACCATACTGCACTGGGATTGACTGTTTGGAATTTATTTTTTAAATAAAAATCCTAGGTTTATACCTAGGAATGGAGTTTCTGGATCATACGGTAACACAATGTTTAACAACTTGAATGAATGTCACTGTTCAATCCTACCAGCAATATACAAGAGGGTGGTGAATTCCTATAATTTTATGTTGCTTCTGTATCCATTTTGAATGTAAGTTGGGACTTTCTCTGCCCAGAAGCAGGGTTTAGTCACCTCTGATGCAGGTTCTAGTTCTCTGCCTCCTTCCAGTTCCTCAGGGTGGTCAATCCAGATATCTGTCCTATGCAGCTGCTTCCTGGTGATGGCAACTCCCTATGGGATGGCCAGATACAACCTACCTGGCTCACCCCACTGACCCAGGTGAACTGCAGATATGCTGCAGGAGCGGCTACCTCTCGGTCACAGCGTGATCCCATGGAACTCACACCTGCTTGCTCTAAACCCACCAGTCAGCGCTTTCCACAGGAAACCTAACTGGGTGGGTGCCACCTGGGTCCAAAAAAGGGCTTTGGCCCTCAAGTCCCCCCACCATCACTTTCATTCTCCAGAACTAGCTGAGCATGCATGTCCCGGATGGCTTCCCTGCTACTCCCATTGGCCCTGTGAGGCACGCCGCTCTCTTCCTGGATCTGTAAATAAATTACCTCTGTGATCTCATGTTTTGTCAAGTTGCCACCTCTATGCCTTGCCTGATGGACACATCCAAATCTAACTTCTTCCCGAGTTGGGGCTTTCCTTCTTTCTGTGAGTGGCCATAGTGGTAGAAATAAACTGGACACAGGTCAAACAAGAGTTGCAAAGGCATCTGCCAGTATAGACAAGTTTCCTGTGAGATGTACCACCTGAACATGGGCCAGACATTTGAGGATTAGGCCATCCTCCAGGATAAAGCAGTACCCCCTCAAAGGCATACTGCATCATGGATTAAATATTCAGGAGCAAACCTTCAGGAATCCCACCAGGGGGAACAATGACTTTAATATTGGCCTTTTTACCTGGCTAACCAAGTGTTTATCAGATTTCTCCACCATAATATTCCTTTCATTTGCTCTTTCTAAACTGTCCTCTTTGGAAGGAAGTCACAATACACAGCCCACATGTAAGGCGTAGGAAGTTATACTCCATCTTTCATGAAGCACCTCAATTAAAATTTTTCTGCATGAGAGATGTGTCTCCTCTCCTGTTAATGAATGTATTCATATTCGTAGGGGACTCATGGATACTTATTTTATACTTTGGTTACAATCCACTGCTACTTACTTTTTGCTTGAATTGGCCAGGAAATTTGTTCCTATGCCTTTTTGATTTGCTTCCCATCAGTGTGTCTTGTCTTGTTTAGTTTGAGCACATACTTACTTTCTGGCATTACAAGATGCTACAGACTCGCCTTGCAGATTTCCTGCCCCTGTCTCTGAATCATTCATTTCTCTAAGGAGCTCCTTTTATCAGAATAGTCTTAGAAACCAAGATCCCTGTCCTGGGTACACTTGTTGCTATTGAAGTGTCACTTCTTTTTAGGCCCTTGACATGATTTGGCTGTGTCCCCACCCAAATCTCATCTTGAATTGTAACTCCCACAATTCCCACGTGTCATGGAAAAGACCTAGTTGGAGGTAATTGAATCATGGGGGCGGGTATTTCCCGTGCTGTTCTCATGATAGTGAATAAGTCTGAGATCTGATGGATTTTATAAAGGGCAAGTTCCCCTACACAAGTTCTCTTGCCTGCAGCCATGATTGTGAGGCCTCCCCCAGCCACGTGGAACTGTGAGTTCATTAAGCCTCTTGTTCTTTATAAATTACTAGTCTTAGGTATGTCTTTACCTGCAGTGTGTGAAAACAGACAAATACAGCCCTCTCAGACAACAAAGCAAAGAAGTATGTGTATGTGTAGACACTAACCTGTGTATATATACATATCTATAAGTTTCTGTATTGATGTTAAGCTAAACATGAGTTCACATTAATGTCTAAAACTCTAATCCATTACCACATAGATCACTCTAGCTCCTTTCCTTGCTGAGCTGTAAATTTCCATTCCTACAGTAAGACATCCAGGTCCCACCACCCGTCCATTTACTTAATTACTCAACTTCTGGTACTGCTATGTATACACATAGAAGTATTAGAATCAACGTCCCCAAGGGAAACTACATTATTGACAAAAGCATGTTTGTGTACATTTTCTCTTACATTTATTCTTACGAACTCTATTTCCAGTTGTATTTGGGTCATCACGTTTTCCCTCTCCCTCTTTAGAGAGGTTGTTTCATACATGTTTACTACAGTTAGAATGTTTTGTCAGCCTGCATTCTTTCACAGGATTCCCTGACCTACTAAATGATTTTTACTTGCATGCATTAGGATTTACTCCTTGTGCATAAAAGTTCTGTGGGCTTTGACGAATGACTAACATCACATATCCATCATTGCAATATCATACAGAATAATTTTATCACCCTAAAAATCCCCTGTGTGCCACCTATTCATCCCTCCCTGCCTCCCCGAACTCCCTGGAAAACACTGATCTTTTTACTGTCTCTACATTTCTGTCCTTTAATGAATGTGATACAATTGGAATCATACAGTGTATAGCTTCTTGACCTTAGCAATGTGCATTGAAGGTCTCCTCATCTTTTTATGGCTTGACAACTCATTTCTCTGTTCCTGAAACATCTATTGTATAGATGTACCACAGTTTATTCTTGTCATTGACAATACCATAGTTGCTTCCAGTTTTGACAGTTATGAATAAAGTTGCTATAAAACACTCACATTCTCATCTTCGTGTGGATGTAAGTTTTCAAATCGATTGGTTAAAAATGCTTATGAGTACAACTTCTGGATTGCATGCTAAGGTGATGCTTAGCATACAGTCATAAGCATTTTTACCCAATGCTTCGTGAGAAACTACCAAACCATCTGCCAAAGTGGCTGTACCTTTTGCAACAAGAGAACAAGAGGTCCTGCTGCTCTGTGTCCTTGCTAGCATTTGACGTTGTCACTTTTTAAAATTTCAATCATTCTAATGGGTATGTAGTAGTATCTCAATGTTTTTTAAATTTACAATTCCCAAAATGTGTTGCATCTTTTCATATCCTTGTTTTTCATTTATTTATCTCCCTAAAGTATCTTTTGAGACTTTACCTATTTTTGAATTGGATTGTTTCCTATTGGGTTTATAAAAGTTCTTGTATTTTGTGTGTGTGTGTGTGTGTGTTTTTGTTGTTTTGAGACAGGGTCTTTCTCTGTCACCCAGGATGGAGCGTGGAGTGCAATGGCACAATCTCTGCTCACTGCAACCTCTGCCTCCTGGGTTCAACTGATTCTCGTACCTCAGCCTCCCAAGTAGCTGGGATGACAGGTGCGCACCATGACACCCAGCTAATTTTTGTATTTTTAGTAGAAGTGGGGTTTTGCCATGTTGGCCAGGCTGGTCTCAAACCTGTGACTTCAAGTGATCCACCTTCCTCAGCCTCCCAAAGTGCTAGGATTACAGGCAGAAGCCACCACATCCAGCCTCTTGTATTTTGAATATAGCTCTTTTATCAGATATGTGCTTTGTAAATATCTTCTCCAGTCTGCATCTTTTTATTACCTTCGCAGCTTCTTTCACACAGAAGTAATTTTTAATCTTAATAAAGTCTAAGTTACCAATTTTTGTCATGGACGGTGCTTTTGGTGTTCTTATTAAAAACTCATTGCCTAGCCAAAGATTACCTAGATTTTCCCCGATATTATCTTCTAGAAGCTTTACTTTTGTATCTTGCTTTTAGAGCTGTGATCTATTTTGAATTTTGTGAAAGGTATAAAATCTGTCTAGATATTTTTTTCCATATGGACATCAAAGTGTTCTAGCACCACTTGTTAAACACTTTTTTCCTTTGCGAGAGATGAGTAACATATTTGTGAGACTCTATTTCCAGGCTTTCTATTGTTCCATTAATCTGTGTCTATTCTTTCACAAATATCACTGTCTTGGTCACAGTAGCTATTATATTAAGTCTTGAAGGTGGGTAATGTCAGACCTCCAACATTTTTCTGCATTATTTTGTAGGCTATTCTGTTCTTTCTTTTCATATAAACTTTAAAATCACTTTGCCAATATCTATAAAACAGCTTACTAGAATTCTGGTTGTAAGTACACGAAGTGATCTTTTAAATCATGTAGAAAAGAAAACCAAACCATACATTCCTACCGTCTCCATATTCACCTATGTAGTTATCTTTATCCGTGTTATTTATTGCTTCATGTGGATCCAAATTACTGCCTAGTATTTTCGATATCAGCCTGGAGGACTCCCTTGTTATTTCCTGTGGGGCAGGAATGCTGGCAGCTCTTATAGGTTCTGTTTACCTGGAAAGTCTTAATCTCTCCTTTTGTGTTTGGAATATTCTTTTTCTGGATATTAGATTTTTGGCTGATCAACCTTTATCTTTCAGCACTTTGAATGTGCCATTCAATTGCCTTCTGGTCTCTATGCTTTCTGATGAAGTCAGCTGTTAATCTTATTGTTTCTCTTATTGCTTTCGAAACTTTGGCTTTTGGCAATTTCATTATGATGCATCTAGGTATGAATGTCTTTGAGTTTATTCTACGTGGAGTTTGTTAAGCTAATTTACATGTGCAGATGGACGTTTATCAAATTTTAGAAGTTTTCAAATGATTGTTTCTGTCCTTGTCTCTCCTATTCTGCTGCTCCCATTATTCATATAATAGTATTGATAGTGTCCCACAGGTCTCCGTAGCTCCTTTTCTTTAACTGGATAATCTCAAGTGATCTGTCTTCAAGTTTGCTGACTTTTTTCTTCTGCCAGTGCAAATCTTCTATTGTACTCCAGTAAATTTCATATTTCAGTTATTTTCTTCTAAATTCCACAATTTTATTTGGTTCTTATTTTCATAATTCTCCATTTGGTGAGACATTTTTATCTAAAGTATTAGGATACCCAGTACGTTTACTCTGAGACAGTTTCTATCAGCTGTCCTTTATTTTTATCTATATGGGCATACTCTCCTATTTCTTGTGGGTCTTGTAATTTTTTTGTTGAAGATCGGACACTTTAAAAATCAGATCTCCCTTCCACTACCCCCTGCCAGGTTTTGTTGTTTTAGCTGCTGCTGCACTCGCTGCTGCTGCTGTTTTTGTAACTTTCCTAAATTGTGTAAGATTTTTACTTCTTAGTGGTCATGTATAGCCACTGAAGTCACTGCTGAGTGTAGTGATCCCTTCGTGATTGGACAGATTTCCTTAAATGCCTTAATCCGGTAACCCTTCCAGCCTTTGCCCAGGGAATCTGTGTGTGTCGGCAGATAGCTTACCATTCTTCCTCAGCCTTTACCTTCTGTTTGCAAAGAACTTCAAAATCAGAAGTGAGAGATTTAGGACTTTAAGCCTTTCCTGGGCATGCAACATCTTAGCACTTGTGTGTAGCCATCTAGATTGACAGGAATATGTTGGAACTTATCACCATGTAGACATCTCCATTTTTCCTTTTAAACTGTAGGGTTGGCCTCTTGTTAGCCCCAACTGGTAATGCTGCCTTAGATATATGTGATGTTAAATAATTGTCTGATTATCAGCAAACACCTTGGCATAGGGGTGGTTACACAGGTAAAATAAAGAATATCCCTGAGGCTGGATCTTGTCATTGGAGGCTTTCAGATTAAATAGTGGAAAATTCTGGAAGTGGGGCGACTAGAGAGCTCCCAGTTGTTCTGCCTCTTCCAGCGGCTTGCCAGGCTAATTTCTAGAGCTACTGTAGTTGCAAAGCTGTTATGGTTTTCAAGGTTGCCACGAAGCTGAGGGAGGAGGAGGATTGGAATAGGGCAAGTTAAAATGCCCCAAAGTTCACTAATAATACTTGAAATCCATCCATTTTCCTTGAACATACACTCCTCAAATTGTTGTTGTAAGCCTTTAGACTAATTTCCAGGGTTTTGAAAAAGTTTATTTTTGACAAATCTTGCCTGTATCACCACTGGCTTTTATAGAGTAGATTTTCAAAGGTGGTTGTTCAGCCTTCAGAGAAGTGCAGCTTTTTTGTCTCTTGATACCAAATGTTTCCATTGTTCTCAAAATGATACCCATATCTTTTCAAGTGTCTGGGTCAATTACAGAGTATCCCATATTATGAATAAAATCCAGAACTTCTTAGTTCCAATATGATTTCTTTTCCACAGAAAATTCTGGTATTAAACCACAATTTCTCAATGTTCTCTGGAAAAGGGAGGATGGGGAGATAAAGCTATCAAATGTTGAATATGAAGAGTTTTCAGGGAAAAAAAGCACATCTTGCCATTTAAAGAATTACTCAAACTTCACATGGAATATGTCCATTTACTATTTACTGTATTATGATCCCCAAAAGTCAAATGTTATAATACAACAGCACTTGCACTACTAACATAATATCACAGAAAAGGCACATTATGTTTAACCCAAATAACTAGCCAAGTAATGATGCCTATAAACTTGAGCTTCTACTGAAAAATTCATAAATATTCCTAAATACGCAGCCAGAGGAAGTTATTTCACCTTTAGTACATGCATTTAAACTTTTGCATAGTTTATAATAGAATATGCCTGAAATTCTTAATTGTTTAACTTTTATTTGCTTAAAACAGGGTTAAAATAGCAAATACCATGAGAAGAGAAACTTCAGAAGAAAAAAAAGCTTTCAGTATCAATCATAGAGGTGTGAAACATGTAATAAAGGTTAAATTTTTAAAGCCCACTAGCACTTGACTACAAAAACAAACGTTTACCCTAATCCAGTTAGCAAACTCTGATAAGGAAGTTATCCCAGTGAAACCTTAAATTTCCCAGTTATATTATATATTATCACTTTCTAACTTGTTTAAACTTGTGACATTTGATATTTTCATGTCACTTTATTACAGGACTTAAGGAGAACCAGACTAGCCAACTCCTGCTTTCCACTAAGGCAACAGCCTCAACTGAGTCTTAAGACAAACATTCTTGTTTTTTTCCTTCTTTTATACTGACCCTAAAAGCTTTTAATCTCTTGTTTTCTAAGCCCATGGAATCATTCAAGCCTGATTGTTCCATAAAAGAATTCTTTCTCAAATGAGAAATTAAATTAGAAATAAAAGTTGAATCATACCTTATATTTAATGTGTTCAACTATTCAGAGTGCATTTTGCTATAGAATACTTGGAAGCCATAAATTATTAATTTTTTTGAGTAAGAAACAGATTTATCAAACACTCAACTTGGCCAAGATGCAAACATATTATAAATAGGAGATTCTAAAATAAGCATCTGACAAATTTAGCAGCAGAAATTTCATGTCTCCAATTAAGTATCATAATTGATTCTTGAAGGCATCTTTCCAAACAATTCTCAACTTTGCAAGTGCTGAACACTAATTTTAACCCAGTTATCTCTACACATTTGAACAAATCAAAGTCCAAGATCCAGAGTTCTCTAGTAAATTTTTTTCTATCAAATGCTCTTGCCAAAACTGGGATTTTTTTTTTCACTATTTCAGAAACTGCACGTTTCAAAGCCAAAAAACTGGAACATTTTTTTTTCGTATGTGCACTGGCTATTCAAGTTCATTCGTGTGAAGAAGAAACCACAATATTCTGCTCTCCCCTGTACCATGGGGCTAGAAGTCTGACAACTGTATCTGCAGAGTCCTTTACCTCTAAGGTCCTAAATAAAATCTGCATTTTGCTAGCAAGAAACACAAAAAGCCTGGAAAGTGAAATTGAAACCAATCCCGTTTCTTCCTCTCCAGCGTGTGTGCTTGCCAAATGGGAGCTTTAGCAGCCTCCAATTTCCTTTGTAATCCTGCCTCAGGCCTGCAGAAGAGCTGTAAAACCTGCAGTGATTTCCTTAAGGACCTGTACCCTGTGTAGCAGCTGCTGCCTGCCTCTCTGTAGCAGTGAACCTGGAAGTTATTTGGCCCTTCTAACTTTCACTCCCCTAGTACTGCTGGCAGTTGATAAGTATGTGATTCCCTAAGTTGAATCATTTCTGTTTGAAATACATAGTAACTTTTTGTTTTCCTGTAACCTGGATTTGATGGTATTTGATGCCCCCAAACAGGGCAGCCTGGCAACTTCTGAAGCATTTTACAGAGTGAAGCTCCTCCTCCTCAGCCTTCATTGTCACTGGGAGGCGTTGTCAGAATCAGAGCTTCTGAGACTTCCCTAATTTCTCATCTCTCATCGCTATGGGGTCGGTGTATCATAAAGCCAAACCCAGATTTTAATCCTTCATATTACAAAACAATCACAAAATTTAGCTTAATATCTACATCAGGGATCTATATAAAACTCCAATTCATTCTCGCCATCCCCATTCTCAGGATACTATTACACTCAAATCAATCACCAACTCCCAAATCCTACTGAGCTCCACTGCTACAGAAGCATCCAAGCCTTACCTGAGGATTCAAACTTCCCTTGGCTTTTAAAGATCCTCTACTGACTTCACCCAAGAAAGTTACCTTGCAACGGGACTCTGAATCTCCACAAATCACACTTCTACCACCTCTCATTTCTTTTAGACCAGTAACTAAATAGAGACACACACCCAGGGGACAGAGTTGCACATAGAAAGCAATAGCTTACACGCTGTCAGAATTGCAACCTTTGGTTGTTATATCAGCAGAAACCTGGGGGTGTGTCTGGAAATAGATTATAAAGGTATTAGTCCAGGGAAGAAGAAATGTAACATTGTACTAGTTTCAAATAATCAATAGAGCACTTAGTCACTATAAAAGTCTAGACTTAATGTGTTGTCTTGAGCAGCTAGCATCAATTGTTTGGTTTAAACATGAGTTCACTGTTGGCCTGCATTAAGTGAACTTAAGATGCTAGAACTGCTTTAGCAAAATACAGAAGTAACCCGAAGTCTTAGATGTAGATATCAGAACATGGGCTTAATCTTTCATGCCTCATCCCTCATGCCCTTGCCCTACCCTTCTTACTCCAGAGTTGCTGCAGCAATTTAGATAAGGGTAGTCGAACAATGCCCCATCTTAATTGCACCACATCTGCCTTGTTTTCTGCCCAGGACTTCTCTCTAGCTGCCCCGTGAACACCTGTGGGAGCCCTCTTCTCCATTTTTGGCTCAGGCACAAACCTGAAATTGCAAGATAGCTACTACCATCTGGCCAAAGGGTAATGAAATACAGAACTAGACTCCTCTGTCCCATGCCTTGTATAGCACATTCTATGTACTCAGAAGGCCCCAGAAAAGCTTAGCCCCAGTTTTCAGTAGTGATGAGAACTCTAATTATTCTTCCCATGCCTTGTACAGCACATTCTACGTGGTTGCTCAGAAGGTTCCAGAAAAGCTTAGCCCCAGTTTTCAGTGGTGATGAGAACATAACCTCTGCTGCAGTGAATATCAGGGCCCCTTTCTGCCTTTCCCTGTAGTGTGCATGGTGACCACCACCCTCTCGCCCTCCTCATTGAGCACTGTCTCCAGCCACTGCAGTCTTCTATCCTTGCACATACCATAGACCTCAGGCACCCAGGACTCTGCAGCCCTGGAAACCACCCCACCTGGGGACTGATGGAAAGTCTTATATAAATACTTCAGCCCAATTGCCACTCGGGTGGGATAATCTCGACCCTCTGGTTCTGAGTCCTCCCACAGGGTTAACTTGCTTGACAATGTGCCCTTCATTCAGAAGAGGATACTAGGAAATGACAGTAAAGGAGTAGGGAAGTGAGGAAAAGGGAAAGGCAGAAAGTTAGCACTTGAATTCTTGAGACCTGCTTCTAGGAAAACTTGAAGACAGCTGTTACTGGAAGAGGCTTCAGAAAGTAGATAAGGGAGATCTAGACTCGGGTCCCTTGCTGCCCAGACTGCAACTAGGACCCCATTACTGATAGTAAGTACATAGTGACAATCCCTGGAATGCTGGGGATCATGTTACCAAGGCCCTTCCTGCAGTTAACTGGGATGGACATCAGTAGAACAGGGTGGACTGTCCTGTATAGTATCTTTAGCACAGGGAATATCTGGCAATGTCTGAGACAGTTTTGGTTGTCACAAATGGGCAGGGGGTCTCCTGTTATCTAGTGGATAGCGGCAAGGGATGCCGCTAGACATACCGTGATGTACAGGACAGTCCCCCACAACAGGAATAATCAGACCCAATATCGCCCAGTGGATCAGAACCCCAGGTGCCTGTCTAGTCTTTTGATTATGCTAGTCTTCAAGCTTTACACTTCATCTTTACATTAAAACATTTAATTTTATTTAAAATTCTAATGAATTTAACAATAAGACTTTATGTACTAATCAAACAAAATGCCTAACTTTTTAAAAGTGTTTGTAAATCAGTAAGAGATTAACACATTAAAATCCCCAAAGAGAAAGCAAAATGACACATGCAGATCTCTTAATGACCAACAAACATGCGAGAAGAGATCCTCATTAATAACCAACGAAGTGTAAATGTATCAGGATCATTAGGTAAACAGAAACCACTCGATGTTTCAAGTAGGCAGAGACTTAAAATGGGGTGCGTGGGTGTGGTGGCACCTGTAATCGCAGCTACTCTGGAGGCTGAAGCACGAGAATTGTTTGAACCCAGGAGGCAGAGGTTGTAGTGAGTCAAGAACACACCACCGTACTCCAGCCTGGGTGACAGAGTGAGACTCAGTCTCAAAAACAAACAAACAAAAAAAAAGGTGGGGGGTGGTGGAAAACTAGGTGTTTACAAAACATTTGGGAAAGCTGGAAGAAGGTGGTCCACTGGCTAGCTCTCAGATGTTATTCAAAGTTGCTACTGCCACCCAGGCCAGGGGGAGCAGGAAGTCCCTGTCAATGGTACTATTTACAACCAGCAGCGAGGAGGCAGATGTTTTAGGGAAGACATCAGATCAAGGGCCCTTCAGAAGATGGATGTCGCTTCCCGGGCTGCTTCTGAATCTTGCCTGAAGGCTCTTGTGATGGGGTCTAAACCAGTACAGTGCCAGAAAGGGATTCTAGAAAATGTAGCTTCCAGGTAACAGTCCCTGTGAAACAGGGAGAATAGAGGCAGGTCGGGGGGAGGGGAAGAAAAGTTGCTGTATGCAACAGAAGGTTGCACCTTAAAATAATGACACGATGCCAATCACAGATCACTTGCAAGATGCTGAGGGCTCTCAGTTAATGAGACTAGTTCCCTCTAGAAAGGCAGTGCAAACCCATCCTCTTACTGGCAGGGTTTTCGCTAAGATAAAACGTGATCACTGAAAATCTGCATATCAATTGACCAACCCAACTCAAGGAATTTATCTTAGCGTAATATTCACACAAATTTACAAAACTACATACACAGATATTCCTCATATTAAGATGCAAAACATACAACTTTATTAATAGGGATTTTGATTAGCTATATGTCATAAAAGCATGCAGCCCTACATGTAAGGCATGTTTGTATTTGATAAAATATTCTATTTACTTTTGTGTCTTTTGCCCTCAAGATAAAATCCCAAATCCTTACCTGCAGGTGTCTCTGGCCCCTGCTTGGTTGACCAACCTCATCTCATGCTGTTCCTCCTCATTACCAACTATGCCTCAGCCACATGGTCTACCTTCCAGGGCCTCTTCCCTTCTGGGGGCCCTCATTCACACAGTTCCTCTGCCAGAAACACTCAATATGATATATGTCATCCTACAGAGGCACTTATGTAAAAGTACATATAAATATGTGCATAAAGAAAATGGATTTTTTGAAGATATTCTTGTATTTCTTATCTGGTTATACTTGCAACTCTAAAGAAGCTTATTAAATTACTTTGCAACTCTAATGGTTAATTTGAAAATCTAGAGAAAATTATATATGAAACATTGCAACAAATTTGAAATTCTAGTGGAAACAGATGCTTTCCTTGTGAAATGTTTTTACAAGAATGACTTGCCAAGGTGATTTGACCAACCCTACAACCTAGAAAACGTTTGAGTCACTAAGTTATGAACTTCTCTCAATATCTTAGAGGTAGATATTTTTGCATAAATTAGCTTCAATGTGGTCTTTTTTTATAGTGAAATGTGTCATCCATATAGAAGGGTGTTTATAACATGATTGCTTTTTCTTTAAATACACATTGACTGTCCAGGTTAAACAATAGGCTGTTCCCTAGTATCTTGAAAGCTTTCTGTGTTTCTCCCTTATGGAATTTCCTTTTCCTTCCAGCACCCAAAAAATTAACACAAACATTAGCACACTGATTCCGGCTTATTTCTGTAATAAATGTAAATCCTCAATAGGGATAACAAAACATACTGTATAGCTTTTTAAATGAATAAGCACAAGCCTAGATAAGGAAAAGGTACTGGTGCCTCTATCAGACAAAGACTCCTGTGAGAAGATAAACTAAATGGACTCCTGGGTCCAAGGCCAGCATGACCTTCTGCTTACAAGGATCAGTTTGGTACAGAGTGGACAAGCTGAGTGAGTTCTGGGAAAGAAGTAAACGCCAAAGTTGCATTCAGCTGATTGCAAGAAGGAAGAGGCTACTCTGCATCTTCAGCTTCTAAGCTTTCCCTTGGCTCTGTCCAGTTCGGAGAAACGTTTCTGAATAGAACTATTCTGTTTTTACCTGAGAATCCTCCAGGGATTCCCGCATACAGACCTGAGGGGAGAGTAAAAACTTCAAGAGCTTAACACAAACCAAATACTAAAAAAGATGGGATTCTGTCCTCGGATTAAAGAGATGGGGCTCTTGGATGGCTCACTCTTGGGACACTCTGAGAACCCAGAAACCAGGCTGTGAGAAGCCCAAGCTCCAGGAAGAGGTCTTGTGAACTCAGCTAGTGTTTACCCCAGCTGACAGCTGAGCACCCAGCATCAACTGCCAACCATGTGGGCGAGCCAGGGTAGCGTCCCGCCCAGTGGAGCCTCCAGGTGACTCTGGACTCTGTGAGATGGTTAATCTTATGGGTCAGCTCAATTGGGCTATGGGGCCCAATTGTTTGGTCAAACACCAGTATAGATGTTGCTATATAAAGGCTTGTATTATATGATTAGCATTTAAATCAGTAGACTTTGAGTAAAGCAGATTAACCTCAATAAGGTAGGTAGGCCTCATCTGATCACTTGAACGCCTGAACAGAACAAAAGACTGACTGCCCTTGAGCAAGAGGGAATTCTGTCAGCAGACACACCTCTGACTTGAACTGCAATGTTGGCTCTTCCCTGGGTCTCCAGCCTGATGGCCTTCAAAGTTAAACTACATAAGCTCTTCTCTGGGTCTCCTGCCTACTGAACCACCCTTCAGATTCTGGATTTCCCAGTCTCCTTAACTTCATGATCCAATTCCTTAAAATAAATCGATCTCTCCCTATATATATACACATACATATGTATATTTTTATATATATAGTATGTGCACACATAAATCAGTAAATAAGACAATCTGTGTATGTATACATACATGCACATACATACACACCATATTGGTTCTGTTTTTCCAGCGAACTCTGACCAATATATACACCCACAGTAATCACAACTACAAATGCAGACACACAAATACCACCACAATCGCACAAGTAAGGACCACCCAGCTGAGCCCAATTAGCTCAGAACCATGAGGAAGTCATGAACAGTGGTTCTAAATTATTAGGGTCCAGGCACAGTGGCTCATGTCTGTAATCCCAGCACTTTGGGAGGCTGAGGCAGGTGGATCACCTGAGGTCAGGAGTTCGAGAACAGTCTGGCCAACATGGTGAAACTCCGTCTCTACTAAAAATACAAAAAATTAGCTGGGTGTGGTTGCAGACACCTGTAGTCCCAGCTACTTGGGGAGGCTAAGGCAGGAGAATCACTTGAACCTGGGAAGTAGAGGTTGCAGTGAGCCGAGATTGTGCTGCTGTATTCCAGCCTGGGTAACAAGGGTGAAACTTCGTCTCAAAAAAATAAAATAAAATAAACTATTAGGAACTGGTGGGGCTTGTTATACAATGAGATCATGGGAAGACTCAGATAAAATGGGTTGTCTTGCTCATAACTGAGAGCATCTTCACAATACATTGTCTACCCTCTTTTAACTTACAACTTTTTCTGTGAGGTCTTGACAGTTGAGGCTTATTTTGTTCTCTCCAGTTTCCTCTAGAAACTCTACTTCATTGGAGAATATTTGCTTTGTTTTTCCCAGACTAATTTTCTCTTCTGACCTTCTAAATACTCTAAATATCTGTAGAGAATCTCGATCGATTCGGATGAAAAGACAAAGAGCAAATTCCCTTTCAACCCTGATTCTGCAATGATTCCTGATGTAACCATTAGAAGTTCAAAACAGGACTTTTCACAAGAATACACTAGCATTGAAAACATTTCACCATTGGATTGGTCATTTTAGCAGGACTTGGGGATGGTCACATTAAGCATAACTGGTCATCCTCAGGGCTTAAAACATATTTGTGTTGTGAATCTCTACTAAGCATATTAATATCAACTATTGTGCCTTCACTGTGAGGTGGATCACTTGTAAACACAAACTAGCCCTTCACCTTATTTCATACTGTGTCTGAAATCAGTATATCCCCCCCAGTTTTGTTCATTTGCATTTCCCTGGAATAAAAATGAGGTTAAAGATAAAAGGATAAACAAGTTTGTGAATCTCTTATAAGTAATACATAGATGAATTTAAACCTGAGAGTTAGGTGTTTTGCTTAAAGAGTTTAAATCATTTACACTCTTTTCTACTATGATGGTTCTTTTACAACATTGTGTAGTGCTTTTAATTCTGGTGGTTCATGTATGAAAGCAAGACAGGCTTAGTTATGTGTGGCCTTCAAAGTTACTTCAGAGAGCTTTTTTCAAAAAAATGACAGTATGTAAGCCAAGTAAGCAATGCTATAATTGGGTTAATTATAGCATCTAAGTCATAGTATTTTTGCAAGCATTAGATAATGTACATGTATAACCCTTGACTCCACATATTATGAGTTAAATCTAGACAGTTTCAATACTTGAATTCTACTTTTAAACTATATGCTTGTACAGAGAATTTGTTACTTAATCTGGAATCTAAGAAATAATCTGCATCAAACTATTGCAAAAATTTGAAGTGTGCAAAAGCAAACTGTTATTTGAGAGTGCCTTAGTCTGTGCAGGCTGCCACAACAAGACCAAAGACTTGCATGGTTTATAATCAGCAGAGACATTTCCTATACTTCTGGAGGCTGGAATTCTAAGCTCCAGGGTGCCAGCATATTTGAGCTCTGGCGAGGGCCCTGTTACAAGTTGCAGATAGCCAACTTTTTCTTGTAATGTCACATGGAAGAAAGAGGGTTGGAAAGCCCTCTGGCTTCCTTTCCTAAGAGGACAAATACCATTTAGGGAGGGCTCCACCACCAAAATGCCTCACCTCCTAACACCATCACCTAGGGGTTAGGTCTCAATATGTGAGTTTCAGGGGCACACAAACATTCAGTCCATTACAGAGGGACTTCCAAGGAACCAAGCAACCTAATATGTCCCACCCTTCCATTCCCCACTGGTTTGGGAATGCATTTGAAGAATTTGTAAAACAGAATTCTAATGTATCAGCCTCACTGCTGACAAAGGCAGAGCTGGAGGATGTGACTTCGTGTCAGAGCCAAAAATTAAGCCACAAAATTAAACGAACACACTCCATGGAAGTGTGGGACAGGGCCTGGCCCTGAAGGAGCAGAGGAGAAGGCTGTTCTCCTTTGGCAGACTGGGGACCCCCAGGGAGGAGAGGAGGAGTCTGAGCTGAGCATGTCCAGTTCATTGTTCCAAAATTGACCAGTCAGTCAAGTCATTCTCCCTTCTTGATGCAAAAGGACAAGCTTGGTCAAAGCCAGGAGTTAACATTAACTGAGATTTTTCTATCTAGGAGGAAATGTTCCAAGTGGAAGAGCACCCGTCATGCTCATCTTCTCATAGGGAAATCAAATGATAGCTGCGATGGAGCATCTGACACACAAACTCTCCTGGGGTTCTCGGGCCTCACCTTCTTCTTCGTCACCTTCACTGTGTCCTTTTCCCTGGCTCAACCGCTCCTGGAAAGTCCCTTGGGGTTTGCTCCTTGGTCCTATTCTCCATTCTCCCTCACCTTCTTAAGTGAGCTTATTGAGAGCTTTAAATACCAGAAAAAGATTGAAAGCTCCTCACTTAATTTTCTATATCAAGTGTAACTTTCATATCAAAATATAATTAAATGGTTATATTTATGAATATAAATGCAAAACATGGAACACACTAGAATATCAAAATACCAATTATAGGCTGGGCATGGTGGCTCACACCTGTAATCCCAGCACTTTGGGAAGCCCAAGGTGGGTGGATCACCAGAGGTCAGGCATTCAAAACCAGCCTGGCCAACATGGCAAAACGCTGTTTCTATTAAAAATACAAAAAAATTAGCTGGGCATGGTGGTGTGTGCCTGTAATCCCAGCTACTCAGGAGGCTGAGGCAAGAGAATCACTTGAACCTGGGAGGCAGATGTTACAGTGAGCAGAGATTGCACCACTGCACTCTAGCCTGGGGAACAGAGCAGGACTTTGTCTCAAAAGGAAAAAAAACAATTGAAGTAGACACTGTAGTGTACCACAAGGTCTCCCCCCACTCCTTTTATTATTGACCAAGTGACTACTAGATTATGGGAGTACTGGTGGCTGATAGCTGTTAGCTGAGTTCTTCTCTGGGCATTGACCTTGGCTGAAGAGAGTCACTTTACCCAGGGTCCAAGGGTGAAACCCCTTCCTTGCAGATGCAGAGGTACAAAGGCCCAGCCACTGCACACCAGTCCAAGACAACTCTGAGCCATCCAGTTCCAGGGTTCCCTGTGGGATTAGGAGTTCGATTACTCGTTCCCTCCAACCCTGCTACCCTGCCTCTCCAACTGCCCCAGGACTGCGCTGCTCATAAATTTCCATCTGATACCGTTTCCATGGAACCCAAACTGCAACATCAATAGACAATGACCAAGTCAGCTTTAATCAAATATGATTAGTAAAATACTTCCAGTTTTGAGGACTTTGCTGTTTAATATCCTGTGCAACAACTTTGCATAAAGCTGCTGGAGGATATGCTCCAACAGAGCACAGGGGGAGTACACAGTGAAAGTGGAAGATGGAATGGATGAAACACTAAGAAACTTAAGGCAAGATCCAAGATGACTGCTGTGTACCAAGCAATTAGTCTGAATTAGGGAAGAGTGAATCGGGAACAAACATTTTAAAGACTGCTGTTACCAAGAGACCTATTACTGCTGTTGGTAAGATCCAGGACTGAGCTTTGTCTGTGTTTTTATTCAGACATCACACATGATAATCTTGCTGGGTATAGAATACTAAGTCGTGAATTATTTTTCTTTAAATAGTTCTGATAAGCCGAGGTGGGTAGATCACTTGAGCCAAGTTTGAGACCAGCCTGGGCAACATGGCAAAAACCCAGCTCTATTAAAAACACACAAAATTAGCCAGGCATGGTGGCATGCACCGGTAGTCCCAGCTACTCAGGAAGGTGAGGTAGGAGGGATCACGTTAGCTTGGAAAGTTGAGGCTGCAGTGAGCTAAGGTCATACCACCACACTCCAGCCTGGGCAATGGGAGTGAGACCCTGTCTCAAAAAAATATGATAAAATGCAGGGCAAGTATAGCTTTAACTTAAAATGTTATGACCACTGTTAGTGCAAATATTTTCTGACTTTCTTTCCAAACTAAAGCACATGCCCGGCTAACCCAGTGCTTCGTACTCTCAAAGCACTTAGAAACAGATTCATGGTAAAAGTTATTTTAAAGAGGTATTCTCATTAATTCTTAGATAAGTCTCGTAGTCTATGTTTTCTATCAAATTTTAACTAAGGTGAAATCAAAGAAACTTAAGGCTTATGGTTATATTTCTACCAAAAGCAAGAACATGAGATTAGCTATGAATAATTGCAAGAGAACGTTAATATGTTGGTGTCTGTGACGACATCTGAACTCCTGAAGTCAGATGCATGAGGTTTGGATGTTTTATTCTGCCTAGAGTGGGACAGCGACCCTTCTACCCCTCTTTACCCTTTTTTATGGTCACAGGATTGAAGATCTGAAGAAACTACCTACTGTCTTCTCCCACTTGGGCTATCTCCATAGCCCTCTCAGTTATCTAAGATTATTGAAGCTTTGTGTCCCAGTTTTCTCCTTTGTTGTGGATAATAATCATCCCCATCTCATAGTTTCTATGAGATGATGTATGCAAAGCACTTGAACCATGCCTGGCCACAGTAAGTGCCACAGACATTTGCTAGATAAGAAGTTCTGGAACATATGTTGAATAAAGCTAAACCTGTTTTCCACAGAGGATGAATCCCCAAATGTCTATTTTTCTCTTCCAAAAGGGGGTCATACTTGTTGCCTGCTGTATGGTAGGTACCCTGGTGCTGGGCACTGAAGTTGTACCAATGACAATGGCTCATTCTGCTCTGAGTGGGGGATAGTCGACCGATGATTAACATCTTACAAATGTTTACAAATTTGGAGAAAGTAGGATGATGAAGTCAAAGTTGCTAGGGATCGTCCTGGGGTTAACGCGGACGATGTTTAGATGGGGCACTTCATACACCAGACCTATGGTTTCCCCCAGAAGTGACATGTATTGCTTCTGCTCATCTATCTTCAGCCAGGAACATATTTCTCTTCCTCATAAAACCCCTTACCTCCACCTGACCAACTCCCACTTAGCTTTTGGGCTCTCTGAAGGAAGGGATTTTTAAAAAGGCATTGTGAGAAACTAGAGGAACATAGGATTAATGTGGAAGGGGCAGGGTGGGGGATGCTCAAGAAATCCCTCTCCGAGTCCAAAGGATGGGTAAGTGTTGGCCAGGCCCCAGGAGAGGGCATTCCAAGCAGACCAAGGAACAAGGGCCAGACCCTGAGTAAGGAGGACACTTGGTGCCCTGAAGAGGCCAAGAGATGATTGTGGCTAAGGGGAGGGGCAGAGAGCCAGGGGAGGAGCGTGTTGGAAGGTGAGGAGGTGGCTGGGTCAGGCCTCACAGCATCTAGTAGTCCGTGGCAAAGGATTTAGACAATAGCCTTCCTCTGCCCACTCCTGGCTTCCTGTTGGCTTAGGATACCAGTATCCTGATAGTGGTGGGAGCTATCATGGATCAGAGAACGTGGAAGCTAGTGTTGTTATCCCCCAAGCAGGGGGTCCAGATTTGATTCACAGCAGAGATTTGAGTCCTTACTCCCAGAGTTTGACTGGTACCTCCAATCCCCCTGTGAAGCCCCAGGGTGTGGGCCTGAAGGGAAGGGTTTATCCGTAGGATATTTTTACAAGTGTACTTGTTCACCTAGGTGCAATGGGGAGAGCAGGTGACAGATCAACAGACGGGGGGCCCTGGAGCTGCTGCTCTGCATTGCTGGTCTTGTTCAGTGTCCTCTGCCCAGCTACTGGAGGATGCCTAGTGCTGAATGAGCATGGAAATGGGCTGTTGAGCCAGTGAGGGGAGGCACAGAGGGTTGTCATCAGTGAGGTGAGGGATGCCCAGGCAGAGGGAACAACATATGCAAAGGCAGTTTCCTGTAACCTGAATTCCCTGCCTGACACAACTGATTAAACACAAACTTTTGCTCATTCTTCCCTATCAGGACTTCAAGAGGAGGTGGCCTGTGAGTTGACATTGTCATTACAGCAATTAAGCCTGCCTGGGGGAATTCAGACTGTACAGTGAGAGGCAGGGAGGAGAAATACTTATCTCATTGTGTTTGAATGATTATTAAACACTCACTAATTGTGCTGGGCCCTGGGGATACAATCTGCCAAGCAACTACACCCAGCCAGGCCTTCCCAGATAATCTGTTGGAGGGGGGTGGGAATAGCATTTCTAGACTGCCCTCCAGGTTAGGCGGGAACAGAGAGGAGGACTGCCTGGTGTCCCTTTTCCTCTGGGCTTTGGTCTCTACAGGGTCAGTCCCTCCTGCCTCCTTTGTGAGGCCTGGACCAGAGCTCCTGGGAGGACTGTAGGCATCTCCCAAGGATGGAGCATCTTCCATGAAAACAGCACAGTGATTGACTCTGGGGTGGCCGCCTGTCCTGGTCTTCCTGGGACTTAGGGGACGGAGAATGTGGGATCTTCAATGTTAACACCAGGACAATCCCTAGCAATTTTGACTTCATCAGCCTTTCTCCCGTACACATCCAATGGTGCCAGGCCTGGCTGAGCCTTTCAAAGACTCATGAGGTATGGTAGGTTTTTGCGGGTTTTTTTGTTTTTGTTTTTGTTTTTGTTTTTGCAACAGCTGGCAGGGCCCTGCTTACCCCTGCCTTAATTCCTGTAAGTTACCCCCCATCAGTCTAGGCAGTCCCCCAACTGACAGTCCTCCAGGCCTAGCAGTTGATCAAGGCTCTAACAGGAAGCAGATGGATGTCCAAAGACTTCCTTGGAGAGAGTTCCTGAAGCTACTATTAATAGACATGAAGGCAGAGTTAAGGGAACCAGGAAGGGAGAGTGGGGCACCCGGGGTCTAGGAACCTTGAGAAGTCTCTTTCCACATTGGAAGCTGCGGGGGTCTGAGTCTGGGGGTGGAGGTCTTGCTAGACCCCAGAAAGAAATGGACCACTCCATGACAAGGCAGCAAGGGATTGAGTGTTGATAGGTATCCTGATATCTTTCTGTTTACCCTCCCATCTTTTACCAGTGTCGCCCACTGACCAACTCCAAAAGGAAGCCAAGAGGGGCCTGGATGATGCCATCCTAGAATCAGCCTCCCAGGCATAGAGCAGGAAAAGGTGGGCAGAGAACAAATCTAGAGAAAAGCCAGTACATACACCAGTAAGGTAACCCCAGAGCAGAGCCTTGGAGCCTGAGTTCAAGAGTGCCAGGGCCAACCAATGACTTTCTCCAAAGATGCAAAGCATCCAAGAATGCAGGGACCTGGGGGTCCCCAGACCTTGGCTTGACTCCTTGCCTGGCCTATAGCCAAGTCTCCTCTGTGTCCTAAGCTATCACACAAGGATAATGTCACCTACTGTATGGGGGCACTGAGGAATAAAAGAGTATAGCATATTAGCATGTGTGGTGGGGAGAGTAGTCTATCACCTGTTCAGAGAATTAGAGTAGGAATTTTTTTCTACCCTTATCAGACTGAATTTGATCCTCTCACAACACATGTAAAGTGCCTGGCATGGCACCTAATATGAAATATCTTATTTGGTTTCTGGACCCTGCTGGTTCTTGTGAGACTTCAGACTTAAGTAATTTGACTCAACCTCCCCTTTGGTAAATAAGGATTGTTATTTAAATCTGCCCCCCAAAATTCATGTGTTAAACTTAATCCCCAATGCAATGGTATTGGAAGGTGGGGCCGAATAAGAGATTGGGCCATGAGGGTGGATGCCCCAGGAAATGGATTAACTCAAAAGTGAGTCTTGAGAGTGGGTTTTAAAAGCAAGCTTGGCCCCTGGTGCCTTCACACACTCTTGCTTCCTCTTTCCACCCTTTAGCCACAGGATGACCCTCACCAGGTAACACCATGCTCTTGGACTTCCCAGCCTCCAGAACCATGAGTTAAATAAACTTCAATCCTGCGTAAATTACCTGGTTGGTAGTATTCTGTTATAGCAACAGAAAACAGACTAAGACAAGGATCAAAATGGCACCTGCCAGATAGGTTCATTGTGAGGATTAAAGAGATATTTAGAACATGCCTGGAACCTACTATTGCTAGTATTAGGTTTAAATGAAATACCTCATGTAGGTCACTTAGTAGCCTCCCAGAAAATGACAAGCTCCATTTTACAGAGGAGCCACTTGCATAGCTTTTTTATGTGTTAAACTTAGCTGCAGTCCCAATTATTCAATCAAATGCTAATCTAGATGTTTCTGGGTAGGTACTTCATAGGTGTGATTAAAGGTCATAATCAGTTGACTTCAAGTAAGGAAGATTGTCCTAAGTAAACTAGGTGGGCCTGGTTCACTCAGTTGAAAGGCCATAAGAGCAGAGTTGAGGCTTCCCTGATGGAGAAGACATTCCACCTGGGGGGATACCACTTTTGGTCCATGCCCGAGAGTCCCAGCCTGCTCATCCTGGAGGCCAGCCCTGCAGATTTCATGCTTGCCTAGACCTCACAATCATGTAAGCCAACTCCTTCCAATAAATCTCTTAATATATATTTCCTAATGGCTCTGCTTCTCTGGTGGGATACCTAGCTGATATAACCTCTGAACCCTTGAGAGGGTGTAAGAAATTTGCCCAGGGATTGTTCTGCAAGAGGTAGAGAACTAGAATTCAGATTCAGGCCCCCTGACCCGAAGCCCTGCTCTCTCCCATTAACTGTAGAAGACTGGCTGTGTGGCCAGGGGGTGGCCTGATCTCCAGGGCTCATGGGTGAGTGAATATTAATTACTTCCCTGCCATTACCCCAAATGCTCCTGAACTTCATACCTCATTCCCCTTTCATGGCCAGCACTGTGAGCTGCATTCCAGAATAAAACGCAGAGCCATTGTCTGGCAGGACAGGAGGAAGGGAGCAGCCCTCCAGGGCACCAAACCCCTGGACCATAACCCAGGGTCCTGCGCCTGCCTGCTCAGAGGATGCCTTCAGGAAAAATCCGTACCCCCAACATGCCATCTTTTTTTTTTTTTTTAAACAAGATGCCACGTGCCCCCACCCCCTTCAAAAACCATCTATTCCTGGTGCCCCACTAGGGCGTTGCCATGGCAACAGGCAAAGCCAGAGGCCCAGCAAACAGGCCTGCTTTTCTTGATGGTTCTTTGGGGAATACACTGCCCTCAAAGAATATACAAGTCAGCTTCTTCTTCTCTGAGCAGCAGTGAACAAAGACCCTCCCTTCCTTTTCTCTTTACCCCAAACCCAGGCCCTATAGGCTGAGGACTCTGGCTGGAGGAGCCAGAGAAAAGTTGCAGAGAATCCCAAGTTCTGATCCTAGGGCCGAAGCCAAGAGTGGATTCAGCACCCCCATCTCAGTTTGGGCCAAGACTCAGGATAGTGGGGTTCCCCAAGAAATAATCAGAGCCGTTACCCCTTGAAGGGAAAGGTGGGTGATGCTTCCAAGGGGAATGGTGGGTGATGCTTCCAAGGGGAATGGTGAGAGCTAAGAGCTGCTGTGTCTGGTCACATCAGCATAACCACATTGGAGACAACCATGCCGTAACACTAGGAAGTTAGATCACGGGACAGCTGGGGGGTGGGGGCTCTCATTCTACTCCAAGGTCCCACATGTCAACAGCAATCACCACCCTAGGCTCCGACCCTTCTCCAGCTTGTCCCTATTAGTCAGTGTAAGTTGGCATCTGCACCAGGCATTACAGCATGTGACAGCAGGTCAGGTGAATCTGCTGTGGATGTGGGAGTGGCTAAGAGGAGTAGAGGGGACACGTGGACTGCACATTGCCATCCTCGCCAGGCTTCATTGACCCCACAGAGTAGGCATGCCAAGTCTGTGCCAAAGCCCCAGACCTTGTTGTCTTACCATTGTTAGCCATAACCCTGCAAGAGAGAAATCAAATGAGATCGCTGCATGGGACATGCATTCTAACTCCTGGCCTCACAGACCCTGGGGCCCTGAAAAAGCGGGGAGGACCAGCAGGCAGGAGTTTGTTCCCTCTTTGTGCCCGCCACTTCCATGTGCCATTCTACGGATGTCCAACCTGCCTCCTGATTCTGCCAGAGATCTCTGGCTGAGCCAGGCTCAGAGCTGACCTAAGGCAAAGTCCAGGAGGATGAGGACAGCCAGAGGGGTGAGAGCATCACAGGGTCTGTTGCTGGGAGGCCTAGGGAGTAGAGGCCAACTTCACATCTGAAGAACACAGCAGGGATTCAGCCACAGAGGCCTCCTGGGCCCCGAGCTCAGATCCACTTCTGCCTGGAGCCTTTGGCTCTCACCCATCAGCAGCTGGAATGTTCTTGCTGCCCCCATCTGCTCAAGCTCACCTTTCCAGTGGAGAATGGTCCTGACTGCCAACTGTGTACAGCCACCTGTTTCCTGCTGGGCTCCAAATCCCTCACTGTTTTTCTCTGTTCCATGACACTGCTTCAAACATACGGTATAATTATCTGTTACTTTTTTTTCTCACCCCATGATGGACTATAAGCTCCTCAAAGGCACTTGTGTATCTAATATTCACATCCCAAGTCCCTAGAGTAGTGTCTGGCGTATAATAGACTCTCAATAACTTTCCTGAATGTGGTGGATCTTTAAGAAGTCTCAAAATTGAGCCCACCTTAGATACTCAATAAACATGGTTTTGTGTACAAGGGACTAAGCATGTACTAACCATACCCATAGGGTCCATCTGCCTTCTATCAAGGGTAATACTCCAGCCTATTTGGGGTACAACTTTTGGTTAGTACCAGGGTGTCTGATTTGGCCTTCCCCGCACGGCCTTGGACATAATAACTTTTAATTTATCTGGTGTTCAAAGGTTGCCGCACATTGTTGTACTGATTGTACAGTGCACAGGTGAGCTCAACTAAGGTGTGACGCAAAGAGATGGAAATAGGGCCAACCCTCCCCAACCTGTGCTTCTGTGACCTGAAGCTGTGCCAGTGTGTGAATGAATGACTGTCTTCCACGAAGGTGCCACTGCTCCCTGGATCCTGTGCCCACTGGACAAATCTCAATAGAGGTGCATGTTTCCAGAGTGCATGTCATGCTTCAATAAAAGTTAAATTTGGGGGAAAAAAAAATCAACTTGGATCTAGAACTGCTTCCAGGAGAGAATGAGTTGATGTTGAATGGACCATAAAAAAATGTGGGTATGGGGTGACCTCTAGATTTCTTCCCTCATAGTAGGGCCGTCCTTACTTGCTGAGGCCAGTTCCTTGGGGTGGGGGGGATTGTCCCAGTAGGAAACCTGGCATCAGAAGGTACTCAGCACAGTGTGTGGTGATAGAACAATGCTTACTCCTAAGTTAAACAAATATTTTCCTTTCCTAGATAACTTATCTTTCCCAAGATCTCTGCCTGGGCCAAGACTTGTATTTCGCTCTCCTGATGAGATGCTCTAGTGATGATCATAATGACATTTTGTCCACTTAATCTGGGCTGTCTGGCTGCAGTGTGTCGAGCAGGCAGGGTCCACCAGGACAGAGATGGCAAAGTCCTGCTGGGTAATTTGTGGGTAATTTGTGGGACTATTTTCCAAAGCTCAGCAGAGTATAAGGAAACCGTAAAGGATAGTGCAGTACCCAGGATTCACTTCCTTAGGCCAGGAAGAAAGGGCAGTTCAGAACCTTGGAAGCCAGAGACAGTGTGGAGAGGGCCTCCTGGCAGAAGCCGAGGCCCTTGCTTTAGACAACATCCAGATCACAGAGTTGCCACAGGGGAAAGGGAATAAATCCCTCCCTCCCTCTTTCCTCCAACCTCTTGACTTCCTGCCAGAGCTCCGCATTGACCAAGCCTACATGGAAGCCACACAGGTTAGTTTCCATGGACACAGGGCAGAGTGGATAAAGGTGGAGAGAAGGGATTTGGAGGGGAGAATAGAAGATTCCCCCTATAATGAGTCAGGCTGCTACAGTCTGTGTCATTGCATCAAAGCTCACCTGGCTTATTAAAAACTGATGAGCTTGTATTAGCCAGTAGAAGGGACAGGAGTGGATCTGGCCATGGGGGTGATTTCACCCAGGACTTAAGCACTCTTAGACCTTACAAGATGCCTGAATGCTGGCTTCATCCCCTCCAGTCAGCCTGCCTCAGGGGCAGACAGCTCTTCCATCCAGTTCTTGTTAGGAAAGAATAGAGAGAGCTCCAAGTGGTCAATTTGTGACTGGAGTCTGTCCCCAGAGCCACTTCTGGCCCAGAGGACACAGTGCCATAGTTAGCTCAGCCTGCGTGTGAAGGTCCACCATCAGCCCTGGCTGGGGGCGAGGTCTATTACCAGTGTACAGGTTCTGCCCATTGCTGAGTGTCTATTCCAATGATGCATTCCAGAACTTGGTCAGCAGCCACAGGATGGGTTGGGAGACCCATGGTGCCCACTTTGAGATGGACCTGAGCTACAACTCCAGGGATCACCTCACTCTAATCACCTCCTCTGACTGCCAGACCACAGCAACATCCAGGTCTCCTGGAATCAGTGTCGGTTCAGAGCCAGGGTCTCGTGATCCCCAAAAAGTCTGATCTTTCTCCTTTCTCCCAGTGCACTGTGTCCCTAGTAAATGGCCATAGCTGCCTTCGAGAAAGGCTATGAGAAAAATTCACAGGATAAATGTGTGGCAGTGTTCCAGGGTCCTTCCTCAAGGGCACTGGGTCTCCCTTTCATTCAAGGGGTTCTGGGTCTGTACCCTGGCTCAAGTCTGGGCTATTGCAAGGAGCAGCAAAAAGGGGCAGGTGCCAGGCAAATAAACACACTAGAAGCCACTTTCAATGGTAGACGCACAGCCAACAGGAACACGTTCCGGCACGCATACGGCTGAACTAAAAATAATAACCACAAAGGCAGCATCTCAGAGTGCCTGGCAAGTAGCTGCATTTATTACAAGCATCACATACATTATCTCAGTAGGTGCTTTGACTCACAGGGAGATGTTAATAATAATTCCTCAAAAGCGCCGTGTTTACACGAGAAGCCTGAGGTTCAGCGAGGGTAAGCAGCAGGACCACCTGGCATCTGTATGACTCGGAGGCACTGAGCCTGGAAACAGACCCAGTCCCCGCCCCAGGGAGCACTGACCCTCCCCAGTCCCCGCCGGGCCCTGCAGGAGGGCCAGGTGAGAGAGTTGCAGACCGGGAAACCCCACGGCACGCAGGCTGAGTCTGTTTATGAACGCGATTCTTGGTTGGTGAGGCTGACTCATTTGAGTTGCGAGGCAGTGGACTTGAACTTCTCAGATGATTTCCCCAACTGAGTAGTGACAGACCTTCTAGCTCTGGCCCGGCCTTTAAGAGGTTGTCTGGGCTATGCCAGCGAGCCAGGCACCTTGAGCTCCATCCAAACCGTTCTCTCTTTGGATGAACGAGTTGGCTCTCAGGTGGACTTGGCAGGATTAGAATCACAGCTGAGGCTTGATTGGTTCCTTACAGCCACCAGCTCTAGACACGTTTTGAAAAGCGAGATCTGGATTTTTATCTGAAGCTGGTGCCATTCTAATTCAACCTCTGCCACTGCTGGTTAAGAGATGCTGAGGATCCAGGGAAGGATGAGGCTGCCTCACTTACAGAAGGAGAGAGCTGTCCCCGTCCTCTGATGGGGCCACCAGCACGGTCCTGTTTTAAGGAGGAAACACAAAGAATTGAAAGTGAAAATCACATTTAAAATGGAAAAGGCTCTATGGGTGAAATATTTCTTAAAAGTCCCTGGATGAGGGTGAAACTGGAGTGGGCAATACTTAACCCAGATAATTAAGACCCCCTGCTCCTAATGTAAGGTTTTATTGCATGTTAGGGTCTCTATAGAGACCCCTCTTACTGTTTGGGAAGATGTCAGCCAGTCATTAACTCAGATATTTATTGTGAACCTGCATGTGCCAGGCACTCACCGCCTGAGGAACGGTGTCCCCAGGAACAAACCTGGAGCAGTCAGGAGAGGCTGACAACCCCTACGTCATAGTGGCTTGAAGGTTTTTTCTCACCGTTTGCGTCCACCATGGGCCAGCTGGGGAGTCCCCCACCTTACCTCCTCTCTTCAGGACCTGGGCTTAGCCACTATCTTGAAACTTGCCTGTCAGTGCAACAGAAGGAAAGAAAGTCCTGGAGGGTCTCACACAGTTCAGGTTGCAGCTGGGAAGTGATCTGTGCAGCTTCACCTGTGATTCATTGGCCAGAACTAATCACATGACCTCACCCACCCAGGGGACCAGGAAGTGCAACCCTGATAGGCCTGGAGGGTGCAAAGACGGGAGGGGCTGCTGCACAGCCTTGCTGATCACAGGCATGCAGGATGGGTTGGTGATGAATGCCACCAGTGTTCTGGGGAAAACGGATTGATCAGATTTGCCCAGGAACCCCCTAGGTTGGCAAAGTTCAAATTTTTATTTAAGACAGTAAATATTGTGAGATGTCTTGTGGTGTGGGTTGTAAATCTACACAAAAGGGACTTAGAATGCAGCAGTGCCTGTTACATTTTTTTGGAGGGTGGTGGGAGACCTTATAGGACCAGCATGCTATGGAAAGCATTTTAGGAGATGCTCTGAGGATTATCGGAAAAGAACTTAGCACACAGTGCCTACCACACGATGATGGGAACTGCTTAGCACAGGTGATCTCCTATGTCTTATTTAATAATATCTACTTGACCATTTGCAGATGAGCCAAGTAACCAAGGACACAGGGATACTAAATAGTAGGGCTCACCCCTCTGGGTTGCTTGTGAGAATCATTATAAAACAAAGAAGTTCTGATACTGCTCATCCTGCAGCATAACACAGAGGTGCTCACATGAGAAGGAGCTCAATTGAAAATTGGCCCCTGCAAGCTGGAACATCTGCTGTGGCTCTTAATTGATAGGATTTTCCACTTGCAGAAAGGGAGAGTAAAACCTTTGAAATCTCACATTCTTTACATGGCGGCGTATCGCTGCCAATCACGACCTGTCTGTCACCGTGGTTTCAGTTGCCTAGAGCATAACTGCTTTTTCCTCAAGTGTCCTCTTCAAGGGACCTCACAACAAGTATGCTGTGTATTCCTGCTGTGGTGTGCTCCTACAGTTCTCATCAGATCGTCTCAAAAGTACCCCGCACAGAACCTAATGAAAATTTAACCACATGATGGAGGAACAAACCGAGATATGCAGAAAAGTATTTTAAGTGGCCATTATTTCCATTAACAGGTACATGGTGATAACAATGATGACAGTGATGACGATTCCCTGGAATATGCTCCAAAGTCTCCCACCTGCCCCCCGATTCCTCATTTGGGCAGCGGCACAAGCACCTGTGTGTTTGGATTGAATGACCAGCAGCAGGGGGATGGCGGAGAGAGGGGAAGGCGCTGTTGTGGGATTAGAATCTCAGGTGTCCTTATCACACAGAGTTTTCATTAGGGAGCAAAAGGAGCTGTGGATCCTGCACTGATTAGCCCAGGGACTCAAAACTGCCTCATCCATGACTGCCCTGGGTGTCCCTCTGAGCTGAGTGGGCCTTGGCTAAAATAATAGAAAAGACAGGAAAGGAACTCAGCCATATTATCCCTTGAAGATTCTGGAAAGCACAGAGTTCTTAGGAAGCACTAACCTGGTTCACTGAGGATAGAAACTGTCTTCCAAAGAGAAGAGAAATAGAAATTGCCTTAGGTCATAAACCAAGAGCCAGCCCTGCTGTGGATCCCCAGTTCATATTCTTGGAGCCACTGGACCCCAGGATGCAGTTTAGCAACAGCCCCTGCCTTATGAGTTGGATGGTCCCACAGCCTCTCTGAGCTCATGTGTCAGGGTGTGGGGACCTTGGATCCATCTGAGCCAGGAAGTTCTCCTTCAGGGCCAGTGCAGGTAATGAGACTAATGTTTGGGGTAGGAGGAGCAGAGGAAGAGAAGGATGCAAGAGCCTCCCTGGCTCTCCAGGGGCAGACTCTGACTTCATCCCATCATTTAGGTATTCGGGGAATGCTGAAGGACTATTGTCTGCAGACGTGGCTCTAGGGTAGAGCTGTGAATGAATAAAGCAAGTGAAAGTCCCTGTCCTCTGCCCTGTGGGGCTCATGCTTCCCTGGGGGAGACACAATAGACATGTCAAATGTTTAGTAGTGGCAGATGGTGATCAGTGCTAGAGGAGAAAGCAGGCTGGAGAGGCGCCCTCCAAGAAGGTCACATCTGAGCAGAGACACTGGGAGGATGGGAGGAGGTGGGGGTGAAAAGAGCTGCTGGTAGAGGGAACAGCAGGTGGGGGTGCCACGCGGGCACATCTGCACACCATGGAGAGCACAAGCCGGGCACGCAGATAGGAGCAAAGCTGACCGGTAGGAAAGACCTGGCTTCTAACCAGGCATCCACAGAAGGGTTGAGGAGAGAAAGCAATCTGTCCTTATTTACATTTTAAGAGGATTTAAGACCCCAAGTCACAATGCAGAGAACGGAACACGGAACACCCCAGAGTAAGTTTTTCCGTAAGTAAATTAAGCCTTAATCACTAAGAATTAAAATTCTTATCAGGGCTCGGGCGCATCTGTTTCCTGGATGAGCCCTGGGTAGGCCCTGGGGGAAGCCAAACAGAGCTGAGCAGGTAAGCAGGGAAAGAGGAGGCATGGCCTCCAAGACAGGCAAAAAGCAGCCTGGCTTTGTGTGGCCAGGTTCAGGAACATGACCTGTGGCCATGGTCTGCTTTTGGCCAGCATCTCCCATTAATCTCTGGGACAGCTGCTGCAGCATCACCTGAGTGCCCTTTGGAAATACACCTTCTCAGCCCCATCCTAGATCCAGACTAAGGGCACGACCCAGAAACCTGTCTTCATGAGCCTTCCAGGTGGAGCTCGGGAGCCCCAATACTTGGGCAGCTCCTATGGAGCTGGAGGGAGCAGATTTGCCTTCAATATAAAGAACATTGAGCACCTGCTAACTGCCTCGCTTTCCCTTCTTGTGTCCATACACACTCTGGTGGAAAAGGGCAGCATGGTTTGCCTCATTTGTAACTCAGATTCCTTGGCCACAAAAGAAAAACAAAAATCAGCAAATCTGGTCTCGGTTCAGTTGAGGTCAAACTCTAGGTTTGGTCTGGTTAGGTTCGGTTTCATTGCCTCCTGGAAATGGTGCTCATCTACTTTCTGGTTCCTGGATCCAATTCAAGCTGCACAAAATAACTGAGTCAGCACATAAAGTCCAAGAAGGATAGTTTCGTATTTTAAGGCAAATTCCTTACTTGACCAAGGTTGTTAGGGGAAAGGCCTCTGAGTAGGCCTGTCTGCAATGAGGAAGACAAAGAGCAAGCCAGGGTATACAGCCAGGACTGTCTACCTTGCTCTGCTTTCAGAATGTGGTTTACAGGCAGGAAGACGAGGCATCAAAGCAGGTCTTGTCCAACCTTTCTCAGTGAAGAAAGACCAAGATACATTTGTAAACGTGCCATAGAGATTTTAATGGAAAAAAATTAGAAAAGTGCATTATTGTACAACACCACATTAAATGATCTTTTTTCTGTAAAGACATTGTAAAATATATACAGGGCTGCGTACCGTACTCGTTACAAAAGAAAGATGCAAACCCTTGTGTAAGTTACATATTCTACATGGGCTAGATATCTACTTGGACTTGTAAACATTGGTGACTAGTTTTATTTAAATTATTAGGTAAGCTGTGACAATAATAAATACCTCTGCTATTCATTTGATGGTTGTCTCATTCTGTTGAACTTCAGAACAGCATTCTAAGGCCATTTGTGAAGGTGCCGTCTCCACAGACAGAGAAGGCCAGAGAAGATGAACAAAAGAAAACAAACAGAAGCAGTAGGCTCCTTTTGAATTTGGTTCTCTATGGATGAGTTTGAACTGCTGATTTTTGCCAAATCTGATACAGCTTCCTACCAAAGGCCTGACACCTTGACCACATTAGGGCCTGTTCAAATCCCACTCACCAAGGTAGGAAGGTGGGTCCTGCTAAGGGTCCGGGACCAACCATTTCATCTTCCTGGAATGTGAACAAACAGTGCCAAGGTAACTAAGCCCATTTCTGCTAGAACTTTCCTGAATTCCATCACCCTCCCACAGGGAGTGCTCTGGCAGGCCTCCGGTAGCATCTTCATAAGAACCAAATCCAGGTCCCCTTACTGCACAGTCACAAAAATGCCCAGCAATGCTGGGGGCTGGAGGGGAGGAACACAAAAATCCAAAGACCCACAGATATCCAGTCAAGCACATGCGCACACATACCCCAGATGGATGCACGAGGGTCTATATCCCCATACCCCACCCTCCCCAGGAGGTGCCCCATGAGTATATGCCAATCATTTTGTAGGGTGTGAGTTTGGAACTAATTCAAGCTTAATTTCTTCTATGCCTGGAGTCACAAACAACAAGTTTTCCTTTTGATGTTTTAAGGTACAAGGATACACAGTTGGCTGAAGTCAAAAATACTGTACATCTAAGAGGGATTATCAGTGATTTCTTGGCCTGCTGGGAATGGACTGGAAGTTTTTCTCCTCAATTCAGTGGTTTAAATTCTACTCATCTTTGATATCTCTGTTGCATGTCTCTGTTTAACTGCAAGCTGCCTCATCAATGTTTTTGGATATACTTGATATCTTCAAATCTCTCAAGTGGGGGTTAATCTGTTTTCTTATTTAAATTTTAATCAACAAAATCAACAGTTTTGCCTAACCCAGTGCAATATCTATTTAGTGGAGATTTCTGATAAAGCAGAGGGTGGACTGAGATGATCTCATAAGGTCCTTCTCCCCCACCCCCCCAACACACACAAAATGGCTGTCAAAATGCTATTTGTGGGCTGAACAAACAAATATATAATTAGCCTTTTTCAGGAGTGTGTTCCTCTGAGGAGCTATCAAATTATAGAGAAATCTTGTTAATTGTGGGTTCTGCTTCACTGGGTTCCCACTAATCGTGTTTTTCCTTTCATATTATTTTTCTACCCAACTTCTAAAATTCCACGTGAGAGAGTAAAACAGTTGCCGAGACTTGTTCTGGTTCCCATTCCTGCTCCCTGCTCCTTGGCCCTGCTTCTAGACTCTGTGCATCAGTGAGGCTGTGGTCCATTGGCATCTTAGTCCCATGAAGCCAAGGACTTAATCGTCTAGCTCACCATCGTGGCTCCCAGTGAGACCAGCAGGCAGCACATGCTCAAAGTGCTCAGTCAATAGTGGCTGGAGAAACAGCTGAATCAGCAGCCCGAGTTACACAAAGGGGCCCCCGGGAGCTGCCGGGCCCACTGTTGCAGCCCCTCATGCCTCATAGCTGTGTCATCTGAGAGAAGTGGGATTTGGTTCCCTGGAGCATGCTCCTACCCACACCACTGTCCAGGCATCTGGTTCACTGGGCACTGAGTGCTGGGGTCATCAAGGAGACCCCATCTGATGGGAAAATCCATCAGAAGGATTAAAAGGGCTCTGTGGGGACAGTCTCCAGTGAGAGGAGAGGGAGTCTACAGAACTAATCTACCTGAAACAGGTGATGTCCTTGGGAGACAGGATCTGGTCCCTGTGTAGGAACCCAGCCCAGTGCTGGAAAGACTGGTCCCTGTCTCTCCAAATTCCCCCACTGAAATGTCAGTCCAGGATATGACCACACTCTGTCACTTCATCCTCACCAGTATCCACCTGGAAGACAACTGCCTCTTATCTCACCTGGCCATTTCATCTTTTGTAGGAGGGGATAAGTGACTTGCCAAGACCAAGTGGTCCTATTACAAATGAGGAGGGAAAGGAACCAGGGTTGGGTGCTTAGGAAGGCCCGCAATGTCTACACCACCCAATGCCTGGTGGCTAGAAGAGGCAAGACTGAGGGCTCAGACTTTAAGAGGCAAAGACTCATGGTTGAAGCTTACAAGACCTCCCTCCTCGAAATCAAGCACTGCTCTCTGGATGCATAGAGGTCTCCAAGGAACTGACTCCCCCTTCTGTCTTCCCAACTGGACCCTTCAGGTGCCAGAACCAACTGTCACCACACTGAGGGAGGTGCTGGTGACAAGGGCAAGCCTTGCCTCCCCACCGACTCCAGATTCCCTACCAACCTGTGAGTCCCACACAAAGCTTCAGACAAAACCCAGGCCCGCACTGGGGGCAGATTCCCACCCAGTGTTTTGGATGGTTTATCACAGAAGCATCTGCAGAACAGGGGTTTCCACCCCCAATCCTCCCAGAACAGTCCTGTTCTCCAGATCCTTCCTTCGCAGAGGGGGAAACGAAGGCTCTAGTGGGGCATTTGCCAGATGTGTTTGAGCATCACTGTGCTTCTCTAGCTCTTTCTCAGATCTACCTCCTGGGACAGGCGGCCAGCCTGGGTCACACCACAGGTGTGGGAGGGTTCAGCAGAGGTTCTTGCACACGTGCCGCAGAGCCCTATCCTGTACAGGGGCTACTGCAGGCTTTGTGAGGTGGCGGGGCGGGGTTGGGGGGTGACCGTGCCCTCCAGCCACGTTCTACTACACAACGTACTGCACGCCATACCCAACTCAGGTCCACCAGCCCACCCTTCAGGCCAGAGACCCCACTACTGCTGGTCTCAGATCTGCCCTCTGGGGGCCACTGTTATAGAGAAAAGACAGACAAAGCTCTGTGTGATTAGTAACAATCAAAGCCTTCGTCTGAACATGGCTCTTGGCTTATGGTTTTGTCTGTGGTGCTGAGCCCAGAGCTGGGCTTTTGAACTGGGTGAAGGAACTGGCAGACTCAGCACATCTTTTTCTGCCTGACCTGACGCTTATTCCTCTCTGATACCTGCCCATGTGAAATGGCCCCCGCCCCCGCCCCCGCGTATGTATTTGATTGACCTGGAGATGACACCCCCTCCCTCTTCCTCCTGAGGCATGCCCCTATCTATGTCCCTTCCTCATGGCAATCTGAGGGACCCGTCCTGCCCTGCCCTGCCCTGCCCTGCCCTGCCCTGCCCTGCCCTGCGAGCTTCAGGATAGGTACCTGGAAATATGCAGTCAGGACACCTGACTTGGAGTTCCCGCTTTGCCGCTTTTCTGAGCCCTGTTACCCCATATGCCAAATGGGGCAGTGCTCTGCCCCACCCACCCCCCACCCAGCAATGAAGAGTGAGTGTGCCAGTGGGAAGAAACATCTTCACTTGCACGGTGCTACACTATATGTAAGTCTGAGAAGTTTGGGCCCCAGCTGAGCTGAGCTGACCCAAGGCAAGGCCCTTTGCTGGGCCAAGTGGCCCTCAGAAGTGGGTAGGGGGACATATTCTCCCAGGAAGCAAAGAGAACCCTGGAGCGAGGAACCCAGAGGGAAGACACGGCAGGGTGGAACAGCTGCTTTGGGCCAATCCCAAAGGTAAATGCTGGGCAGGGGCAGGCCCCTCTCTCACCAGCAAGGGTGAGCTCCAGGGGCCAGGCCTGTGGGCTGCTCTGCAGACACTGATGACTCACAGCTCAACTGGCTAAGGCTTTCTTCCTTTAGAGCACCTCATGTGGTGAGGACAGGAGGAGAGCCTACCAAGAAATTAAGCAAAGATTGCACAGGGCTGTTGGTTAATTAAGGATCCATATGTCATTAAAACTAAGGCATCTGAGAGTCACCTGCAACAGAAGGTGTTGGGGGAGGTGGACGGGGGATATTTTCCAATGCAGCTGAAGTCAGCCCAGCCAGTCCTCCCCAGACTGGTGCCCTGTCCATGGTGGACACTGAGGCGGGGTGGAGCGGGCCTTGGGAGCTTGGCCAGACCCTTTAGTCTGTAAGTTAGAAAACTCAGGCCCAGAGGAGTGGGATGTCTTGCCCTAGGTCACACAGCAAATCACAAAGACAAAGTCTGAGTGTTGATTCCACCCATGTTCCCTAGACTTGACTTCTTTCCTGTACAACATGCCACCCTCCCTCAGCCTCCACCACCCAGAGGCCTCATTTCAAAATCAAGCTCATATTTCTAAGTCTGACAGCTTTGCACACAGAGCTTCTCACCAGGAGCTGCTACCTCTGGGTCACCAGCACTCACCATGACAGTAGGCACTCCTGGATCATCTGACACCCTCAGAGGACCCTGTGCTGGGTGACAGACCCATAGGTCTCATCTCCTGGGGGTGAGGGGAGCAAGTACCCACAAGGCCTTAGCCAGCTTCAGTCCCAGTGGGCACAGATGCAGACCCCAGGATGCTTAAGGGAAAGACCAAGATCTTATCCAGAAAGATCCCCATATGCAAATCTGAGCTAATGTCCTCTGCCTGTCAAAACCCCACCCAAACAAGGGGATGCCACAGAATTCAAGTTCGGTGAGACTCCAGGATCTACTTTTAGAATTTTATTATGGGGGGAGGACCCAGGAGGGATATCTAGATGGATAGTGCCTCCCTGAAAGCCTGGGAGTCAGGCTATGGTGGTTAGAGTGCAGGACCTTAACATAAACGAACTTTGTGGGCACTAGGGAGACAGGGAAGGTTCTTGAGCAGAAGAATGGCTTGAATGACAGGATGTGGCCAGCTTGTGGAGGGCCTTGAGATTTATGCTGTGTCAGGTCTCCCAAGAGTGGCAGGATTCCACTGATGGTGGCATAGAATCTGTGCCCACTGTGCTGTCGCACCCCTGGGCCTTGGCCCATGCCTTTGCCTGTGCTGTGTTTCTGCCTAAAATAGCACCCATTTGCTCCTCTAAGGCTCACCTCAATGATTTCCGAAACCCATTTCCTCCATGAAGCCCTGCCTGAGTTCCTCAACCAGACTTGATCACTTTTTTTTTCCATAGTTTGATTTCAAATCCAATGCCCCCAGAGTAACTTCCTCTGGGAGACATGGGCCTTGCTTTCATGAGAAAGGCAAACATGTATAAGAACACTGGCGGGGTGCTTGGCACAGAGCAGGTGCCATTAAATGTCATCACATCACATCTAGTCTTCACAGGCACTCTTTGCAGTAGGTGTTATTTATAATTTCCAATTTAAAGATGGGGAAACTGAAGCTCAGAGAGGCAAAACCACCACCCACCTGTGAATGGCAGAGGCTGGTCCTAGGCGTGCGAGATGCCAGGGCCTGAGCAGCATCCACACCCCCACGCTGCTCTCTGGAGGCGAGAAGAGCGTGTGCTTGCCTCTCTCAAGGCCCCAGAGCTAGGGGTGGGCAGGAGCCAGGCCACAGAGGCTGGGGGGTCCTGAGTCACTCATGGTGCATGTCCCCATCCCCTCGCAGCCTCCACCAGAAGTGTTGCCACAAGAAAACAGTGTGGACCCAGTTTCCTGATGACATTCCCATCACGGGGCCCAACTTCTTCAGAGTGACATCGCAAGTATGCTCCCGTAGTCTGGTGCCATCCCTGTCACCCGCCTTATGAGAAATATCTAGCATGGCAGCTTCCAGCCCTGTTGTATGGGGCACACTCCACCCTGCCAGGCAGGTGCCGTTGAATCACCAATGCTATGATGACCAGTTTTCTTCTCATAGATCTCGATTTGTTTCCAGGGATGGTGCAGAGGCGTGCATTGAGTTACCCTGTTTCCACTTCAGCAAGTTAAGACGTGCCTCAATCACGGTGATGAGTGGCCATTTGGGCAAGATGCCAGACATCTCAGTGCCTTTATTCTCGCGATGGTCCTTCCCTCTGGGGCACTGCCCAGTGCTTGCTGCTCCTGTGGCCGGGGCCATAGAAGGTTTGCTCCCTGGTGCGGTCACTCACGACCAAAACAAGGACTAGGGGAGCCCAGAAGAGGACATCGCCAAGTCCAACAGGGAGCAAAAGGGTCAGGAGACACCAAAAGGAAGTGTAAGATGCTCTGTTTCCACCTCAAAGCTGGAGAGCAAAGGGGAGACCTTCCAGGTAGTGGGAATGGCACGGGCAAAGGCGCAGAGGTAGGAGTCTGCGTGGACAAATCTTGATCAAAACGAAAGGTTACTTAGCCACAGCAGGGACACTGCATCACGATAGCAGCACTGAGAAGGCTATAGAACTTGTCAGAGCAAAGATCTCAAGGACAGAGTCACAAAGTATAGCCCTTAATGGCCAAGAGGCTGCCACAGCAAGTTACATTTTTATGATGATGAATGAGTGGAAGGGCTTGGCAGTCTCTGCTCCTCATTGAGGAGCTTTGGGGGGGCCGGGTGCCGAAAGAGCCCGACTGGCTTGCGGGGACCCTCACATCGAGCATTTCTCTGGGCTTCCTGTCTATGTGTAGCTGGACCATCCCCACAGTTGTGTAGGGGAATGAGTAGAGGCATTCGCCCAGCACAGCAGAGGTCCACTTGAGAAGGCAGAAATCCCGAAGCCGTGTTCGGCTTTGGCAGTGAGACCCAGCATCCACAGACGCCTCTCTTGAATGTGCAGTTAGTTCCCCTAACAGAGGAAAACAACATTTAATACGACTTATTTATCCACAATGAAAGCAGTTACCACAGAGGTCCCCAGAGAGCCAAACATCAAATGCATAAATCACGGCTGCTCGACATCAACTCTGTTGGGTTTGTTTTTTTTTTTGTTTTTTTTTTTTGTTTTTTTTTTTTTGCCAAAAGTGTCTTAACCTGAGGAAACAAGCAGAGGAGATCACAGGGCATTATTCTATAAGACCCTGGCCGGGACTTCTCAAAAAGGCCAACATCGTGAAGACAGAAATGGTGATGGGGACATCCTATTTGGGGAAGTCTGGAACAACAAGACGAGCAATTGTGGGAGGTGATCTTGGGTTGTATTTTAGACTCAATAAGCTCTTGGACATTTTTGGGACAATTGGGGATTTACATACAGTCTGTATCAGACAATAATATTGTATGAATGTTTCTTAGGCATGACAATGGCACCATTAGGTAGGAGAGTGCTCTTGTTCATGGCGGACAATTTCTTCTTTGGCTGAACCACTGAAAAGTTGCAGACATGACGACACATCGTCCAAACATCTGAGTGAGAGTTGGGGAGCAGGGTGGCAAAGTATTGAGGCTGGGGGTCTGGGCGAGAGGTCTAGGGAAGCTCACTGGACCATTCTTTGTAATTCTGGGATCTTCAACATAGAAGGTCAGTGTGGGGGACTGTGGTCATAGATTTGCTGTTTTCCTGAATCAGCAGCCTCTATCAGGTGTGGTCAAGAAAGAACCACATAGAATGGATTTATGCTCAGCGCTTTGGGGAGCCCGGAATGCACCTGGCCTTGGTTTGTGACAACCATGGTTCTCTCTGCTATTGCCGGTCCCTCTTCGTCTTCCCAGCTCCCCATCCCCTGCCAAACAAAGTGATTTTTGGCTTTCTTCTGGGTGGCTCAAGCTTCAAGTGTGCCCAGGGATCAGAACATCCAGGCCAAATGCTTTTGTGGGTCAAATTGGTTTTGTGCTAAGTGCCCATAAATCTCACCCAAGCTGTCTCGTTGTGTTGATGGGGAAGCCCCAGAGGCCCAGGGAGCAAAATGACTTCCAGGAGCTCAGTGGAGCACAGCACAATAACAGGTCCCCTGCCTGCCATCCTGTCCTCCTCTAGGGTGTTTCCAGGGTCTCGTGCTGGCCACGACTCTGGAGGAAACACACTTTAGACCCACAGGCAGCTGGCCTGCATGGGACAGACCCCAAGTCACTCCACTTCCAGAACAAAGCCACCATTTGCCAGAGTGCTTCACTGATGATGGGGCCAGTGCACTGATAGGACAGGGGCATGTGCCTCTGCAGAGGGCTTCAAAGGGTGTCTTGGGGCCTGTCATTTGAAAAAGAATATTACAAAAAGAAATGGAGCCATAAGCCTCAGTGATGGTGGTTTTTTGGTCATTTTCTCCTTGCTCACCTCCCTCTCCTGGCCAATGTGCACAGACAAGGGAGGCCTCTGAGAAACCCTGTTCTTCCCTCCAGCTTCCAGCTGCAAGTGATTGTCAATGAGAATCAGGACCCATTGGCTTCCAGATATGGATGAGGCAGAGAAAAACGACCTGCCTAGGCTTATCTGCAAGCTTCTCATACTGTCCCAATGTTCTCTTAAGGCCCTGTGCACAGATAAGGAACAGGTGAGCTGAGATTCATCAATCTCCCTCCCTTTGATGGGTGGGGTTTTAATGAGCACCTCCCAAGGAGGCTTTTGTGGGCAGTGGTCTAAGTCCGTTTGCCAACTCTCCTGAAAGGATGATGGACCCCAGCGGGAATCCTGGGCTGCAAATGAGCTGCTGTGACCATGCCTGAATGCAGGCATTCCCCTCCCAATCAGCCATGCACAGTGGGAGTGCGCAGATGCTTCCAAGGGGGTTCACATGTAGAGCCAGGCAGCTCGCTGTGCTTAAGGGGCTGTTGCCAGGATTCCAAGACGAAGCAGTGCAGGTGGAAAGAACAGATCTGATACTAGCTGTAGGGATAACCAAGTATCTCAAAACCCAGAGGGATTGGTTCAGTCCTACGTAAAAGAGTCTAACAGGCTGAAGGCCAACACGGCACTTTCCACCTAGGATGGGTGCAATGAGGATTATAGCAGGGTGGTCTCTAGCAAGTGTTGCCCCCAGGGGTCTTAGAGATAGTTGAAAAGAGTTCAAGTGATTGATAGTACTAAGAGTGCTCAATCTTCATCTATCCACTCCAAATATAGGAGGAAGGTTGGGCTGTCGTACTGATGATCCCTAAATACCTACAAGGCATGTTGATTTCTAGGTACTGGCTGGTGGGCTGACCTTGGGTGATCCTGGTAGCACGTGGCTCTTCTTGAGCTCATTCTAACAGAAGTTGAGCCCTACATCCAAGCAGCCTACTGTGACTTCAACCACCTTGCTGAATGGGCATGGTTAACTGGGAGAAGGGTATGAGAATCACTTGGATGAAAGAAAGAAATTACTAGGTGCAAGAGGGAGGAAGAGAGACCTGGGGCAAGAAGCTAAAATCGTCCAGCAGCAAGAGATCTTCAGAAGGCTGTAAATAGCAACAGAAGTAGCCAGGAAAATGGTAATCAGTGGGAAGACCTGGATCCTATCTTTGTGACCTTTAGATAAGTAAGTGTTCACCTTCTCTGAACCTCAATGTCCTCCTCTGAAAATAAAGGCTGCTCAGTGAGATGACTTGGACCAAGCTTCCTCCTGGCTTTGAGGATCTGATTCTAATGCTGATTGAGTGGTAGAAGTTGGGCATCTCTGTTTAGTGCTGTTTTATTAAGAGAAGAAAGAACCCTGAACCCTTAACTTGGCCCCTGCCCTCCCCACTCTGAGACCATTTCATGCTATACCTAGATATCTCCTTGGCCAGAGACCACAGTAGGGAAGAGATGGACCATCTGAGCAAAAAATGAACATCACCAAGCAAACCAAGATTTGCCTCCATCCCCTAAACACTGACCATAAACAAGGATGTTTAACTTTGAAAGAGAAGACTCAGTGACCATCCTTCAAAGGGCTAAACTGGTAGCAAAGAGAAGACATAGGAGGGAAATAGAGCCAAGATAAATTACAAGTTGCCTCAGATACTTATGTCAGTGGTCATGTGAGGAGAAAAGACTTCATCCTATAATCCTTAATCCTGTAGAATAGAGAATGTTTTCTATAGTTCCTGGGAATAGAGAAGCTCTTTGTTACTTGAGGCATTCAAGCAGAAGTATGGCTCCTATATGACCAACTTGACACAGATAGTGTAGTGGGGAAACCAGCTCCGTATGCACGGTGGTCTCAGCGTCCCTTTAATTGGCTCCAAGGGCCTGCTGCATGCCCCCAGTGGGGAAAAGGCAGGCGCCCTCCTCCGAGGGCTGAGTTAGGACATGGTGGTGTGAAGTCAGCTCCTTGGACTCTCCTGGACTCCAGACTGAGACACCTGTGTCAGTTCTGTCAACAGCCAGCCTGTGACACTGAGCAAATCACCCTCCCAGTGCCTTGGTGTCGTCATAGATCAGATCACACCCCCCAACCATTTGAAGGCACCTCTTACAAAGGTTTTCATGAGAACCCCACATTTATTCCAGGCAAACTCTTCTGAAGCATAAAGCATTCTGCAAATGCATTAGGGCTTTTATACCTCTGACCCCCTAGAGTCAACAATCTCATCCAAGAGGAAAAAAAAATTGAACTGCTGCTATTCTCTGGACAGATTTTAGAGCCCCAAGTAGGGCCTCCCATAAAACAAAATCTTAAAACAAGTGAATCAATAAAGACCTTGAAGGTTGAGAACTGTCAACTTTGGCCTAGAGAATCTGAGGTTCGCAGACTCCTTCGAAGGCCCTGTGTCCTGGACGAAGGGGAAATTTCAACATGGGATGTAGCATTAAAGTACATGCACAGCCTTTTCAGAGGAGTCTTGAATGCTCCAGTGTTTCAGCCCATTGGCCCAAATGCTTGGGACTGGTGGCATTCAGGTGTTGTCTCCTTTAAGAAATCCTGTAGGTCTACTCTTTCTAGGGAGCAAAGCCTCCTTTCTGGGAGATCTCGTTGGGGCCTTGAGACAGGCCAGTAAACCGTGTTCCTTCTGAGTATAGCCAAGGTCCATTTCCATGCAAGAGCCATGAACTTCATTTACAAAAGAGGAATGGGAAGATGGATGAATGGGTGATTTTTAGAAAATGGCAGGGATGGTAATGAGGGAAATTAAAGTCCCCTCAGTGAATCTGGAGGTCAAACTGTCCTTTAAGCCTGTTACTAAAAGAGCCTCCAATGTGCCATATTCTACAGCCTGAACTACCCCCACCACCTCCCCCAAGAGGATAGCAGGTCTTCCCTTTGGGGTCATCCCCTATTGAGAGTAGGGAGGAATTTCTACACTACTCAGACAAAATTGTCCCCTGAGATTGGCAAGTTCCCAGTAGGCCAAGACATAGCTCCTTGCCTCTAAACTCTTCCTGAGACCAGTGTGAACTTTATCCTATTTACAAATCAAATGCAATTAGAGACGATATTTCTTGAAATAGATATGTATTTTTAATGAGGAATGCCCTGTCAATTTTCATGAGGAAAAGGAACCACAGCCACATACTAATACCCATTCTCACCCAAGCATTCCAACACTGTAATTCTTATTTATGCAGGTAGGTGCTGCACAAAATCATCAATAAGAGGGAAATAGATACTCTGGGGTTCCAACAATTTTCCCGTTTCCCCTGACAACTCCAGTTGCATGGTAAATTGTTGGAACTGGAGGTGACAAAATTAAAGATGTCTTTTATAAGTTATTGTTATTGGCTTTGGATTATTCCATTTCTAGTTTTCTTGTTGATAGTACATACCAGTTGTTTAACAAAGTGCATGCTTTTTAAAAAATGTTTGAACTGGCAAGCTAAACTGATCTGGGTCTTCTTGCCCGCCTGCCCCTAAAAAACATTAATATAATTTAGAACCTAGCATTTAGAAAATATGGCCATGACACATCAGGGATAAGGACTGCTTAATGAAACATGCTTGATTTGGCAAAAGACGATAAATCAAAAACCTTGTAGGTTTTGTCTTTCCGTTTTGTTTGGAAGCAGCCAAAAGCAGGCTATGATGTGTGATGGGAAAGAAAACGGAATACCTAATACTTCCCGTTTTGTCACGACACACGTGCACACAGAAGCACACACACAACACACGCACACAGTCACTCAGTCCTTAGGGAGGAAAAGAGAAAGGAGTTAGGTCAGAGACACCACTAAGGGTGGGCGATTGAAGGCTGAGCGTGATGTGCAGCTTTGGGGTGGGTATCCTCTCAGCTCTGTCTCCGTGGTCTTGGTCTCACATCTGTCCCGGGAAAACCACTGCAGAGATGGGGTGGGTGGGGTGAGAAATGTAAGGCATAGTCTGCTGGGAAGGAAGGAGGAGATCCATGCTTCATGCTCAGATGTGAGTTTCAGAGGAGTATGGGCCTGTATTTCCCTTTGGCCTGCTCTGTCTGGCTGGAAAGGTGGGGGAAAATGAGACCAAGAGACCAAGAAAGGAGGAAGGAGAGAAAGTAATAATGATGACAATAATAATAATAAATAAATAAGAAAAGACGAGTTGGACCAATGGAAATTAACACCAACTATGACAAATGACTTTTCTGTCCCATTTCCCTCCCCACACCTAAACGGACTTCCGGCGTTTCATCAGCCTCTGGTGGTCGGTAAAGCTGTGTAACCCAGGAGAGATGGAGCTAATAGGCGATGGGAAGAGGCTGTTTTTTAATGTGCTTGGTGAGATCTCCTCGATCTTGTAAGAGATGGAGTGGAAGTAGTGAGGGGCAAGCTTGGCGCTGAAGGAGTTCTGCGGTGCCACCGAGCGGCCGCCATAGTCCTGCGAGCGGTAGCAGGTGCAGGAGCACACAGACTGCAGGTCCGGGACGTCCGCCTTGTACCTGGGCCGGCTGGGCCGCGGCTCCTCAGGGATGTGAATGACCATGCTGTTGCGGTTTCCGGCGAGGGATGCCCTCTCTTCAGCATCCCGCCGCTCATCCTCACTGTTCATGGTCAAGAACCTGAGGACGACCAGGTTGAGGAAGGCCCCGATGACCGTCAGCCCCACCAGGATATACATAAAGCTAAAGGCCACGTAGAGCGGCTTCTTCTGCAGGGCGCCCTTGGTCTGCAGGGCCACGTAGTCCCCGAACCCAATGGTAGTCAACGTGATGAAGCAGTAGTAGTAGGCGTGGAAGAAGCTCCACTCCTCACACTGGGAGAAGGCGGCCGCCCCGATGCACAGCGTCCCCATGCAGGAGAAGAAGCCCACAGTCACCATGTTCTCCATAGACACGTCAGTGTTGCGCATGCCACAGCACTTCTTAATGCGCTTCAGCAGGTAGCGCACGAAGGTGTTCATGCGCTCGCCCAGGCTCTGGAACATGACCAGCGTCAGCGGGATGCCCAGCACGGCGTAGAACATGCAGAAGGCCTTGCCCGCATCGGTGCCAGGTGCAGCGTGCCCATAACCTGTGGGAAGGGGATGAGAAGAACAGAGAGAGCAAGTGAGGAGGGGTCTAGAGGTTAGGGGAAGGGGGGTCGACTTGGTGCAGTACAATGCAGAGGGACCTGGTACTGGGGGAATTTCCTCCGCAGGGTAGAGGGGCATGGCCATATCTTGGAGGGAGGAGAACAAAGGAGAGCCACTTTCTGAGAAGTCACATGAGCTTGGGAGATAGCGGGGTGGGGGGGGGGGTAGGAACATTTCAGTAGGGCGGGGATTTGGGATGTGCTGGGATGGAAGGGAAGAGAAAAAAGAAGAACCAATATCACTTGCAGTATGCCACTGAGAGGGGATGGAGGAACATTCTAATGCCATCTTAGAGCCACATAAAGGCTTTAAAAAGAAAAAAGCAGATTCACTACTAAGAACTCCAAAAGTATCAAGCCCAAGGGAGAAACCTCTCTATGTCCACTATGGATTGACATGAAGAGTGGATTTTCAAAGAATGATACCTGCCATGGGCCAGGCACAGTGCTGAATCCTCTTACAGACATCACCTCATTCTAGCCTCTAAACCACCATAATGATTCCAACCCCACTAACAAGAAAACTGAGTTAGTTACTTAATAGCAGGGTAGCTTGATTTCTTCAGAGTTGGGATTTCAGCCCAGAGTTTTCAACTGCCAAGAATGAGGCTCAAAAGCAGAGACTTTGAATCAAGAGAGGCAATTGTAGAGTGAGATGTAAACGCCACGAAGGCATACTTTTAAAAATGTTTTGTTCGCTGCTGTATTCCCCCATACCTAGAAAGTAAAATATTTATTTAATAAAGGAATGAATAAATTTACACCGCTCTATCAATGGAGCCTGGATAGAAATGAGGAAACAACCCTTAAAGACCTTATGTGTGTAAGTACTTTTGAAATTCTTGATGCAACTTCATTGCGTGGTTGCTGCAGGGAATCCAAGTCAAGCCTGTATTTCCTCACATTCGAAATGAAGGCAATGATGTTGAATAGGTGAAGTCAGCTGCAGGGTCACCCAAGCTGGTCAGTGACAATGTCAGAACCAGGATGGGATCTTCTCAATATGGCAGAAGGAACAAGAGACTCAGTAGGTTCAAACTGTGGGACTAACACTACCCAGAATAAAAACCTTGATCATGGACAATGTTTGGACTGAAATTTTGAAGGATGTACCTGGTCTTCCAACATCTAAAATCCTGCCCATCAAGACAGATTTCCCTGATGGGACCCTGTCACATGTTCATGGTCACTTAGCTTGCTTCTTTACCTTGGGTTCCATAAGCTTTTCCAAACCCATATGTCTTTATCTGTTACATGGGATAATTGTTCTTCGGTGGCGTTGTATGGATCCGCCGAGATCAGACAGCTCCTAGCCCACAGTCTGATACACAGTAGGGACCTACCAAACCCCAGGACCCTCTACCACTCCCTCCTGCAGGAAGCTGCCTCTGACTGCTCTAGCTCACACTTCTCCATCAGGGCTTCATTGCCTGTGGCTCAGTCTGTCTGTCTCCGGTGGTGTGAATATGTGCCATGACCTACCTGCCCCCATGGGCCAAACTCTCACTTGAAAAATGACATCACATGTTTGCCTCCAGAAGGCCTTCTCCCCATCCTCTCTGGCCTTCAATCCCAGCTAGCACTGAGTTAGCTCATGCTCTAGTAAGCACTGCGCTCTGACACCCCTTAGTCCTTATGAAAGAAGAGATGATGTGACAAAGTTAGGCCAGAAAGGACAGAGTGGGGAAACAGAAAAGCTGAAAAAAGAGAATAGATATATCAATTGAAATTATCCAATCTGAAGAGCAGAGAGGAATAAAGATTGAAACTAAAGCCTTGGGGAAGCTGTAGGGCAATATCAAAAGGTGTCCCAGAAGGAAAGAGAATGAGAATTGAGACAAAAAGAAGAAATAATGGCCAAAAGTAGCCAAATTAAGGTTGGGCACAGTGCTTCACACCTGGAATCCCAGCACTTGAGGCCAGGAGTTTGAGACCAGCCTGGCCAACATGGTGAAACCTCATCTCTACTAATTTTGTAAAAATACAAAAATTAGCCAGGTGTGTAGTCCTAACTATACGGGAGGCTGTAGTCCTACTATACGGGACCTGTAGTCCTAACTATACGGGAGGCTGAGGAAGGAGAATCACTTGAACCCAGGAGGTGGAGGTTGCAATGAGCCATGACTGTGTCACTGCACTCCAACCTGGGTGACAGAGCGAGACTCCATCTCAAAAAAAAAAAAAAAAAAAAAAAAAAGCCAGATTCAAGAAGCTCAGTGAACCCCAGGCAGGACAAATACAAAGAAAACCACATGCCAGAGTCAAGCTGCTTAAAGTCAGAGAAAATAATGAAAGTAGCCAGAGAAAAATAATATACCACATACAGGGGAACAGGAATATAATATTGCTTTACTTCTAAACATAAGCAACAGAGGGAGGGAGCAGTGGAAGCATGGCTGTAAAGAACTAAGACTGCTCACTGAGAATTCCATATCCAGAGAAATTATCCTTCAAGAAAGGCAAAACAAAGACATTTTCTTTTTTTTTTTTTTTTTTTGCTTATTTATTATTTCCCATTTATTTATTTTTAAGTGTGTTTGCTTTCCTGGGCCAATAACTATCAGAAAACTAAAATAATGGCAAAACAATTATTTATGTTTTTCTATAATGTTTTGATGTTCACACTAGTGTGCGCTGTTATGCTTTATATAATAATTAACAAAGACATTTTCAGATGAAGTAAAACTAAGAGAGTTTATTACCAGCATATCTGCACATAAGATTACTGAAGGCTGCTCTGTCTGGGGAGAAGGACACCAGATGGAAACTTAAGTCTTCAGGAAAGAAGGCACATCTTGGCAAACAAGTAGGGTAAATATAAAAGACGCAGGGCTGGGAATCCTACTATATCTCCATATAGCTCACCTGTAGAGCTGGTACCAAAAAAGCCAGCTGGAATGCTGGAGAATAACAGGAGGTTGTTGGAAACTTATTAAGTGGTAATGTTCCATATGTGATATATTTACTGGAAGAAATCAACACTGCATTTTCTGGGTCAAAAACTGCACACCAGGTGCCAGGGTCCCCCACCCCGACTTCTGTTCCCGCTAGTAAAAATAAGCAGTTTGCCTTGACAGGGCTTGGACAGCAGTACACTGGGATGTCCTGTCTCCTCCTGTCTTACTAGAGCATGAAAGAACTTGATCACTGACACACCATAGTGTTTCTCACTGGTCCACTGCATCGATGACATCCCTTGGTAAGACACGTGCATAAGAGAGTATGGGAGATGAACAGCGCTGAGGTTCGGGGGTCTTCCCCATTAACACATTTCCTGGGGGCCCAGTGGTCTGGGGAACCAGGACCATTCCCTCTCAAGTGAGAGACAAGTTTCAGGACTCCCAAGGCCTTCTACGAAAAAGAAGGTGGTACAGGGTATCCTCCACTGTCCTATTTAGGCGTTCCCAGCCACACCCTGATCTCTATCCTGAGAGCTACATCAAGCGTCCCTTTGCCCTCTGGTTTCCAGCTGGGTCCATCCAATGGACAGCCCCAGTAGATCAGAGGAAGGGAAGAAGAGGAGGACTTCGGCAATTAGCTGCATCTGCCAGCAGGCTCACAGCAGCTACTCTCTACAAGTTCCAGGAACTGCACCCTTGGCGTGTTAATAGCTCTCCACTGGTGCTCCACATACCCCTCATTGCTTCCCCCAACCCTGCCTACGTGTTCAAGAAGAATTTATAAATAGCCCATTTATTAATCATTCAGTGTGAGAGCACTATTTCCTGCAGAGACCCTGTTATACCATCTGTTTTCCCCTGGGTCTGCTTAACAAATCTGCTTATGATAGAACACTGCAGGTACTGTGTACAAACAGGTCTGCGAATATTAAGTCCACATGTCAGATGCTCACAAATACTTGCACAGAACACACATACGTGGCATCTATGAAGACTTCAGTGTACACGCAGTGTACACTTGGAACCTAATGTGTAGAATAATGGCACATGTGACATAGTAGCACACTATATATAGATAGATTAGACAAAGAGGCACATAACTACAGCACACCCATATTCACCAGTAAATATTGTCTATGCAGTGTGTGTGCCTGTAGAACACACATGACACAGGCTGTATGTGCCACACCTATGTATATGCTGCAGACTGCACGTTTTAGTAGCACACACCATGTCTACAGATTGTATGTAGAAGATACAATAAAGAACATAGAAAATGCATGTATGTTGGACACGTGACACAGAAGATGGCCTCTAAGCTCTTCCCAAGAGGAGAATGAGGTACAAATCTAATGCATTCCCCCAGCACCTGTGTGACAACTCAAGTCCTGAGAAACTATTTTTTTCCCACCTGCAGATTAACGTATCCCAGCATCACCCGCCCGGGGGTCAGAAGATATATTCATTCATCTACTCATACATTACCCATTCAGACATCTCCATTGACTGTGCCCTGGGACCTGCTCTTGGCACAGGGGATTCCACAAAAACTTCTTTCCTGGAAATCTCCCAAGGGGCTCCAGCCAGCCTGTACCAGGAGCCCTGCCCAGTGCCCAACACGAGCAGGTACAGATAGAGGCTGGGGCTTGGATGTGGAAAGGCCACAGGTGACCCCTGGGCTGTCTGTTCCCGGTTACCTCCTACCCCACCTGTGAACTCAGGAACCACACATGCCCAGGTGGATTTTCCCTCTAGGACTCCAGGCTCCTACAATACCCTACCGCCCCCTCCCCCCACCCCCAGGCACTACAAGGTGGTGACCTTCTCCATCTCTGAGGACCACAGAGGTGGCAGAATCTCAGAAGTCCCACCCACCACTGGCCACCCTTTCCTCATCATAAAGGGATCACTTATCCCTTTGGCAATGAGATTTCTGAAATTTATCTGCACAAAATTCAGGAGGCACACACAGGGCACCAAAGGTAGAGATAATGAAACCAGGACTCCCGGAGAGGCACCTCCGACTGCGGGTGAGATCTAGCCGAGCAGCCTCAGTCACTCGAACTGTTTCACAGACGTGTAAGATGAGGCTGCAGGAGGGCTGCCAACTCACAACCGCCCCGCAAGAGGCCACATCATCCTTACCTAACCCAATGCCTGGCACCCCCTACAAGCACCCAGCCAACAGCAGGGCCCTAAGCCAGAGCCCCACCAACTGAGGAATGCAAAGACCACGCACAGGGTACAAAGCCCCTGCACGCAAGGGACGCAGCCAGCCCACGCTGCTCACCTCCAGAGCTTCGACTCCTGTTTTGCTGATGTCTAGGGGGATGCTGAGTTAGACACGCTGCCTTTGGGACCTGGTACTGGTCCACATGGTCACAAGGAGTCAGACCTCTGGGTGTGAGGTTAACCATAGTGGCGCTGGTAATAGATAGCACTGACAGCCTGAAATTCGGTTTCCAGCACTGCTCACACAGCAGCGGCATCCCCGACACCATCCTTCCCAAGATTCCAGGATGCCGGCACGGTTCCGAGACCCCGGAGGGAGCTTACAATCGGTTCCAGTTGAGTGGCTGTCCCAGCTTTCTCAGCCCGGCTGGCCCCTGCATCACTCAGTGCTTTGGGCTCCAGGGTCCTGCTCTGCCCACCCACCCACCCTCCCCTGGCCTGCTCAGCTTTGCCGACAGGTGGCAGTGCCCAGGACCAGGCAGGGTGAGTAGATGTGAGTGTTGAAGGAGATCCAGGAAGACCCCCAGCTCAGCCCAGCCCCATGTCCCAGCACATGGAACCAATCCCTCGAGTGGCAGCCCCACCCAGGGGTCTGGAGCATCCTAGGTCACCTGCTAAGTGAAGCCAGCCCTAGAAGAGAACCTCCAGTCCCACCCGGCCCACTTCCACAGTCAGAGGCAACTGACACCTGGGGGCCGGTGATGCCCAACTTCACAGGGCAGGCCGGTGATGGGGTTCCTGCCCTACAGATCTGGAAAGGGGACAGTCATTGTAAAAATGGCAAAGCCCACTTGGAAAAGCTGACTCTGCACTGTGCACTATGACTCCTGAGCACCCCGGGATGACCCCCCTCTGCTTCCTCATCTGTGAAACAGGGCAGAGGACGTGAATCAGAGCAGACTGAGAATCAGCCCCCTCACCAGGCTCCTCCCAGAATTGGCCAAATGCATGGGTCCCCTCACCGAGAGCTGGGCCCTGCAGCCTCTGAGCTGAGCCCCACCTCAGGCTGGTGTGCAGCCCTGGGGGTCAGGCCTTCCAGCCCCCAAGTGCCCATGTGGATCTGTAGCCAACGATGTCTGGGCCCAAGGGAACTGACAGCCTGCCTGCTTCCACAAGGCCTTCTTAGCTGGTTACTAGGTGCCTCTTCCAGCCCCGGACCCTGGTGGAAGGCTGGGGGCTCCCAGGACAGCACCCACAGGCTGTACTCCTCACCTATCCAGACACTGACTGGCCCTGCTGGGGAGTCACAGCCTGGGCCACCTTGGGCCAGATCGTGAGCTCCCGAGGAGAGCGGAGCCCACTCCTGACTCAGCTGTGCAGATCCCAGAGCCCAGCATGGAGGAGAAGGCAGCACGTGGTATCTCCAGATGCCTTGCTGTGCAAGTGACTTCCATCCTCCCAGACCTGCCTGGAAGTCCCAGCCAATCCCTAAGCCCAGGGCCCAAGGTGGCTGGGGGCAGCTTTGCCCAAGACACAGCATCACCCAGCCTGATTTTCATGGCCTCTTTAATATACTTAGTGGGTCTCTTTGCTCTTTCCTGAGAGAGGCTTTGCAGAGAAGCAGCCTTCATCTCTCTGCTGCAGCTGGTTAGCAAAACAGGAAAAAAAAAAAAAAAAAAAAAAAAAAAAAAGGAATAGGCTCCATCTTCCCAGAGGGGAGAGAGGCAGAGGACAAGGAAAATAAAACTAATCATTTCTATTGGGTCTGGAGCTCCCCAAAAAACCAGCTGTGGCTGGAAGGCAGCACTCACTTCAAGACACCTGCCACTCCCCAGTGGCTCCTGCAAGGTTTCCCAGAAGTCACGGCAGCCATCACGTACCAGAAGCTTCCCAGCTTCTCCTGTTTTGAACAGCATTATTTCACTTAAAAATACTCTAAGCACATGGGACATAGTAGTGCAAGATGCATACTATATACATGTAAGTTAGACCATAAGAGGCACCTGTTCTGAGTCAAAGTATCCAGTGGGCTGTCCCCACTGGAAAAAGGCAACTAGGGCAGCCTGGGCCAGGTGGACTGCAGACCAGCCTCGCTCCTGCACTCCAGCGCTCAAGAGCTGTCTGTGGCTCCCCATGTCCCCCCTGGCAATCTAGGTACATCCACACCTGACCATGAGTGACCTTCACAGACTTAAAGGGTAAAACCTCTGCCCTCCACTGTGGAGCTTATTCAGGGGAGAGGTAGATAGAGCAGGACCTTTACCTTCCTGCCTCTGCAGCATTACTACCCCATTCCTTCCACTGGGGAATGCCCAGGCCGTTACCCCACTTACCTGATCCCTTGACCAGAAGCCATCAAGCTGAGCTTTGAATTCCCACTGCAGTGGGGTGGAGTGGAGGAGCTCAGCCCCTGGTGTCGGGCCAGTCCAGGTTTGAGCCCTAACCGTGCCCTCGTAGGGACTGTGGATGGTCCCCTCCCTCCCTGGGCCTCTTTCTCTTCTGTCACTGCAACCCCAGTCTCCCAGGGAGCCTGGCTATTCCAGGAGCTGGAGCGGCTGTCCTGCCGGTGAGGGGTGCCCATGGCTGTCCCACAGTTCCCTGGGACAGGCTGCCCAGCACGGGAAGGAGATGGCCATACAAGTATTTAGGCACTGAGAAATTTCCTGCTGGAAGAGAATGAAGTATTTATAAAGGACATGTAAAGTTTGTGCTGGTAAGAATTAAAACAGCCACAAATTCCATGACTCAGGGTGGCTTGGAGGAGGAGCAGGCTGGAGAAGAGAGCTGCCCTTGAGCCTCGGGCTTCCCACCTGGCTCCCACGGAAGCCTGCGGCAAGCATCCCACTCATCCTCCCACGAGCATCGGCCCTGCTCAGGCCCTGGAATGAGCTCGGCATGATTTAAACCCAGGCGTCTGAAAACACCAAAAGCAAAGTAATGCATGGGTTGCGTGTAGGGTGGGCAGCAATCAGTGGGTCCCAAAGTCTGGGTCTGGCTCCATCTCCTACTTACTATGACCTTGGGCAAGACACCTTAGATCCTCTAAGCCTTAACCTTCTCTTCTGGCAAGGGCAATATGGAATGAAGCAGCCTCCTCCAGTGGCACAGCACTTTACATCCCATGGCACAGCACTTTACACTTGACAATGTTTTTCCCAACTCATTCTTTCATGGATAAGGGATATCAGTGGTGGTGTGTCAAGTCCTCCTCTTGCAATATAACACAACCCCAATTTCTACTGGGCACTACACACAGGCTTGGTCTCCTGTTCAATCCAAGAAGGGAACGGTACTTTGTAGGCATTCTGATGGTTTCAGCAAAAGCCTCAGGGTTTGGGGCTTGACTAGTGACTCAAAGGCTTCTGCTTTTTCCTGCCAGACTGGAGGGTGCCAGGGGGTGAGGTCTGGAGCTCCTGCAGTCATTTCACTATCAGGAGGATGAACTCAGCCACAGAAGATAACATCCCGACCCCGATCTCAGAGCTGGGAAGCTGTACAGAGATGTTTCACCCTGCCTCTAAGCCTGTCCTACCCGGAGTCAGCCCAGCTCACAGACAGTTCATTCCGTCCCCCTGTAAATATGTTGGCTTTAGCCAGGGTTTGTTTCACTGTAAGTGATTGATTAACACCCAACCCAGAGTACACATCCTAATACCCTAGCAAGACTACAAATAACCTACAACAGGTTTGTCAACATAGCACTTTGCAATTCACACTCCCCTGTGTCTCTTGCGGTTTCTCTTAGAAGCTACCTCTGATATGTATGTCCTGGGGAGAGGGGCTGGAAGGTAACATGGCTGTGAGCAGGGAATGGCCAGCTGGCAGGCCAGGGCCTCTCAAAGAGCAGCTGCTCCCATCCTGGCCTCAGGACTGTGGGCCAGGGTGACTCAATTCTGAGTTTGAAAGAGAAGCTGAAAATATGGATTTTTTAAATGTAGTATCTAATTAGTGTCCAATTAAACATTTGAAAACATGGCACAGGCCAAACAAAATAAGATGAAATAGACCATCTGTCTCAAACAGAGGCCACACATGCTCCAGAAATGGTGAAGAAGGAACAGCAAGAACAGAAGAGACCTGGGGTTGTGGGGGAGGAGGTTGGCAGGAGAGTGAGGCGAGTCGGGGGTCAGTGAGACCCACAAACCGCACAGCTCCCCATCTCCTTTGCCTTTCCTCCCTCATGGTGTGAGGCCGCCCAGGACAAGAATCATCAGTTGGCTCCATCCATTTCACAGATGCACAAATAAAGGCGACATAGAAGCACCTCCAGCAATGGGCTGAGGTCAGCCCTGCCCTGCACAGAGAGTGCCGAGGAGCCCCATACCCTGGCAAACACGGTCGTTCTGGGTAATCTAAGGCCCCTTCCCACAATCGCCATGGAGAACTTGAGCCCCAGGCCCTGGCCCCTTCCACAGATGGGAACACTGAGGCCCTTGTTCATGCGCTCCAGGCAGGGCATGGCCCCCTCGTCTTCCACATCCACCCATGCTCCAGGATTCCAAAGCCCCAGCCCTGAGCTGCCCTCAGAGCCCTGACAACTGGCTTATTCTCAGGCTTGGCACCCTGTGTTCCCTGAAGGAAAATCTTGGCAGATTTGGTGTTTTATTTAATGAAAGCAATTTCCTCATATGATTTATCATTAATTCTCAAAAAGAACTTCAGTTCCCTTTTGGTTACCCTTCATTTGATGCCTTAAGCGGGGAAATGGACTAAATATATATAATATATTTCTAAAACATATGAGCTTGCAAAGCACAAATTTCCAACAACGTTCACGGAGGCCTTTCTCCTCGTCTGCTCCATGTAGGGCCTTCAGTGAGGCCTCCTCGGGAGAGCCCTAGGGCCCCTTCCTGAGGAAGGCCAGCCTCAGGGAGCCCCGGTGCCTGGCCCAGGGTTGCACTGGGTGGACATCTCGTCCCTGGTTGACCCATGGTTATCACTGACCCAGCACCTCTCGCAGTGGCCTTGGCCAGCCTGGCTCCGAGTGCAGTCGGCCACTTTCCAGCTCTGTGGTTTCACCTCCCATGGGCCCCAGTCCCTTCTCATTATGAGGACCCAGCCGAGATTAAATGAAGCATCTTCATCCCTTTTCTATGGATTGGAAGGCTGAGCCTCGGTACATAGCAGCTGTCATAGTTACATGTGCTTCTCCTTTAGTCCCCACAGCAACCTCACCAGGTGGCATCAGGAAACATCCTCTGCTGGCTGGGGCCGAGATGCATGCGGGGGCACCCCTGGGGAGGGCAGAAAGGCCTACACAGCACACCCCAAGATGTTCTCCACTCCTGGCTCATACCCAAACACCAAAGAAATCTGTTCTTAAAGCATTTTTAGCAACTTCACACCTAGGTGCATCACTAAAACCTAAACAAATATTTGTACCCATGTATTCACAGCCTAGCTTCACAACAGTCCAAACATCCATCGGTGGATAGACGCCTAAACAAACGTGGTCCATGTGTACAACGGAATGTGTTCAGCCTTAAAGAGAGATGCAGTCCTGACGGGCGTTGCAGTGCAGATGAACCTTAGTCAACTCAAGCTGGGCTGCCATAACAAAATATTATACCACAGCCCTGGGAAGCTTCAGCAAAAGACACTGATTTTCTCCACAGTTCTGGAGGCTAGGACTCCACAATGAAAGGGGGCAGATGCAGTTTCTGGTGGGGGCTCTCCCGGGCTTTGAGGGGGCCACCTTCCTGCTGTGTCCCCAGATGGTGCACGGAGAGACAGTGTCCCCGTATCCCTTCCTCTTCTTAGGAATCCTAAACCTGCTGGATGAGGGCTTCACTCATGTGACCCCATTTAACCTCAATTACCTCTCCTAAAGGCCCCATCTCCAAATACAGTCACATTGGAAGTTAGGGCTTCAATGTGTGAATTTCGGGGGTACACAGTTCAGTCCATAACCTTGAGTGACAGAAGCCAGTCATGAAAGAACAAGTATTGTAGGAGTCCACAAACACCAGAACAGGGACACCTCTGGGGACAGAAAGCAGGTTAGCGGTTGCCTAGGGGTGGCAGAGGGAGGGGGTGTGGTGGGGGGGGGCACAAAAGGGTAAGGGGTTTCTTTTGGGGGTAAAGAAAATGGCTCAGAACTCAGTTCCAATGGTTGTACAACATTGCACTAAATTGTACACTGAACTATACTCTTTGAAAGAGGGAATTTTGCTATATGCATTTTACCCCAATTTTGAAAAAGCATTATTTTTAATGCTTCTAAGCTTTAAAACTCTTAAGCTGAGCCTCAGAGGATGAGGAAGTGGTAGAGGCGAGGCTTTGTGGGTGCTGGAAAGAAAGGGTCTGCTCGCAGGGGCTTGCTACGGGCCTAGAAACGCTCTGCAGAATCCTGGGCTCTGCCGCCGCCGCCGCCCCCCTCCCCGGGGCCTCTCTCTCGGAGGATGCAGGCCTGGGCCAGCCCCTAATCCTAGAGCCACACAGCAGCAACATCCGAGGCTCGCTGGTCCCACTTAGCCACCAGGCACAGGCTGCAGACACAGGCCTGAGCCTGCACCGTATCTGCCAATGGAAGGCCCGTGGAGTGGCTTTGGGGTGGCAGCTCGGAGAGGGTGTAGGTGAACCTCTCAGGTCCGGGGCCTTGGGCCTGCCAGGTACACAGAGGGGAAGACAGGTGCGTAGAAGGCCTTCTCCTGTGAAAGGGCCACACAAGCGCACTGCACATCATGTGTCCTGAGTCAGGAGGCCGACAGCAGGGTGAGTGGAGAAGGCTGGAGTCAAGACACACCCCTTCTCAGTCCCCCAAAATATCGAAGGCTGGGAAACACAGAAGCCTGCAATCACACTCCTGCGAGAGGCTGGAGATCATCCATCCCCCAAGCAAGTCTGCTTTTGAAAGAGGCTCCCAGAAAGTGTTGCCAAGAAGCAGCCGAATGGGCCACTAGCACGGAGAGCCTCTGCCTCAGGGGCTCCGCTCCCCGCAAGAGGCGCTCCGCGCAGCGCCGGCCACCGGAGAGGCAACGGCGCCCTCTGGCGGACACTCGGGCGACTGCAGGGACACGGCCGTGGGTGCGGGTCGGCCGCCCACGTTTTCCGGTGACTGCGTCCAGAACCCAGGAATCATCTGGGAAAAGTCGCTAATCTTTCTTTCTCATAGATGAGATGTCATGCGATGAATGTTTTCTCAGAAGCTGGCATCCATCAATGGCCTTTTAGCTTTGACAAAAGATAATGGTAACAGTAACGACTACCAGATATTGTGGGCTGGCGCTGGGCCAGGGACTGCGCTAAAATATTTTCCCTTCCTCAACCCGCTGGTTCTGGGGAAGGGGATACCCTTTGCGGGGTCAATAGTATTCTCTCTGTGGCATGGGTGAGAAAACGCCCCCTAGCCCTGCGCAAAGCATGTTGCCTTTGTAAGCCCCCAAGCCAGCCTGATGTGATCTTCAGCCTCTGCGCTCAGAGCCTGGCCCTGGCTGCAGGCCAGGCACCCACACCTGGTCAGGCACTCGAGAGAAACCTGCATTTTCCTGCTGGCCGCCTCCATCCCTTTCCAGCAAAATTCTCCTCACTCCCTTCCGTTCTACTCTTTCTTCCCACCACTAAATAATTCCTCTCCCACTCCAAAAAAATTTTTAGAAATACTACAAGAAAATGTGGGGAAACAAGCCTAAATTTAAAAAACAAAGTACAGAGGGAAAAATATATATAAAATGTGGCTGACTTTTGAAAAGTCTATGCTAGAAGAACTGAAAATCAAGCTAGGTCCTAATACCCTCTGTAAGTAATAATTGATACATTATGTTTTAAAGAAGTGAAATCAAATCAAACTTTAATTCCTGTTTTGTTTCTGCTGGATTCTCATTTAGGGCTAATTCACCTTGCAGGGTCTGAGAGGGAACAGGCAGAGTTCACCCTGGAAGGATCTATGGGTCAAAAGAACAAGAGCCTTGAATGCCTGGTTACTGGGAGCTGTAAGTTCCGGTCAAACCAGACCAGGTAAGAACCATAAAACCCGATGCCTCTTGGGAGGTCTGACAGTGGAAATGAAGGTAAGACATGTTGCATGTGTGACTTCTAAAGCATCGCTTCCTAATAATGGGATCACCTGGGATTTGCCACAACGCCCATTCTGTGTGGGAGGTGGGGGTGCGGGCTGGGGCCTCTGCATTTCTAGCAAGTGCCTCATTGACACGAGTCACCACAGACCCCACATCATGTAAAAAAAAAAAGGGCCTCAAAAAAGCAGGAGCAGGCAAGATCTGTGGGGTGCCCCAGGCCTTGTTCCTAGCATGTTTTCACTGTTAACACTGAACTCAGTGCACGCTGACAACAGAGTCAGCCCACGCTGGAGTCTGATGGCAGCAAACTGGCTTCCACCAGGGCCTCCCGCGTGTAAGGATGCTCATTTTCTCAGGAAGCAACAGAAGCAGGTGGGTTCTAGCAGAGACAGTCAGTGTCCACCCACATATGTGACCTCCTCCTGCTCCTGGGCACACAGCTGGGCCACAGAGTCCCTCACAAGTAGACATGGCCGTGTGACTCAGTGCTGGCCAGCAGGGTTCCAGGTCTGGCCCACCAAAACCTGCCGTATGATTTTTCACTCTCTGACCCTCTCTGTTTCTGTCTCTGCCTCTGTTTCTCTCTCCCTGCTCCCATTCCCCCCGCTCTCTCCCTAAAGATAGAAGCCTCAGAACCTAAGGTGGGATGGTGCCTCCAGCTGTTAGGAACCTGGGTTCTGAGTGACCACCTAGAGCAGGGCCCCTGCTGAGAAACAGTGGCTGTGATGCAAGAGAAAAAGTAACCCGTGATGCATGAAGCCAATGGCATTTGGGGGTACAGCTGCTATGCACCTAGCTCATAACATGTACTTAAGATGATTCTGTACAAGCACAGAAGTTGAACTTGGAGAGCAAAGACGTACAGACAGGCCCACCCTGCTTATTGTTCAACAAAATGCCAGAAGAACCCCTCGGTTTGGTGCAGTCATGTCCATGGAACAAGTGAGAAAACTAGGGCTCAGGGACACGAGTAGCAGTGGGGCAATCTGGCAGGGTGCAGCCTGCCGTGTGACGCTGACGGGCCATGTGCAGACACAGGTACATACACACAGGCACTCATAAACAGACACATGTATACAGAAACATGGACACACTCACATACACGAATATAAATACACATGACATGCTTACATACATACAGACATGCTCACACACACATCTGGCCTGAGGCATGTAGCTGAGGTATAATAGAAGCAAGATTAACCTGAAGATTGAAAGCCCTCCTCACTCCTTACCTAATTATAGTAAACATGCAATAAATGTGAATGCTTGTAAAAGGCGTAGAATGCTGCCTGGCACATAGTCACTCAGTCTCCTTCTTGGCCAAACAATGACAATCATGAGGACCTCCTGGAGCTGTGAGGAATAAATGATTTCAGCCAAGTCCCTTGCCCAAGGACACACGACTAATAGGTAGCAATCTTGGATTGCTGCACAATCCAAGGAGGTGCTGACCTCCTTCCGAAAATGCTGCAGGCACGCATGCACACACACTCAGACACACGTATACACTCAACAGGCACACTCAGAGACACGTACATACGCAGCTCAGAGGCCCGGCTCTCCCAGGCCCTCCCTTACATAACAGCAACCTGAGGTGTCTCCAAGTCTGCAGAGCAGAGTGGAAAAACCCAGGCTGTGAGGCTCACCAGCTCAGCCCAGCTGCTCTCGGTCTGTGCAGCCTCAGTACCTTGTGTCCTGGTCTCCCATCCTAGACAACCACCACCACATAGGGCCTTCCCCCAAGGCCTGCTGTGAGCGTGAAGACGACGACACACAAAGCAAGGGGCATGGCCTCCCTAAAGGCAGGGGCCTCTCCCTGGAGCCTGCAGCCTTTCGAGCTGCCCTTTGGTTCCCCAGAAGCCCTGTAACTATTGGCATCGAGCCTGTCACAAGCATCCACTTGTTTCTTCTGCTCTCCGTCCCAGGGCATTTGTGCCTGCCGCATACAGGCCTTATATATACCAGCAGTCCTCCTGGCACACCACACCTCGCCTGCTGGTTCACTCCCATGTCCCTCAACCCAGGGCTGGGACAGCTTAGCACGGTGGACTCATGGGGCTGAGTCAAGGAGCCCCTACTACTTGGTTTCCTTAGGCTATTGGGTCTCAAGTTTAAATGGCTTCAGGGACCAGGTAAGTGCCAGTCATGGGGAAGGTGATTCCCTGATGAAGAGGAGATCCTATGCCCACCTAAGGGGGCAGCCAACAAGTAGCTCGTTACTGGCTTGAGGGAATATGGCTCAGGGAGGCCTGACCTACCCCTCATGGGAAAGGCAGGCATCCAGATGCACCTGTGGATGGGCCATGTTGCCCCACGGCCTCCCTAGCCTCTTGTCTGCCCTCCAGATCCACCTTTGCTGGAGCCCCCCCTGCCCTCAATCTGCAGGTCCACTGATGCTGGCCCTGCAGGACGGCACCATCCTGAGATGCCCCCAGGCGCTCACCTCTTTTCAGGAGCCCCTTTTATGGAAGCTGCCTGGATTCCCCATGAGGGCGGGGCCAGCTCTGCCCTGCTGGGATGGACTGTCCTGCCCAGAGCAGCAGGAGAGCCTTGAGGATGGCTCGGACCTCAATTTGTCTCCAGGTCCCCAGAGCCAGGCCTGGCACTTAATAGGTAACCGTTCCCCAAACAGCTAGACATGGGAGGCTCGCACCGCTGCCTCCTCCCGAGATCATTTACCCTTGATTGAAACTGCGGGGAAGGGGAATCCTTGGGTCGACGGGAGCAGGAGGAAGACAACAGCCATCAGCCAAGGCCTGCCCTGAGAGCCTCCGTGAGGGGACAAGGCCCCTCCTTGGGTGTTTTACAAAGAGCTTCCGGGACTTCATCTAAAGGGTGTTGCCTGGGTGATGAGCAGGCGGGGGCAGCCACCTCCACAGCTGTGGTGCGAGGCGTCTAGGGCCAGCATCAGTGGATTCTCACAGATCACCGTCTGGGTCGTTCCCCTGCTGCATGAGGAGCCCTGAAGGGTAAGGTGAGCAGCCAGTCTGGGGCAGGAGCAGGCAGTCCTGTCAGAGAACATTCTAGGGCCTGTTTTACTGCCATGCATAGCTCTGTTGCCTGGTACATAGTAGCTCCTCATCAAAAATTGTTTAAACAAATAAATGAACAAACAGAAGTGCACAACAAATGTTAGGGTGCCAGGCAGTGTTCTAAACAGCAGAGTAACTGTAGGAGGTGCAGGTACTATCCCATATCATAAACAAGAAAACGGAGGCCAGAGTGTCTGCCACCTGGTGACTTGGCAAAAGGTGGATGCAAACCCAGAACCCTGTCCCAAACCTGTCACCCGGGCTACCTTGTTGCTAGGGCAGAGTCAGATTTTCTACATATGACATAGCAGCATTGCTCACTGTCCCCTGAGGAGAGCCTAGCCCTGCCCCAAAGGGCCAGCGGAGGGGACCAGGGCCGGAAGGAGGACAGCAGCCTTCAAAGAGGCAAGTGAGAGTGTCAAAGCAGACAACACAGCTTAGGGCCCTGACCCCAGGATCCTGTGGCTCCAGATTCTCCCAGGGTGTACACCTGCGTCCACAGGAACAAGGGTGACAGACCTGGGTGGCGGGGGCAACTCCTACCCTCATGTCTGGGTGGGTGAAGTGCTACCTGGCATTCCCAGTGCCTGGCACATACTGGTACCTTATCTCAGTCCTTCATTCAACAGATCACGACTGAGCACCTGCCATTGGCCAGGCACCGTGGTAGGTGCTGGGGAGTCAGGACCACGATGATAAAAATGGTAACAGTGACCACTTGATGCTAACATTTCAGGCATCGCCATCAGCTCAGGGGAGCCCAAGACAGCTTTAAATCAACTGCCTCGTCAGCAGAGGGCATAGCTATCATGAGGGTGTCGCGGGGCGGGGGAAGAACAGCTCTGGGGGAGGCCTTTGGTGTCCTCAGTCAGCAGAGGAGAAACAGGCGCAGCGAGGCAGCCACTCACCCAGGGGCTCACAGGCTGAGCCCCCTGCCCAGCAACAGGCTGTAAATGGGAAATCTGGCCCCAGGCTCAGCACCCAGAGAGAAGGGGAGGGGGCCTGCCCGCCCAGCTCTGAGGAAGTGGAGAACCAGCCCAGACACCACCAGCCCTGCTAGAGGATGCGTTTACAAACAGGAGCTGGCCCCGATTCATCTCTCCAGAGCCACGGAGCCCTTTTAATTAAAGCGACTGCCCAGCTGTCTGAGGATGAGGAATGGCCCTCGGGGCGCAAGAGCAGCCCTGCATCTGTCTTGTTAGTGGCTAGGTGTCCAGAAGCTGCTTGTGCAGCCTGGGCCCAGGGAGCTGGCGGGAGAGGGCTACCCCATCCCACAGAGCTGAGCAGGTGACTGCTCTCAGGGCCACACACTCTGCTCTACCCCTGCCCGAGGCCTCTGCCCCAGGAAGAAAGCGCAGAGCAGTTCAGCTCCATGGATGCTACAGGGGCAGTCCCTGCCTAGCTGCATGGTGCTCCTCTGTGGCCACCAGATTCTGGCCCGAGGGAGACCGGCCCAGGGAAGTTGGCCTTCGAGGGACCATCTGGGAAGAGCACTGGACTCAGAGTCAAGTCCTAGGTTCAGGTTACAGCAAGGTCACTGTTTCCATTGGGGACTCAGTTTCCCCTGTCACAGATTGTCCTGCCATGTGATGTAGCTGTGAGGGTGCCACACTGGGCCAGCTGGCAAAGCACTTAACTCTGATGAGATGTGCCATGCATAGAGGCATCACTGCCTTTACGCTCAAAACAAAGCCATCACTGGTGACCATCTTCCTGAGAGCGCCCTGGTGGATATTAAATGAAATCACGATAGCAAGCAGTAGGAAGCTGTCCATAGCTGTTAGTGGAAGCTGAGTCCCCTCCCTTGGCCCCATGGCTTCTCTGATCAAAACCTGTCCCCCAGAACACCATTCATCCAGGAGGATCTATGGGCAAAGCTGGTGCTACAGCATAGCATGAAAGTCTCTCCAACCTTTTTCAAACAGGATGAAGGGGATACTGGGGGAGCTCTGGCCTACCTGAGAGCAGCTCGCTCAGTCTCTCTGAGCCTCTGTTTTCTCATCTGTCAAAGGGAAGGGTGCCCCCGCATCTTTCCCACAGCATTGCGAGGTGCGCACCATGCATACCACACACAGCCCAGTCCCTGCCAGCCCCAGTGGTGTCTGTCTTCTCTCCCAAGCCAGCCCCAGGTGGCCCTATGTGTCTTTCTGCAAAATCCCATACCCCTTTACTTTTGAGGCCCCAACCACTCTCCCTCTGTCCCAGGCCAGGATTTCTCAAAGCATGGCTACAGACCCTTCATGGGAATCTGTCAGGTGCTGGTCAAAATGAAGAGTCCAGGCCCTGGCCCTAACCCACTGAATCAGCCCCCCAACAGCAGGACGATGACACCACATCACCTAACAAGCTGGGTTTTGAGAGCAGCAGCTGTATCGTGCACTGGGGTTTGGTACCCATTTCTGGGCCTGTGAGAGGGAAAGTTGGAGATCCAGGGGTCCCTGCAGTTTAGAAGGAAGCCCATGAGGTCCCCAAGGACCAGTCCCCACAGATTCAAGCTTCTTGGCCCTCTCTCTGCAGGGAGAAAACCATGCCCTGTCAGCGCATCGCCCTTGATACCCTTCCCAAAAAAGCCAAGGGTGACAGCTGCTGGGTGGACACTCTTCTGCAGCTGTCGCTGCTGATTCCCATCAAGGGCAGCACCAGCATGGGGGGCAGGCTGGCACCTCCGGGAGGGACACTTTTATTGTCATAATTACTCTGAAATAACAGGGAAGACCCGGGTCCTGGTGAGCCCACCTGATGTCTCAGCTGTTTGACCTTGGGCAAGTCACCTAACCTTGCAGAGAGTGAGAGACCTAAACACAAAACCAGAAAAGAAATGGAAAAAGCCTGCTGCTATAATCCTGATTAATTTATCTCCTGGACTCCCAGCCACATCTCTATTTTCTACTTTTTAGATTTTTCTATTTTGTGTAATTTGCTGATCATAGGAATAATACTTGCTCACTGAAGAGAATCACAAAAGAAATCTAAAGAAGCAGAAAAAAAAATCACCCACAACCCCACCACTCAGGAGGCAGCCTGGAAGCATCTTATATTCCCTGCTAGTCCTTTTCCTGAATATCTCTCCTCTATGGCTGAGAGGAGGTGGTATAGAAGTAATTACAGAGCCTGCTTTTTTTCTACTTATCAGAAAATGTGTGTGCTATCATATTGCCAATAAAAATTCTTCATAAGCATTTTTAATTCCTCATAAGCTTCAGGTAGATGTGGCATGTCTTCACCTTAACAGGCTAAATAGGGAATCTGTTAGAACCCCGTTTATGTTTTAGCCAAAAGCACACTGTTTCTGGCCCCCGGAATTCCGTTCATTCCATGCACAAAGACCAGAAACCAATATGGTGGCCAGGATTTGGGCTGGGCATTGCAAGAGTTTCAAAAATAAAGACCACCCTTTATTGGCCCAGCATCAATGATATTCTTCTTTTCATGGCATGCCCAACTGCTAGAGATGATGGCTGTCATTTTCCTGGATGAAGGACTGCTCAGAGAGGCTAAGTACCCTGTCACAGTTCACACAGTTCTCGAGTGGTGACACTGAGATGCCCGCCCTCTTCTCTGACCCCCAGCACCTCAGCTGTTCTCATGCTGGTGTGCTGATGGTCACAGCTAGGCTGGGATGAATGGGACCTGCCAGTCCCCATGCCCCGGCCCCCTGCCAAGGGTAGAGTCACTTCTTAAGCCATTCGCCTGTCTAGATGCAGAACCTCTTTTCCCTTCCCTATGGCTCTTTCCTTTCAGCAGAGGTAGACTCAGCTCCTGCTGCTGACCCAATGCTAAAAGTGTTTTCTGAGGTCACAAAACTTTAGCCAGCTTCCAGAAGGGCAGAGTGAGGACCTCCAGGAACTCAACTCTTCCAGAAAAGCAATGGGAATACTGGCAAAACCATCAAATCAACTTTTTTGAATTCTGGAAGTTAGCTGAAGTCTTGTAACAACTGGAAGTGTTTACGTAAGAAAAATGACTAAATTTCAGGAAGAAAAGAAAGGTTTATGGCATTTGAACCTGCCCTGGTCCTGTCTCCCTGCCTCAGCTGCAAGGTGACCTGGAACACCCATAGCTCAGCAATCACAATAGCTGTGAAAATAGCATCCTGGTGGCCATGGAAGGGCCACTCCTGTCTGGAAGCTCTGTCCCCAGAGCTCACTCAGTGAGAGGGCAGTATTTGTTGAAAACAATCAGAAGCAATATTTTAACACAGCAGCTGTCCAAAGTACCATGACCACTTGTGTCTAACAAGAGGCTGAGCAAAAGACAAAAAGGAAAATGGGAATAGGAGATTCAAAGGAGGCTTTGGAAAGCTATGACATACTCCCGGGAGCCTAAAAGGCTGTGTGCATGTACAAGGCAGTGCACTTGACATGGCCCCATATCTCACCTCCAGCTGACCTTGAGGCTGTGCCCAAGCAGGAAGGGAAGGTGAAGACAGAATCGTGACCTGCATGTCAGAGTGCTGACCGCATACCCCAACACACATAGGCTTCCTTGGCAGAGACTGCAAGGCATTTAAGGACATCTGTCCAGTCATCAGCCAACCACTAAGCTGACCAAGTGCCATAAGGATGTTCAAAGCACTAAAAGAACCATGTCTGAAGAATTAAAGGAAAGTAAGAGACCAATGGCTCACCAGAGTATGTGTAAACAGATAGAAATTTAAAAAATAAAAAGAGGAAGAAGAGAATCTTGCTCTTTGTGACTAAATAGATAAACCTGGAAGAAATTATGCTAAGTGCAATCAGCCAGAGACAGACAAATACTAAATGACGTCATCTAAAACAGTCAAACTCATGGAAGCAGAGAATAGTGGTTAATACGGGGCAGGGAAACAGGGAGGTCACAGTCTAAAGATACAAAGTTTGTTATGCAAAAAACCTTCTGGAGATCTGTTATATAGCACAGTGCTTACAGCTAGCAATACTGTGTTGAATACTTAAAGTTTGCTAAGAGGATAGATCTTAAGTATTCCTACTCTACACACACACACACACACACACACACACACACACACACACACACACACGATAATAGTAAGGGGAGTGGGAGGAAACTTCGGGAGGTGATGAATATGTCTAAGGCCTGAACCCAGCAGCAGACCTCATCCCTGGGCACTCTCCACACTTCCCTGAGCCACTGATGCCTCCTCCATGCCTCTCTTCCCATCCCAGCCTTGGCCAGACAAAGGGAGAATGTGAGGAAGCTGTGCTAGTACCAACACACGTGCAGGTCAAACACATTCCCTGATCTCACTGAGCACTCACTGCTGTGACCTCCATGGGGATGTGTCCTCATCTGTGGAATAAGAGAACAGGAAGTATGTTAGACCACATGCCCATACCGTTAGCTGGAATCTCTCTAACAAGCAGACAAGGCAGAAAGAGGGAAGACATCAAGCTCCTATTCATCCTTCAAAACTCAACCCAAATGTCCCCATCTCCAGGAACCTGGGAAGACATGACATGGATAAGTTGCTCCTCACCTGTACATCCCCATTTGTTTCACACTTACAGACGTGAAAACAAACAGCTGCAGATGATGAGACCACACAATTCATGAATTACCAAGCCTACGTCAATCAGAATTCCCAATGCCCAGCAAAGGATCTGGCACCCAGCAGGTGCCAAATACAGGTGACTATGTGAACGAACAGGAGCTATGGAAGACTTGGTGGGAGAGCCGTTCTTCCAGAATATTTGTCTGGCCATGATTAGGCCATGCCTTCACTGTTCAACACCTTCCATGGTTGCATTCAACTCAAACCAGAGCAGGACACAGGGCTGGTGAGGAGAGGGGCACACGGGCTACTGAAGGACCAGAAGCAGGGAGCTTCGCTGGGTCCCTCTGACTTTCCCTGAGCCAAGTGCCAGCTGCTTTGTCTGGGGATAGTCCCTACCAGCCTCCCTGGGTGCCTCTAATCTAGGGCACCTGCACCCACCTCAGGCTCTGGGGCCAGGCAAAGTCCCAGCTGGGAGAGCAGTTTTCCTTACGAATCAGCTGGCTCAGCACCCGCTGTGGGGTGGCTTCCCTGGGAGTCCCCAGGTTCCCCAGCCCAAACACATGATACATAGAGGCATCATCCGCTCTGCCTGTTTAATTAGCTGAGAACGCAGGAGGCCTGGAGCGAGTCCACCAGCTCTCTCTGGTGAGTTGCCCCTTCTCCCATTCACCAGTCCAACTCCTGCTGGGCCTCCAGCATCAGCCTCCAACTGATCCCCATTCTCGTGCCTTTTTCCTACCCATGTCCCTCATCCCACCCTCCCCGAGGCCCACACTGCCAGGCCGTAGCCAACCCCTGTGCCCCTCACTGCTACCTGCCACAGTCACTCCTGCCCCTCCCCTTCCTGCAGTCTCTGCCACCTCTGACAGGTTCTGGACAAAACCTGAGCTTTGGAGCCTAGGAGCCAGCTGTGCCACCTTCCTCATCCATAAAGCATCAGCTGTTACCCTCACCGAGCACTCGCTGGAAGGTGGAGACCACTAGCAAGTAGTGACACCAAGATGTGGCCCCGGGTGCTCTTTCTGCATCTGCTCATTCTGCAAGTGTGTCTGGCACACTGTCTGGCAGGGAGTAGTGACCAACACAGGGTAGCTCTCTCCCTTCTCTGTCCCAAAGCACCCGTGGAGCCTCAGGCCCGCAGCCGGAGAAAGTCCCCTGAGCCAAGGAACTGATGAAGGACAAGGACTAGGGTGCAAAGCCGTTTGCCCTGCAGTAGCCACGGCTCCCCAGCCCAGCGCTGGGGTTCTGGAGTCTGGGCCTGGCATGTGACGAAGGGGCAGACCCACATGTGACACAAGAAAAGGCTCAAAAAGCACATTCGTGTCAGGACTTGCAGCCTCCTGCTGCTTCTGAAGCCCAGTCTCTGGGTGACAAGACCCCAGCTTCCCTAAAGTGTCAGACTTCATGGCAGGGACCAGGCTGAGGCCCCCAGAACAATCTCCCCAGCCTGCCCACCTGCTAACTGCAGGGGCATGAGCCAGCCCTAGGAAGACCAGCACCGCTACACAGCTGGCCCTTAACCTCTCTGGGCTCAGGGTCTGCCTCTGCAAGATGTGCTAAGGACCCTAGCTCTGCCCCGTCATGGAGATGTCATCAGAAGAGGGAGTGACTGTGAAGGCCAGGGCCCAGTGACAGTGGGGGCCTGCCTGGTTCCCATACTAGCCTCCACCCACTTCCTGCCAGGCAACCCTGGCGAGCCAATACCTGCCTCATACCACACCCAGCCCTGGCTCATCCCCGACCTCCCAGGCCAGGCTCGGATGGATCTCAGGCCTCCTGGGCTCAGGGCCCTCTCCATCCCCAGCCAAAATGTCCTATCTGTACCCCAGGCACCATGCTAAGCTCTGTGAGGTTCCGAGGACGTAATGCATGCGACCTTCCCATCTGTAAAGCTCTGGCACATCAGCAGCGGGGCTTGTGACTAGAATCCTGGTCTGCCACCAGACTTACCTGCCTGTTATCCTACCCCAAAATTCCTCCTGAGCCCCTGACGCACTGTACATCTCCCATTCCAAGGATGAACCAAGTTGAGTAAGGCTGCTGGGATGTGGATGTGCTGGTCCCACAGCCTGTGACACCCCACACCCCTTTCTCCAAGAGAAAAGCCCTGGGGTCCTCCCCTAGCCACCCTAGATTGGGTTGGGGTCCTCGCTGGGCTCCACAGCCCCACTGCTCATCAGCATCAGAACACTTAGCATGGAGCACTGTACTTTCTTTGATGTGTCCCAGTCACATACCCGCGCCCCAAGCCACCAGGGCCTGTGCATCCTATAACCACAACCCCCCTTTCCCTGTGGGGCTGGCCAAGGACAACCCTGGACGGGGCTCCTGAATCCTTGGCAGCTCTGAGTAAAATTCAGGAGGGTCCAAGAACCTGGATGGGGAAAATCCCACCATCTTCATTTCCACCGCCCTCTGGCTGAAATTTAGCATTTCTTGTTGCTGCGTCATCCACAGAAACAAGCTGTATTTTCATGCCATGTTCTGTGGTTGCAGACGTCTTGAGCGTTGCAGACGTGCACCGTCACTAGGAGCTCACTGGAGGTGCCAGGCCTACCGGTAGCTCTCATTATTGAATGCATCAGTCAGGAAGCATATTTATCGCTGAATCACAGGTTTTTAAGAATTATTTTCATACCTGTGTTTCAGTTTTATTGGTTTCTTAGGACTAAATGAGATCACCAGGGAATCACCCTGCCCAGGGTCTGGCATCATGAAGAGGTCTGGCATGAGGAGGTGAGGTAGGTTCACTATCCTCTCCATCCCTGAGGCCCTGACCAAGGTGCCTTCCAGTGGGTCAAGGCGCCCAGGGACCTGTACTCTTGGGGGTAGCGGTGGGTGCTGTGGTGAGAACCCTGGGCCCAGACCCTGCAGGAACAGTTCATTCATACCTTGCAGCTGCACCCAGCAGCCACTCTCAGGGTGCCCTCACAGCATGGGGCTGCTGTCTGTGGGGCTCCCATCCTGCCCTCCTAAAAGTCATCCCAGCGCTCTCCCGCCTGCAGCCAAGAGCCCACCCTGGCAGGACATAGGGCTCAGCCCAATCAAGCCAGCACAGATGACTAGAGGGACCTGGGGCCCTGGGTCCTGGCACTCCTTAGCAGTCCTGAGCCCCCTGAAATGGGCATCATGACCATTGCTGTTTTGGAGGTGGAGCAGGGTGGACAGCGTCGATGACCAGAGCCTGCTGACACATGCCCAGCAAAGGTGTGGCACACGGCGGGCCTCTCCAGAAGCTGGCAGCCTCCCACTCTGCCCCAGCACTCCGGCCTGTCCCCCGCCCTCTCTGCTACACACCCAATTTCCAGGATACCTCACTGCCACCTCTTCACTGACTGCGCTGAGCCTCCTCTCCCTAGGAGCCCTTGTCCCTGCCGTGCCCGCTACATGGCTGCTCTCCTGGGGGAGGACCAGCCGACCTTTCCTGGTGAGTCCAGTGCAACTGCCCTGACACTGCTGCAGTGTGGCTGAGGACTCCAGCAGGAGACAGAGTGAGCACTCAGGAAGTAGTCACTGGAAGGGCTGCCTGGCTGGCAGAGCTCAGCTTCTGTGATGCACAGGCCTCCTCTCGGGCTCTGCCATGCAGATGTCCACCTCAGCTCAGGAATAGGAGCCAGCCAGCCATAACCTGGTGAGGTAGGGAGCTCCCCATGACTGGGAGTATGCAAGCTAGGGACAGACACATACTCATCCAAGATAGTCCAGAACAGATTCCTGCATCAGAGAAGGGACTTTGAAGTGTCCTCCTGTTAGCCACTTCAGCCACTCCTATAATCCCGAGTTACAAGTGTGACACAGGGGCAGCCCTTCCCCCACCTAAAATTATAAAGCAACTAAATTCCATTCCCCACCAAGAGCAGCCTGTGCAAACGTAGTGGCTCCTTCAAAGGCAACTGCTGAGACTTGGGAGAGGTGAAGAACATGGCTGGGACCAGAGGTCATTGCACGAAGACGATTCTTCCCCCACAGAAAAACTTGGGAATGGCACCAAAGCAATAAAATTAAAAACTTAAATTCACTCATTTGTTCAAACAAAAACAATCCACAATTTTAGTGAGCTCAAAAGCAATAAATGCATGCTTTACAAAAAATGTCAAGCCTTCCCACACATCCTGCTTCTGCCTGGCAAGGGGACAGTCCCTGGAAGCTGCCCTCAGGAAGTCATCCTGAAACCCCCGAGTCAAAATAGGACGCACTGCCCTGGAAGGCTCCTCCCTGCACACCTGGCTGGGCACACCTGGGCAAAGAGCACAGATGCAGGGATTCAGTGGGGAGCAGCCACTTCCACTGCAGCTTCTCCTGAGACCTGCACCCAGTCCTGGGGAAGGAACCGTGGATGGGCCCTCCATCCCCCACAGGGCCTGCTCAGGCCAGGGCAGGAGGGGACAGTACTGTTTGTGTGGCTTCATCTAAAGCAAATTCTGGAAGAGGGGATGCCAGGGAGAGTGGTGGCCCCCATGGGGAACCTGAGCAGCAGGGGGTGTTTTTGTTGCATCTGCTCAGGAAACCCCAGGAAGCATAGCTGTTGGCAGAACAAGATTGGGGTAGGTGGCCAAGGAAAAGAACTTGTGTCCTACGGTCAGATAGCTCCTGTCCCCTGCCACACTCAGGACCCCTCCCCTCCACCGAGGCCCAGCCTCTGCATCTGATAAGCCAGTGGCCCCAAGACCCATGAGCCCCTGTGGTCCCCCTGCCTGACCCCGTTGGCCAGGCAAGGAGTAAACCAGCCTGCAAAGGACATGAGCTTCTTCATGGGCCAAGTGGGATTCTCACTCCCCTGTTCCATTCCCGTCACTGCCCCACAAAGGAGGGGCTGCACACCAGCACCAGGCTCAGTCACAGCCTAAAACCCAAAAGGCCAGTGAGCCGGGTCCCCTCTGAATGCTCCCCACCATTGGTCTCCACCCTCTGCTGGCCGCGACCCCCTCCTCTGTCTGGATCTCCAAGCCATTTCTAGTCCCCAACGTCCTTCACCCAGACTGGGGGGTTCCAGGTGGCTCCCTGGAGGAAATGACATCAAACCTCCCTCACCCTTCAGGACTCAGCTGCAGCAAGACCAACCCCAGGGGTCCCAGGACTCACTGGGGAAAGGGGCTGCAGGGACTGAGGGACACAGGAGCGTTCTGGATCCTGAAGATTTCCCTCCTGGACCAAGGTCACCGTGCATGGGCCAAGGGGTGGGCCCAGGGCTTGGCACTGGGTCAACAGCTACAGCCATGATGCCGGCCCTCAGCAGGGTACAGGTGTACCCTGGCAGCTGTCACCTGGACAAGCCCACAGCTTCCCATTCTATGTCTCAGGTCTAACCAGGCTGCTGGCAGCCCCCACCCCACCCCTGAGATGCATGGGGGTCTCAGGGGCCTCTGCTCACTCCAGTCTGTGCCTGAAATTCCTCCCCAGGACACCTGGTCAAAGCCTCTCCCCCATCTACAAGCCCTGGTTCAACCGCCGCCACCTTCAAGTAGGTCCCGAGGTTCAGCCGAGCCACAGCCCCCAGCCCCCTTCCTCTGCACCATGGAAGGGAGTCGTGGGGGCTCTTCCCACACCTGCCCTGGACTCCAGCTCTCTGGACGCGGGGTGGTGTCTGCCTAGATCCAGGCCCCATGAGGGTGGTGATTGTGGTCCCCACCTCTGCCACGATACCCACGGTCAGGAACTGGTAGCTGTTGCCGAAATAACTGTAACTCTGGTTTGATTACTGTGGTTAGGAAGGGCCAGACCCAAGCCCATTGCAGTAAGGGCTTTCCAGGCACTATGGGATGTAGGTGCCATTATTGTCCCCATCATCCCTGTCCAACTGATGTGGAAAGAACCAGTGTCCGCAGCTTGTAGGAGGCAGCATGGACATCCAAACGCAGACAGGCTGAACCTGACCCAGAGCAAGAAATGTCCTTAGCATCCTGTCTCGGCAGCCATGGATATTCAACCAACGTCCTCAGAACATTTCTCCTTCCAGCAGGCTCCCATTTTTCCTCTTCTATTATCTGATTCCATTCTGTTCTGTTTCATTTTTTAATATTCTAGCTGTGACCCACTAACTTGATTTCATGACCCATTAATGGATCACAGCCCACGGCTGAAACCATATTCCAGGGTAGGGTTTTTCAGCCAGAGGCGGTTCGGGGTGGGCTCCCGCTGCATGGGCTTGGAACACTGAGTGGGTTCTGAAGCTCAAATTCACACCCTAAGGTGGGTGTCACTTCCTCCAATTCAGAGATGAGGAAACTGAGGTTCTAGGAGCCCATGCGGTGGACCTGGGTAGCACAGGTGGTTTCGCAACCAGGGCCACTCAGGTGCATGGCACCAGACCAGCCAGCCTGCTCCCTGGGGTGCTCCTGCCCTGTCCCCCCCAGAGCCTCCCACTGCCCTCTGGCTGCTGCAATCCCAGCATGCCTTGCAGCAGTGCCCACTCAGGCACTGACCGGGCTTCAGGGCCACCTCCGCTGGGCCCTGGCACTGCCAGCACACCTCTGCCAAGAGCCCTGCCTCCCCCACGGAGCTGTCCACCCCCTGTTCCAGAGGCTGCTGCCATCTCTGATCTATTTGTGCCTCCCCCCACATCCCCGCCCACAGTGCAGACAGACACGGGCTGGCCAACCAAGCCCCCAGGAGGTTAGCACCAGGTGCGAGGCGGCTGCAGAAGCCCTAGGCTGGCCTCAGACCCACGCACGGGGTGGCTTGCCTCCCGCATCGTGTAGGCTTTTGCTGTCCCAGAATTAACAAAGAGAGTGCAAGCCACAGACCACAGCCCCTTCTGGCAGGGGCACCCACCAAGTGCTCCAGAGTCCAGAGTGGGGCACAGGGAGGCGTTCTCCAGGTGCTGTGGGCCCGAGGAAGTCCCAGGGCACTTCATCATCTCGGGGCCCCAGCAGCCCCGCCTGCAAGAAGGGGTCAGGATCCCTTCACCTTCTAAAGGCTCAGACTGGCCCAGGGAGCCCAAGGCCCACCAGACTCAAGGATTCAGTTCTAGAGGGCAGAGGCTGCCCACCCATGCCTGCCCATGCCCACCTGCCCTCAGCGTGGCCCAGGGAGGGGCCTTCAGGGTCCAGGTAGGGAGGAGAGAAAGTTGGCATAGTCAGGCAGCGGAAGAACTGGGACCTTCTCCAGCCCACGGCTTCCCTGTCTGTACATTGAGGCCGGTGCCACCTCCCCACAGGGCTGCAGAAAGGTCTACAAGACAAGGCGCTCTTGAAAACCCTGAGCCTGACACAGGGCCCAGAGCAGGTGCTGGGTGACAGTCCCCTCCCTCCTGCCCATCCCCCACACTCTAGAGCCCTGCACCTGCCCCAGCAGCCTGGCACGGGCTTGTTTTGCAGAGAGCTTCAGCCAGAAGGCTCTCAAGGCACCTGGAGCCAACTAGCCTGAGCCATCCTGAGCACCTGCCCCGTGCAAGGCCCCAAGCGGCACACAGGAGGAATCCGCCATCGCCTGGCCCCTCCTCCTGCCTGCTCTCTGGCCTCCACCCAGAGGGCAGCAAGAGGGAGCTTCCCAAGCCTCAGACCAGACACTGCCCTGCCCGTGCCAGAAGCCCAACCCTGAAGACTCCCCAACACTATTGAGATGGCACCCCACCTCCTTAGTCCAGTGCCCCACACCCGTCCTGTTCTTACCCATTCCCAGCAAACTCAGACACTCCCTGGGGATGATGGCAGCTTCCCCAGGGTCCATGCTCTCTGGCTCCCTCACCCCATGCCCAGTGGCTTGCTTTCCCAGAAGGCTCCTTGCCCCTCTACTTGTCAAGTTGGAACTGGATCCAGTGTTCAGGGACTGAACTAGCTGTCACCTCCCCAGGAAGCCCTGCCTGCAAGCAGGAGCCACAAGGTCGCACCCCTCAGGAAACACTGTGGGCACCACCCTTCTTAACTTTGGAGCTCACAGGACCACCTTCATCTCCAACCAGCCATGTGCTGGTTCCGTTTTGCAAAGCCCAACACCAACAACAGACACATTGCCAAATTCCTTCATTTCTGAGTCTCTTCCAGTATCCCGTAGAGAAGACATGTGAGCACGGGCAGATGACAGTGCGCTCCGTGGCTTCTTTTTTTTTTTATTATGATTATACTTTAAGTTTTAGTGTACATGTGCTTCTGAACATTGATAAATAAGCAGAACAGAGATTCTAGCGGCCAGGTCAGCATGGAAAGAGGCCTCCAGGGGCGAGCCCCAGGGCTTTATCTTGGACTTGACCTGAGCAATACTTTTCATCAGTGACTTGGATAATGACCCAGAAGCAGCCTCTTACACAGTGCAGTGAGGTACAACCCACCAATAAATGGACAGTGCCCTAAAGGACTGTACCATGTTTTTATTGCTGAGAAAAACAGGGATTCCAGGGACTATTTGCTGACTGACTGAATGAATGAATGAATGCATCCTATCTTAGATGAAAGTTCTGGCCATCTTTCCAGGCTTTTGAAATCTTTTAAAATCCTGAATCTAGCAAGATGAAATAAGTCATAACAAACATGAATTCCTACAAATGGACTCAAAATACCCATAGCAGAAACAGAGAGTACCAACCAGTACCTCTCAGTTTAACACAATAAGCAGGCAGCTGTGGCTCCCCAAAAGGAATGACTGTGTGAAGCTCTATCATCTCTAATGGGGCCCCCTGGCTCCCTGTCCTAACACTGGCCGCCAGCCCAAACACGTGCACAAGGCGGGGTGCGCAGTGCACACAAAGGTGGGCTGGGTCCATCTGGGCACTGGGCTCCCAGACCCTACACAAGGGATCTCTCCCTCCCTCTGTTGGCGGCAGGGGGCTCTGCAGGTCTGAGGCTGGAAGGCAGGAGCAGAGAGGCTCAGGCTGGGCTCCGTGAGCACGGGCTTTTAGGGGAGCACCCACAGGGTGGAGCAGGCCCAGGATGGCAACTGGGAAGAAGGCATGGAGGAGCCGGTGTAGAGAAGATCTGAAGGTCCCAGGCTCCCCATTGCCAGGAGCCTGGGGGTGGTTGGTTGGAGGTCTATGGCGGAAGCTACCCCATCCATATCTTCATTCAGCCGTTCAACAAACAGCCCATGAGGACCTGCTGTTTGCCAGGCACAGCTGTAGACATGTGGGATTCTTAGTGAACAAAACTAGGTCTTTGCCTTTGTGCAGCTCAGATTCTCCAGTGGGAGGGGGTAGGGCGGGAGACAGTGCATGCCCAGCATGATGAACAATGAATGATATGGAAGGACAGATGGCTGGACGTGCACGTGGCATGTTCCCCTGCAGCGACCCCTGTGGCTAAGGGACAGCTGCGCAAAGGCCCTGAGACACCTGCGTGCTGGCCAGATGGAGGAGGGCATAGAGGCCAGGATGGCCAGGTGCCGCTGGAGAGGAGGTGGCAGTGATGATGGCAGGGAGGTCACAGGGACCTGGTCACAGGGTCTTGGGGCCATCGTAAGGGCTTTGGCTTTCACTCGGAAAGACAAGGAGCTTCCAGAGTTCTGAGCCCCTAAGGGACTTCACTTCCACCTTAAAAGATCTCAGGTCTCCCGTTCCGCCCTTATCCCCCCTTCTCAGGTGGCCACCCCAGGACTGGAAATGGCGCAGCTGCTGTAGAAGGTAGTGTGGTGGTTTCCCAAAAGGTCAAACCCAGAATTGCCACGTGACCCAGCAATCCCATTCCTAGGAATATGCCCAAAGAAATGGAAAACAGGAATCAAACACACACTAGTCCACCAATGTGCATAGCAGCACGCTAGCCGAAAGGTGGAAAAAACCCATCTTCTTCAAATAAGACATGGAATTTTATCCCTACGATGCAATATCATGTGATCATAAAAAGGAAGGAGGTACGGACACAGTGCAACATGGATGAGCCTCGAAAACCTAATGCTCAGTGAAGAAAGCCACACACGAAAGGTTGCCTAGCACAGGATTCCATTGATAAGAAATGTCCACGCTAGGCAAATCCACAGAGACAGAAAGTGGATTACTGGCTGCCAGGGGCTGGGGAGGAGAGAATGGGAGTGACTGCTATTGGGGATGGGGTATTATTTTGGAGCAAAAAAAAAACAAGATGTTGTTTTGGAACTACACAGAGGTGATGGTTGCAAGACACTGAATGTCCTAAATGCCACCGAATTGTATGTACACTTTAAAATAGTTAATTTTGTAAAGCATATTGTACCTCAATTAAAATGAGGGGAGACTATTGCAACAACCCATGCAAGATGGTGACGGCCGCCACGTCACCCTGATGTGGCCCTCCAGCCTGCCTCCTGTCCCTCTGGACTGAGAATGGGCCACTAGCCCAGCACACAAATTCAGGAACTCGCCGGTCCCTGACTATTGATCATAAAACCCAACAGTGCCAGCCCCGTCACTGAGCAGCTGTGTCTCAGCCTAGAGCCTGGTGCAAGTGGGATTAACCAGTAGCAAATGCTTCCCCAGCTGACAGATGGGTAAGGACGTGGCCCCTGCCCTCAAAGAGCCCACCACCAGGCCTCTGGACTCTTATGGGCAGAGTCAGCTGGCACTGGGTAGCACCAGCCACCAATGTCACGTGCCATGGGCAGATGAGGGCTGGAGTGAAGCCTCCGGGCTGGATGGGGTGTCATTCCCATCCCCCCACTGCCTTTCCTGGATTTGAACCTGCAGCTTACATTTTCCCTGTGACAGGTAATCATCTTAGCATACGAAGGGGAAGAAAGCCACTGGACACCTAAGAAATTACTTCTGTTGATTTTCATAATTCATTTCTATGAACACTCTTTCAAAACCAAACTAAACCCAACCCAAGAATGCAGAGCTAATATTTATCCTCCGAGGACCTTTCTCCCCATCCCCGACACTGTAGCCTCCCCTCTCACACCATTTATTCCATATTTCAGGAACTTCAACTACAGACGGGCCAGAATTGCTCACTTTCACTGAAGATGGATTGACTCCGGTTAAATTATCCTTTTTCACTGTAACTCAGCTGGTGGAAAATGACAGGATTTTCAAGTAGATGAGATCTGGAAAATTGGCCTGAGTGGCGCGTCGGAAGTGTGTATTTAATTATGTAAGCCCTGAAGCCTGGGGCACCGGTTGGCTCCAGAGATGAGCTTGGACCCGTTGATTTGGGGGCTGGCTGCAAGTGGACACTGGGGGTGTAGAATGAGGAAGGATTTAGCAAAATCAGAATCATCGGGTTGGGCTAAAGTCATTCCGAGATGTGCCTTGCACACATGCTGCCCCTCACTGGGTCCTTGCCTCTGCCTTGCCTACTGTGGACCTTACCACCCAACCCCTGAGATAGCCACATGCCTGGATGTGGTCTTTCCATGCCTGGTTCTACTCCTACTCCTGGGCCCTTCCTCCTGCACTGTGCAACAGATACACTCCCCTGCTCAAAAGCCTTCAATGGCTCCCCAGTACCTGCAAGACAACAGGGTCTGGCTCCAGGGCAGCACTGCCTGGCTTCCCATCCCAGCCCTACCACTTCTCAGCTGTGTAACCCTGGGGGGGAAAAAATTGCTTAACCTCTCTGCCTCAATCATTCATTTCAAGAATATTTACTGAGCACCTAACATGTTCTTGGGTCTGGGGATATGGCAAAGAACAAAGTGGTACTGCCTGGAAGGCAATTAATGCTGGAGCAGAGGCTTCTTGGACGAGGAGGAGCAGGAATTCTGCACTCCCCAAGGAAAGAGGTGGGTGTGGGAGGGACACCCAGGGAAGACCCTTCTGTGTCATCTCCCTGAAGGCAGTGGGGGAGCAAGCCAGGCAGCTACCTGGGGGAAGAGAAGTGGCAGGTGCAAAGGCCCTGTGGCAAGAGAGCCTCCCAGGAATGCCAGCCAAGTTAAGATCATGTGGAGCCTGTGGCCGTGGGAAGAACTTGGCTCAAAACTCTCCTGGGGCTTCTCATCTCCCCCCAAGTAAGATCCAAAGAAGAGCATCTGGAGTGGATTTTCAAGGGATCACGCTGGCTGCTGTTTGAAGAACAGACCGTAGGGGTGAGGTGGGAACACCTTCTGCTAACCAGGCAGAGCCTTAGCTCACTCACGTTACTGCACAGCTCAGAGTTACTGGCAACATTCCCATCCCTGTGAGCCTCCATCACATCTCACCCTGAACATGCATCGACCTGGCACACACAGTGGCTTAGCACCTACTATGATTATGTACAGAGCACCAAAGAACCCGAGGGTGGGCGCTGACTCAGGACGGGGGCAGGAGCTGAGCAGAACTGGGTCCCCTGTGTGCACCTGGGTGTCTGGCTGCTGCTCCTCTCCCCCCTCCCTCATCCCCCTGTCCCTCCCCTACCTGAGGAAGTAGACCCCGAGGAGGGGGAAGGAAGGTACACACAGGGACCATATCCCCTTCTCTACTCCAGGGTCCCTGAGCATCTGACTCATGTGCAGGCAGTGGCTGGTACTGAATCAGATAGAGACGGAAAGTTTACATCTGCACCAGAGTAAACTTCGACAACCACACACCCCTGAGAAATGAGAAATCTTCCCAAGATGTGGCTGCAGGTGCTCCGCCCAGTGGGGAAGGCAGCACGTGGGAGAGAACTGGCAGCCCCATGGCCTTCAGGGAGCTGAGCCTGGCCATCGTCATTCGGGGATTCTGGAGCAGAGGCCACCAGCCCCTCGACACCCCCGGAAGTGATGTTGCCATGGTTCAGAATGAGCCTGGGTGGCCTTCAGAGCCCCTTCCAACCCTGAGAATATTTGCTCCTATAAATGCTGAAAGCCCCAGAATATCGAGGTGGATGCAGAAGAGTACTGGGCTGCAGGTCACGGTGCATTTTCCATCCCCTTCTGCTTCTTCCCAGCTGTGAGGCTATCAGGGTGGATGTGGAAGAGTACTGGGCTGCAGGTCAGGGTGCGTTTTCCATCCCCTTCTGCTTCTTCCCAGCTGCAAGCCTAAGGCCTAGGAAATTCCCTCTAGCAGTTCCCCCAAATATGCCAGGTGGGGCTGGAGTGAAGGCACCTTGAAGATCCATTCAACCTGCACGGTCAGAAACACGAGCATGTGTCCCACGCAGCACTGCTCCTCCACCTGTGGGGGTCCCCCTGCCCCCACATATCCTCCTATTCTTGGCCCCGGTGGAGACTGCTGATCACGATCCCACCTCCTGACCACAGATGGGCATGGCAACCACATCTGGCCACCTGTGGCTCCCCACCCCGCCCCGTAGCCACAGGAGGGGACAAAGTCATCATTCACACCCAGGGTGCAGATTGCTGTGAATAGAGTGGTGATAGCTCCTAGACATACTGTGAGGGTTTGGAGCATTGTTTTCTATTAAAGGGTGAACTAGATAAGTAGGAAAGCCCCTGCAACAACTATTGTGCTAGAATGGGGTGGGGTGAGACTGGTGTTGGACCTTCTGTAGCGGGTGGATGGGAGTCAAGGATGGAGGCCAAATTGGGCTGACTTCCCAGCTGCTGCCAGAAGAAGACTAATTAGTGGAAGAGTACTGGGGTTGGGGTTTAAATAAATATTTGTTGAAATTCTCATGTGTTGGAGAATAGGAGGAATCATGCTATTGCTAAAATAAAGCCAATATCGCCGACACAATCATACAGGATTGCTGTATTGCCCCTTGGCCCAAGTCCTTCCCTGCTATTGCTCTAAGGGACTCTGATCTGGAGTCATTATCTCCAGATCTGGAGTGGGTACCAAATGCTGTGGTCTGAGTCCTAGGGAGACTCACCCATCACCATTTTTAAGACCAGCATCATCCCTGCTGCAGTGAGAAGCACCTGACCTCCCACCCTTGGCTGTCTGACATTCTTTGTGTGCCTGGAGCCATAAGGACCTGAAATCTGATCTCCTCCTGAACTGCCCCATCTTGTGAATGCCTTGTGTTACTAGCCTAAGTCTCAAATGTCCTCCTTTCAATGCTCCCAAGAGCTGGGGCACATGATCCCCAGCTTGCAGAGATTATAGAGATAGTACAGCAGAGACAATAAAAAACACCCACCCCCACTGCTTCCACAAGACACTGAGTTCTCCCTCCCAGCAGACAGGTGGCCCCAACAACCCTGAATCCCACACAAGGGCCGACTAGGAACTAGTTTTCCCAAGACCTTGTTCCAAGCAGATTCTCTTCCAGGTCTGCTGACTCCAAGCTCAGTTCTCCTTCCTGAACCCATCATGGCTCCGGGATTCTGTGTCCTTGTTCTCTGCTAAGGTGTCTAAGGAGCAACATCTGGTCACCCCGAGGCACGTATAGGGGGCTGTGGACATGCATGTGGGGTCCTTCCCTCTCTGCCTCGCACCTGCATCCCCTCCCTGTAAGCAGAGGGGCCTTCCACCCATGCTCTGGGGGCGGGGGCAGCAGCCTGCCCCGGCGCTCCTCCAAGGGCCGGATTCTCCTGCCGGGAGCTGAAGGCTGATTCAATGGTTATTTGTTCTGCCTTCCGAATGGGGGAAATACGGACCTTAAAGGCCTTTCAGGAGAAAAAGTGCTGCGTGATGATTATTTAATATTTTATGGGTCCATAAATACAGAGAGCACTGTGCAGCCAAACGCTGTCAGCTACTGGCTGCGGTAGCACCCCTTGGCATGTGGCACGCTCTGGGTGCTCCTAGGGCCTAGATTCTGGGGGCCCCTCAGCCCCTGAAGCTGCAGGGGCCAGACAGGGACAGGACCATGGTCTCAGCTTCCTACAAGAGCTCTGTCCTCTCCTAAGTCAGAATTCACCATCTTGGGGGCGGGGGCTGATGCACGTACAAGCATTGTGTGCAGTGCTGACAATTTGCTGCTGTCCCCAATGATGCACCTTGTAGGGGCTCCCCTTCTGCCCCATGCCAGCACCCCAGCACTCCTCAAATGCTGCCAGGCTGTGGATTTGACAGGGTGCAGCACTGGGCCTAGTCCAGCTGCTCAGGGGCTTTACTGTGAGGCTGAAGAAGCATCTCGGATGCCTCCAGCCCTGTCAGCCTCTGGTTCCAGACTGAAATTCCAAATGGCCAAGAGCCCTCTTTTTAAATGAATTTTATCATAAGATGCCACAGATATATGGCCAGGAATAGAAAATGTTATGAATATATTTACACACACTTGGCTTTATCATAACATAATCAAAACAGTACCTAAAATTTCTTTGTGACATATTTGCTTAAGCCTAAGCAAAATTGAGGTCCCCTAGCTGGAGTGCCTGCCTGATCTAGTCCCTCCCCAACCCCCTGCAAGTGAGCCTCCACCCAATTTCTGGGTCCATCATTCCAGTGGTCTGCACTCAGGACTCTCCCAACAGAGACCCCCTCCTTTCCTCTTGGTCTCTCTAACAGCTCTGGAGTGTGGCTGAGATGCTTCAAGGGAATTTGAGCCCTGGAGGGGAGCAGGTCCAGCCCCACCGCCCCCCTCACCCCAAGGGCCTGGAGCTGGCTCCCACTATCTGCTATATGCAAACACTTGTTTAATAGATACTCAAACGCAAATCAGACAACACAAGGGAAAGTGCTTTCAAAACTCATAAATCGCTCTACAAACACGAGGCGGCATTATCAGCTCAAGAAAAAATCCATCTTCCACACTGTCCAGAGGCCCACGCGGAGCTCACTCCTCCCACCAGCCAGCTAAGCTCTCGGGCAACACCCTCCCAGGAATTTTGCTTGGGGTAGCCAGGGACCTCACCAATTCCAAGTCCCTAAACTCCAGAGCCTCAGAGCAGAAGGGGCTGGAGCTAAGGCCCATGTTCCTTTCTTCCACCCAGGGGAAGTAGAGGCCCAGGAGGGGCAAGTCCGTGGCTCATGGGCCACACAAGTGGGTGTTAGGCCTGGACTCTGACCCCATCCCCTGCCTAGGACCTTGTCAAGTCAATTGCCCCAGGAACAGAGCTTTCCAGTTAGAAAAAGGACGATGCTGTTATTTAAAGTAAAAGAAAACTGTAAATAAGACTGAGAATCACCGAGGAATAGCTGAGATTTGTCTGAATTTTCTGCCTGTATATCCAGCGAAGGCTCTGGGGAGCATTTTTAATATTTACATGGAAAACACAAGCTGCCAGATCGCTGGGTGCCCTGATGACTTGCAGCGTTCAGCCCCCTTCATCTGGGGATGGCTCTGCCTGGTCAGAGAGCAGAGCCGCTGAACAGGACGCCGGCCTCGGAGCGCGGCCAGACCCTGCCAGGCCTCCCAAGGACCACAGCCAATGAGCAGATGCCCTGCTCGCTCAGGCCCTGGTGTTGTCTGACCCATCCCCACCACCTTCCTGAGCTCCAGACCCTCTGGCTTCCTGGATGATCCCCACAACCAGACAACAGACTCCTCCCCACCTCAAAGCCCCCTGCCAGGCTTTTCCCTCAGGTAGGCGACAGGCAGATTCTGCGGTAGCCCTCAGGCCCCAGCTGAACTGTCACCTTCTCCAGGAGCCTTTCACGTGGGTTCCTATGCAGTTCCCTGTGCTAATCCTTCCAGGCACCTGAGGATACTGTAAGATCCACGAAGACATGCATTACATGCCACACTGGCTGCTTACTCATAGCCTCTGCGCGGGGGAAGGCAGATCAGCGGCTTGTTCACCATGCTACCCCAGGCCCTAGCTCAAGATGCACAGAGCCCCTGTGGCATCAGCTGCAGTGGGCCGCTGGGGCCAGAGGATGGCTGGGTGGGTGCAGAGGTGGGCGGCTACAGAGAGTGGGCGGATAAATGGGCGAGAGGACGGCTACGGAGGGGGCAGTGAATGGAAAGATGGGTGACGGATGGACAAATGCCCAATGGATAGACGGTCAGCTAAAGAGACAGTTCCAGTGGACAGAGATGGATGGCGGGGGGCGGGCGCTGGGGCAGGTGGCAGAGCTAGAGATAAAAGTCTGGTGTCGAGATCCAAATGGCCTGGTTTCTCCAGGCTCCTCGCCCCCACTCCCCTCCCTCAGATACTGCTTGGGACCAAGCTGACAGTGACGAGGGAATGGGGTCAGGCTGCAGACCCATGTGACCTCGGGTTGTCAAGAAGCCTGACAGTCCATCTCAGAGAAGTGCGTCCCTCCTTCCCTCCCCAGCCCTTACCCAGACCTCACTCGGTGCCCAAGAGCAGGAGCAGGACTCTGCCACCTCTTGTAATCACGAGGAGCAAACAAAACAAAACACTCCTTCCCCGGCTTGTTCCCAAAATAGCCTTTCTCGCCACCCAGACATGCTGGCTGGCTGGCTCTCTCCCATTCAAACCTGACGAGGCAGATTTTCTGGAGCGCTGAGGTGGGGCTGGGGGAGGAAGGAGCATGGGAGGCTGTGACCCCCATCAGGTCCAGGTGAAAGAACACCAAGGGCAGTACCATCCCAGGAGGGAGGCAGGAAGCTGAGCGATACCCAGCTCTGGATGGGGGACGAGTCCCACAGCCACCCTGTGAGAAATCCCTGTTTCTCAGCTGAGTAAACTGAGGTTCAGAGAGGGGCAGTAACCCCTTAAGGTCGCACATGTCTGACTCTAAGCAGATGTGGCCAACTCCAAACTGGGCTCCTCTCACACCCCTGGGCTCTCCCCACACAGGGGCTCTGCCAATCAGAGCCGGAGGAAGAAAGTAGACATGGTGGGTACCCCTAGACCATCAGGGAAGGCTTCCTGGGGGAGAAGACAGGATTCAAGAGAGAATTTCTGCCTACAGTGAGGGGGAGACAGAGCGATGCTGTGGAACCTTGGGAATGTCCCTGGAGGCCCCCAAGCCTCAGCTTCCTCCTCTGCATAATGGGAAGAAGAGCTCTGCCCCGGCAGGGGTCAGGTGAAGTTCAAATCAGACAGAGGCTAGGGGCAAGCAGGGCGGCCCGCTAATCTACACTCAGCCATGAAGCTCTGGGACATTCAAACAATTCAGTACTCCCTCTGTGTCACCCCTCCTCATGGGCACAGCAAAGGAGGTATGTATGAGCCAGGTTGGGGTACAGGCTGATGCCCCCAGGTGCAGGTAAATATACCCCACCTAGTGCCCAGATCCAGGTGGCAGCTGTCAGGCCCTCCCTGCAAGCAACTTGGTCTTCAGGAGTACTAGGAAGAAAAAAATGTAAAAAGCCAGGAGCAGCCTGAGCAGAGAGCCCATCCAGCTGGGGCTCAGCCTGGGCCGCTAACTCTTTGGCCCCTCCAGCCCACATGCACCTGAGGTCCTGTGCTCTCGGACGGCCCTGCTGTCCAGATGCAGCAAGCTCTTACCACCTCTGGGTCTTCCCCACGCCGCTGCCTCGGCTTGGAGTGCCCTTCCCCGCTGTCCTGGGCGCGCCTGCCTCTCCCTCACAATCTGCAGACAGGACCCGCCAGGTGCAGACAGATGAGTGAGCAGCTGGGAATGCTGAAGCTTGTCAGATGACACCTGCCCTGGGAAGCCATCCATTCACCCCAACTTTCCCTAACTGCTTCCCTGGAAATGACTGATGATTTTCTTCTTTATGCCAAATTTTGGAGGAGCTCAGCCCCACACAGTGCCCTATCTATACCACAAATGCTTCTTCAATGACCGTGGTCGTCTCCTAGGCCTGCAGTTTCTCCTAGTTTCCATGCAGAAGCCTAGCCCAGGCCACCGTGATCTCTCACCTGGACAGAGACCACAGCCTCTCAGGGCCTCCCTGGAGCCACTCTTGGCCACACCATCCACAGCCAGAACCATCTTCTCCAACACAAATCAGATCCTGCCCAGGCCCTGCTCACCCTCCCAAGATGGGGCTCTCCCTTGCAGGCTCAGCCCTCCCCAATGCAGCCTCACCCCCCTGCAGCCCCTTGGCCTCAGTATCCATTCCAAACCCACCACTTGCCCCCTCCACACCTTTGCAGGTGCTATGTCCTCCAACAGGAACCACCCTGTCTCCTGCCTGGTCCACCTGGCTGAATCCAACTCTTCGTTTGAGGCTCAGCTCCAACCTTGCTGCCCTCAGGAAGCCTCCACTTGTCTCTCTTGGGGAAGTGAGAATGGTGGGAAGGCAGGTGCTAGCTTGAGCCAGGATTGCACTCAAGCATTCTGGTGCCCCTAACTAGCTGTGTGCCCTTGGGTGGGTTGCTGAACCTCTCTGAGCTTAACTTCTCATGGGTCTGGCTAGAAAAGCACCACCACTTGAGAGGATTTAGAACGGAGGGAATTCAATCCAGAACACTAGTCACATAGGTGACGAGGAAAGCACAGGAAGCTGCCTCCACCCTTAGGCAGTGGGAGAAGGCAGGTCAGGATCAGGTCTCCTGGCCAGAGCAGGAGCCGGGGAGGACCTGTGGCAGCTGCCAGGGACACCACAGTGAACCCTCTCTGCCTGCGGATCTTCTCATCATCCTGCCCTGTGAGCTTCCGGCACCGGCTCCCTGAGCTAAAACCCCCAGAGCCAGACAGCAATAGAGTCTGGGAAACTGAGTTTCCCACCATACACTGCAGAAGTGGGAGATGGATGGATCTGAGTATAGGGCGTTGACTGGGATACTCCCTTTCCCCATATGCAGAATGGAGACATGGTCACTACTAACGAGGCCCCATTTTATTCATAAAAGCTTTGCATGAATTAACTTCCTGTCTCCTCACAGAGGAGGGACGTTATCACCCTGGTGGGTAGGGAGGCCTCTCCGGGACTCACCTCTATCCCAGCGGTCCCCACCCCATCACCACCATCCAGGCAGAGAATATGGCTGGCCCCTGCTCCCAGGATTCTCCCTGTCCAACAGCAGGTCTCCCCCACAGGACAGGCAGAGGAGATGACATGATAGGGTGGGCGGATATATGGAAAATGGGCTATGGTTTCCTGTTGGGTTTGGAATAAAATCTCAAGTCCTTGGCTGTCTCAGGTCAGGGTCATGGCATGAAACAGGTCGTGGCATCCACTCAGATGGATCAAATCAGGGCAAAGACCCTTGTCTTCAATGAAGAGAGAGTTTGCAGAGGCAAGGAGAGCTTGAGGGCACCAAGAAGGGCAGTGAGACACAAGGGGCTAGCAGGGGGCAGCTATTACCACCCACAGGCCTGAAGGGCCGAGGGGAGCCCAGTGAGCACTGCAGTCAGGGGCAGGGACCACCTAGTGGATGCTGTATGTCATGGGGGGACAACCACTGCTGGAAAAGCTGAGCAGGGAAGGCGCACCCATCCCAAAGCCCCATGGCTGGACCCACCTGGAGGCCAGCCCCCAGCTCTTTCCTCCAGAACACCCCACAATGTTGCTGAACACAAGGAAGCCAGATGGGGGCCTCAGGCTACACGGGCCACACCTGACTTCCCTGCTGCCCAGCAAGCCCCTGGCCACTGGTACCCCTTTCCTTTTCTGCAGTTCCCCCTCAATCCAAGCCTCACTACCTCCACTGTGCAAAAGATACCAGGGAGGGGAGAGCCCAGCCCCTGCCTTCTGGGGTTCAGCCACACCCACCAAGAAGCAAGAACTGGGTCCTGGATGCTATTCTCACAAACCAGATGTGTCCTCAGGGACTAGCTCTGTGAAACCGGCAGACTCCAGAGCCCCAGCTTTGCAGCTGACAGGCCTGGACTTCCCCGCGGTCACACTGCCTCCAAGTGTAGGGCCAGTGTCCAGGAAGCGAGGTGGCTCTCCTTCTGGGCTGTTCCCTGCCCATGTCCTGAGTCTGCCACTGCCCTTGGACCTGGCCTCTACTCTAGAGTCTTCCTGCCTCGGGCACTGTCCGAGGTGCTGACCACTGCTGTGGATCAGGGTACACGGGGAGGACTAAGGTTTGCTGAGGCAGTTGTGGAAGGGGCAGCCCAGGAAAGCTCCCAGAGGGTCTGTGATTAGAGGTGAGTATGAATACAAAAATTCAAGTTTTGGGGAAAGACAAGTTAGCCAGAAAGGCATTCTAGGAGGAAGAAACAGCCTGTATCAAGCCGCTGAGTCTTCGGGGCCTTGTGAGTGTCAAATGAATTCATAGGCAAGAAACCGCTCTGGGACCTAAACACCTGCATGGATATGACCCTGACTCTTGGCTGCTGTCAGGGACTTGCAAAAGGTCCCTCACTTGCTAGGGGTGGCTCCAGGCTGGAGTCCTGACCCCGAGACCTGACCCGAGGCTTTCCCTATACACTACAAGAGCCGCCTTCAAATATTTGAAACAAAGCTCATGCCTAGGACTGAGGGTTGAGGCTGAGTTTCCCCTCTTGTCTTTGTCCTTTGCCTCAGACACATAGATTAAAAATAGAGAATACCCCTCTCCCCCTACCCTCCAGCAGCAGGTGTTAGACCCCTGGGCCTCTCTCTGGCTTGGACCCTACCCCCTGTATTGGTATGGAAAGATCTCTGGGATTTTATTTTATTTTTATTGTTGTTGTTGTTGTTGTTGTTGAGATGGAGTCTCACTCTGTCACCCAGGCTGGAGTGCAGTGGTGCAATTTTGGATCACTGCAAGCTCCGCCTCCCAGGTTCACGCCATTCTCTTGCCTCAGCCTCCTGAGTAGCTGGGACTATAGGCGCCTGCCACCACACCCGGCTAATTTTTTGTTTGTTTGTTTGTATTTTTAGTAGAGACGGGATTTCACCATGTTAACCAGGATGGTCTTGATCTGACTTCATGATCCGCCCACCTCAGCCTCCCAAAGTGCTGGGGTTACAGGCGTGAGCCACCGCACCTGGCCTATTCTTATGAGAAAAAGCAAGAGACAGAACAATGATCAAGTATACTGCCTTTTGTGCAAGAAAGGGGGGATAAGATAATATATATTTGTGTGTATACCAGAAACAATATATTGATTTTTAAAACAATCCCCTATTTGTGATAACAGGAAAAAGTGGGAGGGATGGAGATGGGATGGAAAGAACAGAGTGGGGTGGGAGTCTTAAGGAGCACCTTCGTATTCTGTCTTCACAGAAGAACTATGTAAATGTGTTGCCTATTCAGTAAAATAGGTGGTCAGAACTATTGTATTTGTTTGCTTATTTTTCTGTGACCCTGGGCACATTTCAGAAGGTACACGTTGAGCCTCAACCTCTCTGGAATATTATTATATTAAATGGTAGAGCCCCTAAAAAGCACTTAGAGCACCCCTTCACAGGTAGCAAAAGCCCCCTGTAATAACAGCCCACGATGAAGACTGGCGACAGCGCCCCCGCTCCTCCATACAATGCATTAAAAATAGGATAGGCCGGGCATGCTGGCTCACACCCGTAGTCCCAGCACTTTGGGAGGCTGAGGCGGGCAGATCACCTGAAGTTGGGAGTTTGAGACCAGCCTGACCAATGTGGTGAAACCCTGTCTCTGCTAAAAAATATATATATATATATATTAGCCAGACAGTGGTGGGTGCACGCCTATAATCCCAGCTACTCAAGAGGCTGAGGCAGGAAAATCGCTTGAATCCAGGAGGCAGAGGTTGCAGTGAGCCGAGATTGCGCCACTGCAATCCAGCCTGGGCAACAGAGGGACACCCTATCTTTGAAAAAAAAAAAAAAATCTGAATAAAATTGACATAGATGTGTTTTTCATTGAGTCAACAAGAATTTATTGATTAATAATAATACATACTGGCTGTCATTAAAGGACTTAGCCCGGAGACAGCCCCTCCTGGACAGGTTGTTTTGAGAAGATGTGTCTTGCAACCATTCCCATTTTCCAGATAGGAAAATTACAGCTCAGAGAGGTCACATCATCTGCCTAAGGACGCCTAAGAGCTAACTGGTAGAGGACCCCAGTTTCTTCCACTTTGAAAGCTCTTATTTCCCTTGTTCTCTGGCCAGGGGAGCATCCTCAACCCCCAGCTTGTGACAGGCACCAGCACCTCTGTACATCTTTGACAGAAAAGCAATGAAAATGCCCAACTCAAAATAACTTTCCTGAGGCCTCCTTGAGAAAGTGACAAAGGCAGGCCTCAAACCCTGGGGGGCTGGACATCAGGGCACCAGCTCTCCAGCCATTCCCAGGCCAAAGTCACTGCAGTGGGGTCCGATCACACAGACAAGGTAGAGAGCTTCTACCCCATGCTGGCCCAGTCTTAGACACTGAAGACGCTGAGTTGGGCCATGTGCCTCTTGCTGTGTGACACACCATATGCCCCACATCCCAGTCTCCACCCACACAGAGCTTACATCCCAGTGTGGGGATCCCCCCACCCCAACTCAGTGCTTTGGGCCATTTCCATTTTCCAGGTGGTCAGGGCAGGGGCTGCAGGCTCAGACCCCCAGCACCTTCAGGTGGCCAATGCTGGCCATGGCTCAGGGCTCTTCCCATCCCAGCTGTTTAGAAATGGCCGAAAGTACACAAGGTAGGGTTGTGGGTGTCCCCTCCCAGGCTTGCCCTCGCCACAGCCCTGGGAAGGAAGCAGGGCCCACAGGAAGGGCATGCCCTCCTCTCTGGGGCCTCAGCTTCCCAGTGATAAGAATCACCTGGGGTGAGGTGTCCTGAGCGCCCCATCATCCAGCCCCCAACACCAACCCAGGCTGACGGCCCAGCTCCAGGGAACTTGGAGTTTCAAAGGAGGTCCCAGGAGAGGCCAACAGGGACTGGTGTCTACAATTCCAGGGCCAAGGCTTGGCTTTGGAGCCTGACACACAGGAAGTGCAGGCTGTGTCACTTTGGGACCAAGCTTCCAGACCTCCGAGGATGTCCATTTCTGGGCTGCAAAGGGGACCATTTGACCCGCCTGGGTGGGATGTGGTGAGGCCTAGCCCCAGGAGGTGAATAGAGGCTCACTCCCCTTTCTCTGTGAGGGCCGGCCTCCTATTCCTGTGGGGAGGGACTACTGGCTGCTGGTCCACAGTGGGTCCTCAAGCGGTGGCTTGGGGACCAAGGTGTGTCGAGAGGGGCTCAGGTCAGGATGATGCTGATGGGACAGAGGCAGTCTCAAGGCCAGGCTGACCTTCACTGAACTTCCCCAGCACCTGCCTAGCCTGACTGTGGTCGGAGGCCCACCTCTCCCCCACTGCTTGGGGAGGATCCTGTAGCCACCCCACTCCCTGTGGGCCTCTGGGCCTCCCCATCCTCCTGAGGACCCACATCCCACTCTACTGCAGGCAGAGATGGCAGGAGCAGGCTATGGGGTGAGCTGGGAGGCTGGGGTCCTTCCTGCCCAGGGCTCTGCAAGTGAAGCCACAGCAGGGACTCAGATGGGCCAAAGGCCTGGCATGCTAGGGGCTGGGTGTGGCCAGGATGGGGCACGAGGGGACACGCAGGTGGCCAGGGCAGTGTGAGGAGAAGGGGGACTGGGTGAGTTCTTTATGCTGAGCTGTACATGGCATCGACCCTGCTCCCTAGTGACAGCTGTATTCATAAGACAGGGACATGCAAAAAAGGAGGCTCAAGTTCTGTGCCACCACCAGCCGCTGGCCTGACCCCATGCACCAGGTCCTGCCAGGTCCAGGCTTGGCCCCTTCTGCTGGCCTGGACTGGACAGGCCTAGGCTGCCGGGTTAAGGCCTCAGTCAGCCATACCCCACCCCCTGCTCTTCCAGCTGCTCCTGGCCTTGAGGAAGGGTCTAGCCAGGGTGGGCAGCCACAGCCATTTTCAACCCAACTCCATATTTCATGAGCACCTACCCTGAACAGACACTGTGCCAGCCTGGAGGATTTAGCAGGGAATCAAAGAGACACAGTCTGGCCCTCCTAGTGAGGTACCGGGGACAGAGGATGGGGGGCAGCGGAAGGGGAGAAGGGAGGAAGGGGAGGGGGAGGGGGAAGGGGGGAGGGGCTGGAGGACAGATCTCAGGCTAGGAGCTTCCTGACCCTGCAGAGGGTAGATGCCCCTTAGTGTGCAGGGGCTTAGTAAAAGGGAGCACCCTTGCCTTCACCCCCAGCTCCTCACACCAGGGCAGCACCCCTCCAGCCCCACAAAGTGCCCCAGTGCTGTTCTGAGCCCATCAGAGTCCATGGCATCTCCCAGACACAACACGCTCCCTGGGAGGAAAGGAGGGACTGTGTAGGTCTGAAGAGGAAGAGACTCACCCAGAGCCTCTGCTGAAATGGGCTGAAGTTTCCTCATGCACACATGTGCACATGCCCCACATACACATGCACACACACACGTGCACACACACAGGGTCCCGGTGAATCCTCCCAGGCTGCCCAGCATCAAAGCCTGGGAGCATCCAGGTCTGAAGACAAAAGGAAGACAGGTCGGCGCGAGGCCAACACAGCAAACGTGTTCCTCTCATCTGCTCTTGGGGGACTACAGGTGGTCACATGCTCTCGGCGCCACCATCAACACAGACCACCTCCTCTGGGCCCCATCTAGACCCTCACACACCACCACCTTAGCCTCAATCCCTGGCGTGAAAGACAGTGAGGCGAGAGTGATGCTTGGTGATGACAGCATTGCTTCCCACCTGCTCGTTCACCCTGAGGACACACCTGTGCAGGAGGCCAGCTACTTGGAAGCCACTCTGCAGAGAGACCACAGATATGGAGGGAGCCCCAGGCATTCACGTATTCTCCCCAGGAACAGACGTGTGCGTGTGTGTGTGTGTGTGTGTGTGTGTGTGTGTGAGAGAGAGAGAGAGAGATTTCGTGCTGATTCCAGCCTTAACTCAGGGTCGCTGCAACCGCCTGAGAGACCTCGAGGATGCACTGCCCGCCTGAGCCCAGTCAGTCCCCAGAAATGGGAGAGAACATTAGCAAACGATTGCTGTCACTTTGCACCACTGAGATGGAGATGTTTGTTACGTAGCCACAGATAAGTGGAACAAGCTCTTATACAGGAAGCGTGAAGTCGGTCAAGGAAACGAGAAGAAATTGAGAAATAACACATCGGGGACTGACACTCTGTGCCAAGTCCCTTAATGCTCTGGAGAACCCTGCGAGGGCTTGCGGCTATCCTACAGAGGAGGAAACGGGAGCAGGGACCGATCAAGCCGCCTGCCCAAGGCCATACGCTAAGATTTGAACCCAGTCACAGCTAAGATTTGAACCCAGACAGGACAGACCGACCGGGAGGGGCAGGAACCAGGGCTCTGATGTCTGACATTATGTGACCTTGGTCAAGTCTGTCCTCTTTCAGGGCCTTCGTCTCCTCACCTGCAAGACGGGTATGTTGTGTTCAAAGACTTCTCTGCAGTCCTTTCCCTCCCCTGAATCTCCTTGAGTGCAAACCCTGCTGGTTCCACTCTTCAGCATGAATCCTGCTGGTCCAGGGAGCTGCTCTGTCTCCCGCCCTAGCCCACCCAGCCTTCCCAGCCAGGCAAAGCCCTCCAGAGCCCGCCTCCCCTCCCCTCCACAGCCTCTAGGCCTTAACATATCACTGCAAGCTGGCTGCGTTTCGAGCTATGTCCAGCTTCCCTTATTACCTAAATATGCTCCCCCAAATTCAAGTCCCCCAACAAACCTAGTTTCACCGAATTGAGAATCCAGAAGAGGCTTAGCCACTAGGAGCTGGCAGCCAGGAACTGCCGTCACCTTTGTCGGGTGCCAACCACAGACAGGGCACAGACCCCACCCTCTACTCTACAGGTATATCCTGACCACCAGCAAGTCCAGCCTGGTCAGGCTGGGAGCTGGAAGGCGTGTGACCACATCCCAGCCTGGTGTCATGGCCCTCCAGGGTCTTGCCCAGTTCTCCTTGGCCCGAGTCCCCAGTCACTGGAACTTCTGGTTCCCGAGAGCCAGCTCCTCCAGCCATTGCAGAGGCTCCCTCTGGCTTCATTCCTGGAACACAGGCTGGGTGGGGCCACAATGTGGCTTTTGCAGAAGAGAGGGAAAGACAACCCTCCCCCAGCAATAAAAAAAAAAAATCAAACCTGAGGGATCTGGGGGGGGATGTCTCCTTCCTACAACAAGCACAGCAGGCCCCAGCACCAGTATAATTCTACACAAGGTAACCGGGCCCAGGCGGCCACACAGCCATCGCTACTGCACGTTTTAGTTTTCTGAGGCCGCCGTCACAAATTGCCACGAACTCGGCGGCTTAAAACAACACATTTTCTCTTGCAGTTCAAGAGGTTAGAAGTTGCAGTAGGCCTCACGAAGCTAAAAATCAAGGGGTCGCACGGCTGCCTACCTTCTGGGGGCCGTCCGGGAGAGGTCACTCCCTGCTTTTTCCAGGTTCTAGATGCTTCTGCACTGCATGGCTCATGGATGGCCCCTTCCCCTGTCTTCAAAGCAGGGCTGTAGTCCTTCTCACATCACACCCCTCCGACCTGTGCTTCAATCATCAGAGCTCTCCTGACTCTACCCTCCTGCCTCCCTCTTATAAAGACGCTGATATCACATTGGGCCCACCTGGATTGATCCAGGAGCCTCGCCCTTTCTTAAGCTCAGGTGATCAGCAACCTGAACTCCATCTGCAACCTTAATTCCCCCTTGCTGTGGAAGGTAACATCCACAGATTTGCAGACATCTTTGTGGGGGTGAAGGAGAAGACGTTATTCTGCCAATTGTTAGGTGCCTACCTTGCCCTGGCTCTGGGCCCACCTGCCCAAAGAGCTTCACAGGTGTTCTGTGGACCTTAGGTCCTTCACCACCCACCCTGTTCCTGACAGCTAACTCTGTAAAATGAGGTGGCCGTGCACAAAGGCCTGCCATCAGATCACCCCACAGCCTGCTGTCTAGACCAGCCCTTCTCAAACTTGAATGTGTACACAGTGCCCTGGGGTCTCGTCAGAATTCAACTTCCAACATGGTAGGTCTGGCAGGGCTGAGCCTCCACCATCCACCCCGCTGCCAGGTGAAGCTGGCACTGCTGGCCCACAAACCGCATCAGTGTGGCCGAGCCTGAGAAGCTCAGCCCTAGAACCACCTCGAGAGGTTAAATGCATCAACGCCTACCACACAGCACAACTCTGTCACACAGCACCTGGGAAGTAGTGAGTGCTCCTAAAGCAAGCCAAGCACCCCCGGAGCTGTGTCTTGGAAGAACTTGGGTCCCATCTGGGATTTGATCCCAGCTACCTGGTCACCAGCCATGGGCCCTGTGGCAGTTAGGTCCCTGTTCTAAGCAGGAGAGAACTGAGAGGGGAGTCAGTCACAGTAAATACCTGCTAGGGAGACAGCTGCGAAGCCTGGCTTTCCAGTGCGCTGGCCAGGTGACAAGAGGCAAGTTCTTAACACTCCTGAGCCTTGCTTTCCCCATCTGTAGAATGGAAGTCATTCTACCATGTAGGGTGGGTAAGATAATATGCAATCCCATTGCCATGTACTAAGCACGGCGCTATGTCAGTGCTGTGTGAGGTGCTTTCTGTCTATTAAGTGCTAATATAAATACCTAGCAGGAGCCTCTTGGGTTTAAGTGAGTCGGCCATCCAGTGGCACTCTCTAAAGTGCTCAGGACACTGCGGTCATCCCCATTTTTACAGATGAGGAAACTGAGGCAAAGAGGATCCATCAGTCACCAAAAGCTCACAGGCCACTGAGCAGCACGGTCAGGACTTGAACCTAGGCTCAGCTCTGCACACGCAGCCACCACACCATTGCTGAGGCCAGGCTTCTGAGCCCAGGCTGCGGAGCCCAGCACTATGCATACAGCAGGTGCTCAAATCCCTGCCAACTGAACAGAGAAGGTGCTTGGCTGCATGGAAAGCTCTAGATCCATGTCTAGCTATATCCGCTAGTTGGCACGTCACCAGCTCTTTACCAACATCTGGCTTGATTTTTGTCATTTCTTTCTGCTTAACATTTTCCTCATCCATTTTTCAACCTTAAGGCACCTGCCCCCTTCAAGGTAAGACCCAAGCTGGGCACTGAGGCCCTTGGCCTTGCCCTGGCCCAGAGGGCTGAGTTTCACCCTTCAGCAATGGTGCCATTCCTCCTCCAACACCTGTCCCCTACGGCAGCATTGTCACGGCTGCCTCTGAAGTCATGCCCAGGTGAGGCCTGCCCATCCACCCTGTCCAGCCCTCACAGGGCTCCCACAGGGCTTGGTGCAGACCAGAGAGCCCAAGGGGAACATTGCTATGATGCAGATCTGCATGCCCAGGACGCAAAGTGGCCCAAGGCCACACCATCTCAGAAGCGCCCAAGTGGGCTGAGACTCTGGCCCTGATCCCCCCACCTATCAGACCAGTTCCCACAGAGGATGCACTCTAGGTCGCCTGCTGGCCTTAGCGCCATCCTTGCTGCCCAGGCAGTTCAGTCCCTAAAGCCCTCTTCCATCAAGATGGAACTGAATGGGCTTGTAGAAGGTGTTTGTGAACCTGCCATTGCACTTCTAGGGATTTATCCTAAGGAGAAAATTGGACAAGTGTGCAAATGAATGTGCATAAAAACGGTCCTCACAGCTGGGCGCGGTGGCTCATGCTTGCAATCCTAGCACTTTGGGAGGCCGAGGTAGGCAGATCACGAGGTCAGGAGTTGGAGACCAGCCTGGACCACCTCTACTAAAAACACAAAAATTAGCCAGGCATGGTGGTGCGTGCCTATAATCCCAGCTACTCGGGAGACTGAGGCAGGAGAATCACCTGATCCTGGGAGGCGAAGGCTGCAATGAGCCAAGATCGTGCCACTGCACTCCAACCTGGGCAACAGGGTGATACTCCATCTCAGAAAAAAAAAAATGGTCCTCACAACATTCCTTATAACAGCAAAAAATGAAATAACCTACACCTCCAACATAGGAGAACAATTCCTGATGGCTGATTAAGATTCCATTGCACGGGAGGCAGAGCTTGCAGTGAGCTGATATCGCGCCACTGCACTCCAGCCTGGGCGACAGAGCAAGACTCCGTCTTAAAAAAAAAAAAAAAAGATTCCATTGCACAGTTGGGCCATGCACAGTGCTGCACATCCGCATCACTCCAAAGCCAGACCTCCTTTTACCATTCCTTGCTTTACTACACTTTGCAGATACTGTGTTTCTTACCAATTGAGTTTGTGGCAACCCTGCAGCAAGCAAGTCTATTGGCACCATTTTTCCAACATCATGTGCTCACTTTGTGTCTCTGTGTCAGCATTTTTTAGCAATAAAGTATTTTTCAATTAAGGTATGTGGTTATGAGTTCGGTTCTTTTGCATTTGCTGAGGAATGTTTTGGAGGGTAGATGGTGAGAGAGGAGGGAGAGGAGCAAAAAAATTAACTCATGGCTTAATACTTGGATGATGAAGTAATCTGTACAACAAACCCCCATGACATGGGTTTACCTGTATAACAAATCTGGACATGTACCCTTGAACTTAAAATAAAAATTAAAAAAAAATTAAGGTATGTACACTGTATTTTTAGACACAATTGTACTGCACACTTAACAGACTGTAGTATAGTGTAAACAATACTTTTTTTTTTTTTTTTTGAGATGGAGTTTCACTCTTGTTGCCCAGGCTAGAGTGCAATGGCACGATCTTGGCTCACTGCAACCTCTGCCTCCCAGGTTCAAGCGATTATCCTGCCTCAGCCTCCCAAGTAGCTGGGATTACAGGTGTGCACCACCACGTCCAGCTAATTTTTGTATTTTTAATAAAGATAGGGTTTCACTATGTTAGCCAGGCTGGTGTCGAACTTCCAACCTCAGGTGATCTGCCCACCTTGGCCTCCCAAAGTGCTGGGATTACAGGCGTGAGCAACCGTGCCCATCGTGTAAATGGAACTCTTATATGCACTGGGAAACGAACACATTTGTGTGACTCCCTTTATTGCAATCTTCACTTTCTCATGGTGATCTTGAACTGAGCCTGAGTATCTCTGAGGAAGGGCTGCACATGTCATTTCTGTTTAATCTGAGGCTCAACCTTGTCACATTCAGCTGCTTTCTTTTCTAGCTCACATCTATTCTCCATACCTCGGAGACAATGCAGGTTTGGTCTAAGACACCACAACAAAACAATAGCAATAAAGCAAGCCACACACATTTTTTGATTTCTCAGTGCATGTGAAAGTTCTGTTTACACTATACTGTTGTCTATTAAGAATGCAATTGCATTGTGTCTAAAATGAAACAATATACATACCTCAATCAAAAGTACTCTACTGCTAAAAAAAAAAAAAAAAAAGCTAATGATTATCTGAGCCTTGAGCAAGTTATAATTCTTTTGCTGGTGAAAAGTCTTGTCTTCATGTGAATGGCTGCTGATTGATTAGGGTGGTGGTTACTAAAGGCTGGGGTGGCTGTTGCAGTTTCTTAAAATGAGACAGCAATGAAGTTTGCTGCATAGATTGACTCTTCATTTCACCAAAGATTTCTCTGGAGTATGCGATGCTGTTTGATAGCAATTTCCACAGACTAGGACTGTGGAAACTGGAGTCAGTCCTCTCAAACCCTGCTGCTACTTTATCAATTAAGTGTATGGAATATTCTAAATCTCTTGTTGTCATTTCAACAATGTGCATAGCATCTTCACCAGGAGTAGATTCCATCTCAAGAAACCACTGTCTTCACTCATCCATAAGAAGGAACTCCTCATCCATTAGTTTGATCATGAGATTGCAGCAATTCAGTCACATCTTCAGGCTCCACTTCTAATTCTAGTCCTCCTGCTATTTCCACCACATCTGTGGTTACTTTCTCAACTGAAGTCTTGAACCCCTCAAAGGGTTGGAATCAACTTCTTTCAAACTTCTTTTTCTGTTCATGTTGATATTTTGACCTCCTTCTATGAATCACAAATGTTTTTAATGTCATATAGAATGGTATATTCTTTCTAAAAGGTTTTCTATTTACTTTACCGAAATCCATCAAAGAAATCTATCTATGGCAACTATGGCATTACAAAATGTATTTCTTAAATAATAAGACTTGAAAGTCTAAATCATTCCTTAATCCATAGGCTGCAGAAAGGATGTTGTGTTAGCAGGCATGAAAACCTCATTAATCTCTTTGTACATCTCCGTCAGCGCTCTTGGGTGACAGGTGCATTGTCAATGAGCAGTCATATTTTGAAAGGAATCTTTTTCTGAGCAGTAGGTCTCAATGTTGGGCTTAAAATATTCAATAAGCCATGATGTAAACAGACAGGCTGCCATCCAGGCTTTGTTGTACCACTTGTAGAGCACAGGAAGAGTAGGATTAGGGGGAATGGCTGGTGGGTGGAGCAGTCAGAACACACAACATTTATCAATTAAGTGTGCCCTCTTGTATAGATGTGGTTCATGGTGCCCCCAAACAATTACAATAGTAACATCAAAGATCATTGATCACCATAACAGATTTAATAAATAACAAAAAAGTTTGAAATAGTGTGAGCATTACCAAAATGAGACACAGAGACCCAAAGTGAGCACATGCTCTTGGAAACAAATGACACCAGTGGGCTTGATGACACGGGGTGCCACAAACCCTCAATTTGTTAAAAAATAAAAATAAATAAATAAAGCAGTATCTATAAAGTACAATAAAGTGAAAAGCAATAAAACAAGACCTGCCTGTGCATCGTGTTACGTATTGGAAGTAATCTGGAGATGATTTAAAGTATACAGAAGGATGTACGTGGGTTATGTGCAAATACCGCACCATTTTATATCAGGGACTTGAGCATCCATCAATTTGGGTTTCGGAGAGGATCCATTCTCCCCCAGTTACCAAAAGACAAATATATTTGAAAAGGAAGAATACGGACCAACAACATCCTGAGTCTCAGAGCCATTGATTTTGGAGGGCAGGAGATCAGATCTTTTTTAACTCATCTGTATTTTCTTATATTTCTTACAATAATTATATATTATTGATGTGATTAAAATGTTTTTGTTTTTTAACGTTAAAAACAATGTGGCAGGTCAAACTTGGGTGACCTGCCTCCCCACCAGCATCTTCTGCAGCTCTAAGATTTGATGACCATCCCGGAGACACTCTCATCACAGGGCAGGGACAGGGCCCCAAGCTGGCCTGTGACGTGCACCTGCAGCCACATCCCCTCCACTGTTGCCACCCCCAAGCCATGCGGAGAGCCCCACTGTGTTCTACATCCTACTCCTCCTATGGGCTTCCTTCCCTCGCTCCTTTCTAGGACCACCTCCATTCTGATAGCAATTATCAGTAACCAGAAGGAAGCGTAACCACAATAGCAACCACAGGCCTGTCAGGTGTCACTGGCCCTTCTGCTCCTAGAAGCTCATGTGCAGAGGAGGCCTGGGCTTCTGGCTGCCCAGCCTGAAGGGCAGAGGGCTTCTGTGGCAGTGGGCACATCCCCCTTTCTTGCCTGGCTCAGCCTCCATCACTCACTGATGCATCCTCCTAGGGGACACCCTTCTGGAATCCTTGGGCCAACATCCTCACTTCTTCATACTGTGCTCACAGTGGAAGGAACCAAAAGCCAGCCCAGAGGAGGTGAGAGACGCCTAAGCCGTGAACTCCCACCAGCAAGAGGCGGGAGGATGAGTCCCTGCGTGGCCAGCATTGAGCCCGTGCCCAAGGCCACTTGCTGACGTTCATTCTTCTTTTTTTAGTTTCTTTTTTTTTTTTTAGATGGAGTCTTGCTCTGTTGCCCAGGCTAGAGTGCAGTAGCACAATCTCAGCTCACTGCAACCTCTGCCTTCAGGGTTCAAGCGATAAGCGATTATCCTGCCTCAGCCTCCCAAGTAGCTGGGGTTATAGGCACGTGTTCACCACAGCTGGCTAATTTTTTTGTATTTTCAGTAGAATGTAATTGTTTTTTGTATTTTCAACATAATTTTTTTGTATTTTCAGTTTCACCATGTTGGCCGAGCTGGTCTTGAACTCTTGACCTCAAGTGATCCACCTGCCTCAGCCTCCCAAAGTGCTGGGATTACAGGTGTGAGCCACGGCGCCCAGCCAATTCTTCTATTCATAAGTATTTATTCAAGGCCCCCTTGAGCACGGCAGGAGCACCACTGGCCCCCATCTGTCCTCATGGGGTCTGCAGTCCAGTGGGAGAGGTAGATGTTAAAATATTAACACACTCGCAGTTCCTGCTCTGATGAATGTGATGCAGCAGCGGCTTGAGGCTAGGAGAACAAGGGCAGGGGTGAGATCCTTCCTCAGGCGAGGCAGGTGGGACTGACCCCAGCAGCCACTCACGGCAGGTGCTTGCCAAGGCTCGAGACCAGGTTCCTCACTCCAATCCCTCACTTAACTCCCTGCAGCTTGTAGGTGGCTTTCTGGGTTCCTCCTCTCTAAGGCAGGACACACACCACCCACCTGACTTCACCCAGCTGCCCAGAGGCAGGAACAGGACCAGGGGAGGGCCTCAGGGCTGGCACAACGATTCCTTCCTTGGACTGTGTCTAGTCGCCTCCCGTCCACACTTCGTGGTGGCAGGCTAAGCCCAGTCTTTAAGAGGGTGCTCTGGGGCCCCTGTCACCTGTAACTAATTGCTCAGACAATGTTCTGGGTAACACCACATCTGAAGACAAAATCAGCTCAACCCTTCTGGTCAGTCAAAATCCATTCACTTGGGCAAACGTAGAAAAACCAACAGCCAACACCAGGCCATATTAAAAATCACACTACAAGACGGTCTCAAAATAGACTCCAATACACAATTCCCATGGCAACGGCCCCTCGCCTAAGGCTGCCCCCAGGGGAGCCTGGAGCAGAGGGACATGGTTGTGGGGCAGGGTCAGCCCAGCCTGTCCAGACACAGCCCCCATGGGGGAGCCTCTCTGTCTACAGCAGTCTTGGGGCCAAGAACTGGGTCTCCAGTCCTGTTTCCTCTCCAGAGACAGGAGCTGCATGGGAAGGAGCTTGAGGAGTGGAGTGTTTGGGGGTCACCTACATCCTAGGGTGTGCGGGCAGGGAAGGGCCACAGGCAGAAGGGGTCCCAAGCCCCGGGGCACCTGCGTGGGTTCCTCCCTGCCCGGATCTTCCCTGGCATCACAGTGCAGAAGGCGCTGCGCCAGGCGGGAGAGGGTAGACGCATGTTGGGGAGCAGCCAGTGGTGGGGAAGGACAAGAAGGCGGGAGGAACAAATAAATGAACAACCAGACGCTCAACCCACGTACCACGTGCAGAACGGGATTCAGGCAAGGAGAACGAGAGGCAAGAAAGTCTTCAATCCTTGGATCTGGGGAGCTAATTGTCCCCTTAGTTGACAAATGAGTGCCCAGCAGAACTGGGCTCAAAACCTTGTGTGATAGAGACAGAAAGTAGGTTAGTGGTGGCATAGGCCTGGGGGGAATGGAGGGCTGGGGGTGATGGCTACAGGGCATAGCGTTTCTTTTTCAGGTGAAGAAAAGGTTCTAAAATCGACTGTGGAGATGGCTGCGCATATCTGTGAAAATGCTCAATACCATTGAGTTGTAGAGTTTAAATTAGGGGATTGTATGCTATGTGAACAAAATCTCAATAAAGCTGCTACAAAAATGAAAAAATCAAAAGCCTTGCCAGGCCTATGCCAGGAATTGTGAGGGGCAGCTTAGCGGCACTGGATGGGAGCCAGTGAGCAGTGGGGATGCGTGCAGCCCACCCATCCCCTTGACAGGTGTCACCTCACTTAGCATCCCTGACAGTGTGGCTGGTAAAACACCACTGGCCCATTTTACAGATAGGGACAGCAGGGTTAGCAGAGCTTCAAGGGCTTTCCAGGGCTGCACAGATGGCAAACAGACTGCAAAGAGAAAGAAAATGTGAGCAAAATGTCAGCTCTACACATTTGGGATAGTGGGTTAAGCCCCTTTGCAGTTTGTAAAAATGCCACCAAAGAGATGATGGGCCTTCTACTGCTGCAGTCAGGAGCGGAGTGGGGCCTCTCAGCGTGCTCTTCGATAGCAGCCCCTCCCCACCCCTGCAGAGAGGAAAGTTTTCATCCCAGGATCATGCTGAGCCACCATCCCACCTGCTCCCTGGCTCCTCCAAGGCCAGATTCGGGGACCCCTCCTCCTCCTGGAGCCAGAGCTCACGGCTCCAGCCACGGCAGCCCCGCCCCTGCCCCACCGCCCTGGCCTTGTGCTGTTCCCCTCTGCCTGAGCCCTTCCCTTCCTTCTGGCTCTAACCCCCTGCAGTGTGCCAGGGCGACAGGAACCCCAAGCTTGTTTCCAACAGCCAACCCACGTGGGGTGTGTTGTGGAATGGTTTGTATCCCCCCAGAGTTCATATGTTGAAGCCCTAACCCCTAACAGGATGGTACTTGGAGGTGTGGCCTTTGGGGGTGATCAGGCTTAGATGAGGTCATGAGGGTGGGGCCCTGTGATGGGCTGAGGACCCTCATAGAAGAGGAAGGGAATGACCTCTCCTCTTTCCGCTGTCTGCCATGCAAGGACACAGCAGGAGGGCTGCATGTACAGCTGGAAGCTGGCTCCCCAGAACCGGGCCCTGCCAACACTCTGCTCTCAGGCTTCCAGCCTCTACTCTGTGAGAAGTGAATGTCTGTTGTCTGGGCCGCTCCGAGGGCAGCCCAAGCTGATGAGTATAGGGGGCCAGGGCCAGGTGGGCGGGCACCAGTGTCTCCTGCAGCCCTCTGTGAGGGGCAGGGACCTGGCTCTCCAATTTCACAGCTCAGGAGCCTGGGGCTCCCTCATGCCTAGGCCACACAGAAAAAGGGAGGAGCCGGGACTCCAATCCAAGACCCCAGGACCCCAGCCCCCAGTTCTGCCCTCATGCCTCTGCAGTGCCTCACGGGGCCAGATGGTCTCTCCCCTCTTCCGTGCTGCCTACACGTTTGTGAGAGCCACTGGTGCTGTGACAGGGCCCAGGCTGTCAATCAGTAAAGCCAAGCACCCCAGTCACCCTGAGGCCTAGCAGCAAGACAGGGACTCAGCCCGGGGTGGGGCCTGCGAGGCCCACACCCAGCTAGCACTTCCCTGAAAGCTACACCTAGAGGCCATGTTCCCCTGGCCTGGCACCCCAGGGACATGGCTCTTCCTCCCCCCGAAGCCTTCCCCACTCTGGATCCCCTCTCCCTACCCCTCTTAGCCTCATCGACAAGGGACACAATTCCGAGTGTCTGCTGTCACCCCCAGAAATAGCACTGGCCTTAGAGTCAGCCACAATGGATTCAATCCTGGCTCTCTACTTTTTGGCTGAGTGAGCTACAGGAAAATTACTTTCTCTTCCCAAGCCTCGGTTATCCACCAACCCCAAAAGGAGCAGCGGTGGAGGAGCGAATGAGGTAATAAGGTCCACGGCAGGCTCTACTCCAGGCAGTGCCTGACCTGGCAACATTCGGGACATGGGGCCGAATGAAGAGGGTGGGAGGGGAGGAGGGGAGACATCCCGGCACCTCTTTGCTCACCCTTCCACCTGCCCCACTGCCTGGGCATCTTGTCCTTCCCAAAACGTATTCCACGCTCTGCAATGGACTCAGTGTGTCCCCTAAAATCCATATGTTGAAATCTTAATCCCAATGTGACAGCATTAGGTGGGGCTGGTGGGAGGCAATTAGGTCCTGGGGGTAGATCCCTCAAGAAAGGGATTAGTGCCCTTATAAGGACAAGCCCCAGAGAGCCAGCTCACTCTCTCTACACCACATGAGGACACAGGAGAAGTCAGCCATCTCTAACCGAAAGAGGGCCCCCACCAGAACCCAGCCAAGCTGCCACCCTGATCTCAGCTTTCCAGCCTCCAGAACCATGAGAAATCAAATGCTGTTGTTTCTCAGCTCCCCAGCCTGTGACATCTTGTTATAGCAGCCCGAAATAAGACACTCTCAGTCCTTGCTTTGCCCAAGCTGACCTCCTGCCTAGAGAGCTTATGTGTCCCCCACCCTCACTTCCCATTCATTTTTCACAACCCAAGTCAACCTTAAGGTCTCCTAGAAGCCTCCTGTGACAGAACCTGTTGGTGTTCACCAAACCTCATCAACCTGGTGCAATCTCCTCCTGGGCACACAGATAAACTACATTTCCCAGACTCCTTTGCACTTAGGTAGGATCATATGACCAAGTGCTGGCCAATGGAATGTGGGCAGAAATAATACAGCTTTTCCAGGCCTGAGGCATGAGAAATGTCCCATATCTGCCCATGGGCTCTCCTTTTCTATTGGCTAATTGAATGAAAGAATGCCAAAGCCCTAGAGGAGGGCAGGGCACAAGATGGAAGGAGCCTGGAGCCCTGAATGACCAAGTGGAGCAGAGCCTCAACTCTGACCTGCATTAATGTGAAAGCCAAATAAATTTGTATTGTGTTAAGCCACTGAGAAGTGAGGGCAGTTTGTTACAGCAGTTAGCCTGTGCTGACTACTACTACATATCTATACATCCTTCCCTCTTCTCCCAACAATGAAGTGTCCAGTGGTGGATTCCCCCAACCCACTTCTAGCCCTTGGCCTTCTGGGCCATCATTAGCTGGGTACTTGTTGTCTCCTGCTCTGGTCTGTGGGCTCTTTGAGGACAGAACTACAACTTGTGAGTTACTTATTTCTGTTTCCCAGCTGGGGCTGGTACAGTGCAGGCACTCATAAATGTTGTCTGATGAACACACCAGGATGTCTCAGAATAGGGCTACCTGGAAAATGAGAAGTTTGTCCTCAAAGGGCCTTCTAGACCCAGGCTGCCCCTGATTCTGAGAGGAGGCACTCCCTGTGTGTAAGCCACATGCCAGGCACCATCCTGAGCTCTTCTCAAATATTTGCTCACTTTGACCTTCACGACGTGGAGGCACAAAATAGGTGAATCATGGCTGAGCACGATGGCTTACACCTGTAATCCCAGCACTTTGGGAGGTCAAGGCAGGTGGATCACGTGAGGCCAGGAGCTCAAGACCAGCCTGGCCAACATAGTGAAACCCGTCTCTATTAAAAATACAAAAAAATTAGCTGAGTGTGGTGGTGCATGCCTGTAATCCCAGCTATTTGGGAGGCTGAGGCACGAGAATCATTTGAACCCACGAGGTGGAGGTTGCAGTGGGCTAAGATTGTGCCACTACACTCCAGCCTGGGTGACAGAGTGAGAACTGTCTCAAAAAACAAACAAACAAACAAAACAAAACAAAAAGGTGGTGAATCACTTGTCCACAGTCTCACAGCTGGTAGGTTGCAAAGACAGGATGAAAACCCGGGCTGGCCAGTAGGCTGCAGAATGTATGCACTTTCCCCAAAGGCAGCCCCACATCATGTTTCTGGACCTGCCTTTAGTTGGTGGCCGCAGGGGACCCTACCCTCTGTGGCCACCAATTAAAGGTTGATGCTGGGCACAGCAGGTGGTGCAGCGGCTGCACCTGTGCCTGTGCTGGGTGTTAGATGCTTCTCCTATCACCTGTGGGTGTGTGCGCCCCTGGTCACAGATGAGGAAACTGAGGCAGAGGCACTGAGTCATGCCAGGAGAACTAGACGATGCTGGACTTCTGTTTGGGCTCATCCAACTCCAGGGCCTGGGACTCTTTCCACAACACTTGTCCCAGGGGCTAGTCTGACCCCAAATGCCAAAAAGTATTCATCACCCAGCTCGCCTGGGCTGCTGGTTTGTTTAAACCCCAAGAAGCAGCTCAGGGCCAAGGGAGAACACAATTCCTCTAAATGCCAAGCATTTGACTGAGGGTGAAAAAGTGGATTGGACACTCTCACAAGCAGGAAAAAAAATAAAGGAGGTGTTCCCTGACTCCCCACAGCTGCAGAGTAATACCATGCATCCCAGCCCAACAAGACCCCAGGGCTGCAGAGTATTACCTAGCATTCCTAGCTGGGTCCCCGCAGCTGCAGAGTAACACCTTGCATCCTAGCCCAGTGAGTCCCCATGGCTGCAGAGTAAAACCTTGAGTCCCAGCCCAACGGGTCCCTACAGCTGCAGAGTAACTCCTCGAGTCCCAGCCCAATGGGTCCCCATAGCTGCAGAGTAATACCTCACATCCCAGCCCAACAGGTCCTCATGGCTGCAAAGTAATACCTCACACCCCAGCCCAACAGGTCCCTACAGCTGCAGAGTAATACCTCACATGGGAGCCCAATGTGTCCCCACGGCTGCAGAGTAATACCTCACATCCCAGCCCCAGGGGCTCAGCCCCACAGCCTGACCCAGCCCATCCAGGCCCACTCAACTGCAGCTGGCAAACAACTGCAGCTGGCAGACTTCTGCACCCACTGGTGCCAAAGGCTGCCCCCTGCTTGGCCCTGGGGGTGACTGGACTTGTGTTCCACACAATCCCTCAGGTTTCTCAGGGCCATAAGAACTCCTTGGAAGCCACTGGAATCAAGATTCTGCCCAAGGTGCAGGCTGCCTTCTCTCAGAGGTGAAGGGATTCCAGGGTGTCGTGGAAGCGTCTTTCCTGATATGTATGCCTTGCAGGCAGCTCCCTTCTCCAGTCTGAGACAGGAACCCACCTCCCCTCTGGCTGAGAGCCCTGAGGTCACTGTCCCTCTAGGACCACAGCCCCGTGTCCACCCTAGGCTCTTAGGAAGCCCCACTCCTGCTCAGGGCGAGGTGCATCTGGCTCTTGGTCGGCAGCCAGCTCGGCCCGTCTCCACTCGTGCTCTGAGCTCCGGGGCCTTCACAGGGCCCTTCTGTTCTTCCAGGATGAGGCCCAGGAAGCCAGATCCTCATGCAGCTGGAATGTTCTCTCAACACCCCCGAGGGCCTCAGGCCCATCCCTGGAGAAAGTCCTGGATGCAGCCTCATAGCGCTGATAGAAACTCCACAGCCAGTTCCAAGGTCCACAGGTACCTTCCTCTTTGGGAGTCAAGGCCTGTGGGCTTGGGTGGGCTGTTCTGGCCCCTAGACCTCACCTGGCCAGGGCTGAAGGCCATCACTGGGCCCCTGATGCCACGTGGGCTCCCATTCTCAGACCAAGGTCCTAGGTCTACAGACAGCACAGCAGTAAATGGCCTCTCTCCCCAGGTTTTAAACGGGTAAGAAAAATGCAACCTTCATCCACAGGGCACAGCTAAATCCAGCTTTTACATCTATACAGTGGCAAGACCAGGCAGCTATGCAGAGGCTTGGGCCTGCCCTGGCTGAAAGAACACTGGCTGAAAAGATGCATTTGTGGGTCTGGTTTTGGGGAGTTAGGGTTTGCTTTGTTTTTTTTTAAAAGCCCACTTCATAGTTGTAAGCATCAGAGGCAGGGTGGGCTGTCCCCTCAGCCCCTTCCCTTCTTCCTCACTAAGAGAACTCCAGTTTTATTTAAAACAACAACGGGCCCAGCTGGATTGGCCATGTGACCCAATTCCAGCCAATGACAGCCAACGGGAGTGATGCCAGGTGGGTTCCCGGAGAGCGCCTGTGTCCCTGACGCACAGGTGCAGGCCCAGCTGGCACCTGCCTCTGCTCTCCCCTCCTCTTGCTGAGAAGGCAGGATGCAGAATGGCAGGTGAAAGGCACTCCCTGAGCATGGGAGTGCGGGAACTGCAAGGGCCCAGGTCTGCGATGACTTCCACAAGGAGCCCTACCAGCCGGGCCTGCTGACACCCACTTCTTGTTACAAGGGAAACCCGGACTGGTCAGATTTTTCTAACAAGAAGTCAACACAGTCTAGCGATCATTCAGCCCAGGGCCTCTGGGTGTGCACGTCCTTGGATAAAGCTGAAAGGAGCTTAGCAGGAATCTGTCGAAGTCACCGAGAGCTTAGCACGTGCCAGCATCTCCTCAACTTGTTTGCTGGATGGATGGGGAGACTGCTCAGAAAGGCTACAGAGCTTGCTCAAGGTTACACAGCCTGTGTGAGAGGGTCAGGATTCAAACCCAGGTCTTTTCAAAGAAGCCCAGGTTTTACCTTCACGGAAGGAGAAGCTAGAGAGGGAAACCTGGGGAAACACAGGGGTCCAAGCCAATTCCCTCAGCAATAAGCAAGTGTTTATGTCACCCACCCTTCCTGTGATCCAAGGCTGTGGTGTCCCCAACCCCCACCTCCACTCTGCCCTGCAGCCCGTGCTTCCCTCAGCCTGGGTGCCTTTCTCATATGCACCTTGTAGTATGTCACAGCTGGGTCGCTCAGGAGGGATGGGGCATCCTGGGTGAGGTGAGTGCACTCTGTGTACCAGGCATGGGCCTTCCTGGGTGCATGGTCTGGGGACCATGGCTCCCACCCCGACCAGGTCTCTTCCCTTGCGCCACCTGCTCCCACCTCATGCCTACGGGGACTCAGGAGTTGTGTCCGAGGCCAGCAAGGGCTAGTAGCGTCCCTTCCAGCTGGCAGTGCCTCTGCCCAGAGCCAGCCAAGCGCAGGCTTCGGGTTCAGCCTTGGCCAGCAGCGGCAGGCACAGGGACCACAAGTTCCAGCGTCTGGGTCTTCTGGGGGTGGCAGAGGGGGCAGGTGGGGCCTAGCTTCAGGAAGGAAACTTCCCCAGGGTAATGGAGGCTCACTTTCCACCTCCCCACCCGGATCTGCCCCTTCACCTTCCCCAGGAACCACGGCCATTATCCCGGGCCTGCAAGCAGCAGCTTGGGGGCTAACTGGGTCCTACATACCTCCGGAGGGGCTGTGATCCTGGACAGCAGCAGGGCCACCTCAGGCACAGTCCCGGGCTGGAGGAGGGACAGGAAGACAGATCCTTACCCATGGAGGAGATCAGAGGAGGAGGCTGCCCTAGGCTTCTATGGCTTCAGCATCTCAGATCTGCCCCTGGCCCCATGCAAACCCTCCACCTACACAGCCCAGTGAGTGTTCATGGTGTCGGGCACTTCTCCTGCGTGCTCCTAATCCCTGATCCACACTCAGCCCTGTGAGGCTGGCACTCTCAGGATCCCACCTTGGCAGGAGAGGAAACGGGGCCCAGAGAGGGTGCTTAGCTTCTCTGGGGCCACCCACTATTAAAGGCCACACTAGGATGGAACCCAGGCAGTCGCATTCTCGAACTGCAGAGCCATGCCCCCTCTCTCTGATCCCAAGGTCTAGGGTACAAAATCTAAACTCCTCCTCACAATCTCCACAGTCCTGCCCAGCAGCCTGGGGCTCTCTCCAGCCTCACCCCAGCCTCCTATCAGCCCCTCTCCTAACTTAGAGCTCCAGCTTTGTAACTGTCTCCTCAAGCACATATGTGGCTTTCGTGTCTGCTCTTTTTGCCTTGGAGCCAACAGCCTCTAGCACAGCATCTAGCATGGCACAGAACAGGCAGATGAGAACACTAATCATATCGCCCTCTGTGCATTCACTCTGTGCCATGTGGCCAAGCGCCTTCCACATGTGATCTCATGTAAGCCTCACAAAAATCTCCAGAAGGCAGTCATCATTCTACCCATTTTACATATGGAAACACTAGGCTCCAAGCTATGTCCATTCATGGTCACACAATGAGAAAGAGGCAGGGAGGGAACCATCAGGCTGTGCTCCTCTCCCGAGCACACCGCCCACCGAAATTCACCACATGAAGAAACAGCAGAGTGGCCGCGAAAGATGCCAGCAGATGGAGTAACCTGGGCCAAGGTGTGAGACAGGAGGCAGGGACCATGTCAAAGGCACCAGCAGCCAGTGCCCAGAGCCCCAGCCCAGAGCTCCAGGGGAAGGAGCGAGAAGCTGGGAGAGCAGCGCGGAACCAGGTGGGTGAGGTCCACACATCTCCTTACTTTGAACTTGACCCAGCAGACTTCTTGGTGCCCCTGAGTGCTTGGGAGCTGCAACAAGGGTGGCTGGCTTTAGGAGGTCACCCTGTGCTGAGGGGCTGCAGGTGGCACAGCAACACAGCGGGCAGCAAGCTGGCTGCTCCCTCTGCCATAAGGAACAAGAGTCTCCGAGGCTGCTGGGGCCAGCTCCCTGGGGAGGCTGGCAGTGGCCAATCTCACATCATGGTGTGGGGCTCCAGGCAACCTGTAGTGGACAGCTGGCCTCAGCACCCCACTTGGAAAGAAGATGTCAGTACGTGGACACTGCTCTTTAACCAACTGGCATCTTATGTGGCCTGGACAGTCACAGCCATGCCTGGAGCTCAGGGAGACACCAGGAAAGATGGCCCAGCCCCAGGTGGGGCACGAAGGGCTCCCTTCCTGTGGCCCAGCCCATGGAAGCTTCCGGTGGCACCACGGGAACCAGGCCAGGCCCTGCAGGTACCCTGGGATTTGGAGGATGAATGGCAAGGTCAGCAGGCACCTCGGGCTGAGCGGGGAGCACGAGGGGTGCAGGGAGAAGCCTGGCTCCACAAGAAGCCCTCCGAATGGGACCACCCACCTCTTCTCACAAACACCTGCCATTCAGATTCGTGGGCTGCTGTTTTTCAAGGATTTGCTTTTCTGAAAGACCTAGAGAATATTCTAGAACAGTTAAATATAGCTCTTGTGAAAGCTGTCCCATTTCCATGCCTATGTTCATTCAACAAACATTCTCGGAGGGCCTGCTTAGTGCCAGACACGGGTGGGTGGGGGCCTCAGCCCCTGGGAGACGAATAAGAGAGTCCCTGCTGATAGGTGCTGAGGGCAAGGGATGAAGACTGGCTTGGAAAGAGCTGAGCATGACACAGGGTGGCAGGTACTGAACTGGCAGGAGCCCTGGAACTTCAGGGACACATAGGAGAGACATCTCACCTGCCTGGGAAGGCTGCACAGAGGAGACATCTTCAGTGGCTAGGGATGCCCCACTCTAGCCTGGGACTCAGTCTGCATGGGACAGGGGTGGAAAGAGGCACGGGGTGGAGAGAGGGACAGGGCTGAGAGGCAATTAAGAGCTTAGATTTCAAGGGCCATGGTAAGCAATGCATTGCAGGCTGTGGGCCACAGGGAGCCATGGATGGCTTGTAAGCAGGGCAGTGACTCGATCTCCTGTGGCTAGCTTGATGCACATCAGCACAGGCCCTGGGCCATCTCAGAAATGCATGCAGCTTGGAGAAGGCCGAGTAGGTGACGTTGCCGTAGTGCAGTGTTGCATAACGCCTGGTGACCCCCCCACACCCGCCCTTTAAAAACAAATGCTTAGGTCATCCCCAGAGGAAGCCAAAAATTAGAGAGGGCTCCTCTGTGTGCCCAGAATGGATCTAGACTGAGCTGGAAAACAAAACTCAAAGGAAAAAAACCAGAGCATTTCCAATGTCCAGGCCTCCTGGGACTGGGGTGGTGAGGGACTTCAACCAGAGGCAGTAGGGGCCAGGGAAGAGGGCATCTACAATTCCCTTCTGAATTTTAAAAGCAAGATCCCAGCTTACAACAAGTGTCCACCTGATAGGAAGAAGGAAAAAGGTCACAGCACTGACACCCTGCCTGTACGGGAAGATTCTGGTCCCAGAACGAAAGGCTCAAGGAGATAAGAGCAATGACCCACCAGCTCCAGATTTCTCCCCTGCCAGACGAGGGTGAAGAGCAGGTGCCCTGGAAGCCAGGCAGAGAAGGAAGCAGCCAGAGAGAAGAGCACCCGCCCCGCCCCTGCTGGCAGCTTCCTCCTTCTCCCTCCCTCCTCCCCTCTGCTGTTCTCACTCTGAGGTGCTCTCCTGCCAAAAGCATTCCCCATTTCAGCTCCATCTCCTCTTCTGATTCTTTTATAGGGGACTCTTGGGACATCCCCAGATGCCAAATGAAGCAGCTGGTGGCCTCTGTCTTCAGCAGCAGGTCTGAGGTTTTCCATTACCAGCCACTAGACTTCAAAGCCAACCTTGTCCATGGGCTCACTCACACATGGGGAGACTAAAGCTCAGACAGGGAAGCCAGGTCTGCCCGAGGGGTTGGAGTTGACCACGTGTTACCAGGTCATATCCAGGACACGTGGTAGCTGAACACAGCCGAGGGCTCAGAGGGCTGTCCCTGTCACAGGAGGTGTGTGAGAGGAGTGTGAAGGGCCACTGAACAGGCCACCAGAAGGTCCATTTCTTTCCAGGAGCCCAGACTGGATGTCCCCTAAGTATTAAGGCAGGCATGAGATGGGAAGTGCAGCCACACCTCCTTCTCCCAGTCATCTGCCAATGATGGGTCTAAGTGTGGCCATGTGGCCCACCCTTGGCCTATGGGGCAGAGGTGGAAATTGCTGAGTGGGGCTTCCTGGAAAGTTTGTTAAAAGGACAATCTCAACTGGCATAACCCTTCTGACCTTTGCCCCCTCCTTCTTCCTGCCTGGAACAGAGATGTGATAAACCCAAGTACAAATGCCAACACACTAAGGAAGACAAAGCCAAAAAATCAAAGAAGCCCAGGTCCCAGGTGGTCCTGGACAGTGTACCCCAGAGACCACACCATCACTCACTGGATATCCCACCCAGACATGCCCTGAGAACTCCATAGCCCTGATTGTTTCCAAGTCAGCCACATTTCAGTGTAGTCCTCTTTGGTGTTCCTAACAGTAATACAACATTACTTGGTGAACCCTCAGTGAAGACATGAGAGCACATTCTTTTGTGCAATTTAGCACCACACATTTCTGATAGCAGTTATAACATTTGACATATTTTCTTTCTGTCTTTTCTCCTTGGAAGCCACAAGTAAATGTGAACCTGTATCACAGCCAATATGAAGGTTAGTATACACCCATATTTTGGGACTAACTTTATACCTTATTTTTATGTCTTTTGTTATAAGCCATGTCAAAAACTTTCCTAGAAGAAAAAGGGTGAAAATAAGCTAAAAATATGAACATATATATAAAACAAATGCTAATTTTAAAAAAGCAGGCACAGCAATAAGATCAGGAAAAAAAGAAGGCAAAAGGATCAAATGTAATTTTAAAAATCTTGTTTTACATAGGCAAGCTTATCTCTGCCAAGAAGAAATAACAACAAACATAAACCTTTATGCATCCAACCACATAGCTTCAAAAAACATAAAACTAAAATTGTCAGAAATACAAGGAGAAACTGACAAGCTACAGTGACCAAGCACTGGTAAAGACACTAAGGGATCTCCCTCAGAAATTAAGTAGACCTGATAATAATTATAGTCAGATTATAAAGCAAGAGACACACATCAAAATGCCTATAGAGTGAGGCAGCTGAAGCAAATGAGTGAGATGACCTGATATGATGATGCTAAGGACTATGGTGAACTAGACAGAGCACATGCTCCATTTAAGGCATAAAAGTTAATAAAATAATGATAATTTAAACACTATATGTGCTAAACCCAACATGTGTGCAAGCTGATTGAGCCAGGAATCACCAGTTTTCAGACTTTGAAAAGGATTTGAGTAACATAACAAATAAGTTTGATTTAATAGGTTTGTGTAGAACTTTATATACAAAAAAGACATTAATGTTCTTTTCAAATGTTCATGGAACTCCACAAAAATTAATCATTGCGCTACAAAGAAAAAGTCCTGTAAATTTTAAAATACAGGAATTATGCATTATAAGTATGCCTTACAGATACTGAACACTTGAAACACATTAGCTATTTTATTTTTATTTATTTATTTTTATTTTTTATTATTATACTTTAAGTTCTAGGGTACACGTGCGCAACGTGTAGGTTTGTTACATAGGTATACATGTGCCATGTTGGTTTGCTGCACCCATCAACTTGTCGTTTACATTAGGTATTTCTCCTAACACTATCTCTCCCACAGCCCCCAATGCCTCAGCAGGCCCCAGTGTGTAATGTTCTCTTCCCTGTGTCCATGTGTTCTCATTGTTCACCTCCCACTTATGAGTGAGAACATGTGGTGTTTGGTTTTCTGTCCTTGTGATAGTTTGCTGAGAATGATGGTTTCCAGCTTCATCCATGTCCCTGAAAAGGACATGAACTCATCGTTTTTTATGGCTGCATAGTATTCCATGGTGTATATGTGCCACATTTTCTTTATCTATTCTATTATTGATGGACATTTGGGTTGGTTCCAAGTCTTTGCTATTGTGAGTAGTGCCACAATAAACATACATGTGCATGTGTCTTTACAGTAGCATGATTTATAATCCTTTGGGTATATACCCAGTAATGGGATTGCTGGGTCAAATGGTATTTCTAGTTCTAGATCCTTGAGGGATCGCCATACTGTCTTTTACAATGGTTGAACTAATTTACACTTCCACCAACAGTATAAAAGTGTTCCTATTTCTCCACATCCTCTCCAGCATCTGTTGTTTCCTGACTTTTTAATGATCACCATTCTAACTGTCGTGAGATGGTATCTCATTGTGGTTTTGATTTGCATTTCTCTGATGACCAGTGTTGATGAGAAAACTGGCTAGCCATATGTAGAAAGCTGAAACTGGATCCCTTCCTTACACCTTATACAAAAATTAACTCAAGATGGATTAAACACTTAAATGTAAGACCTAACACCATAAAAACCCTAGAAGAAAACCTAGGCAATACCATTCAGGACATAGACATGGGCAAAGATTTCATGACTAAAACACCAAAAGCAATGACAACAAAAGTCAAAATAGACAAATGGGATCTAACTGAAGTAAAGAGCTTCTGCACAGCGAAAGAAACTATCATCAGATCAAACAGGCAACCTACAAAATGGGAGAAAATTTTTGCAATCTATCCATCCGACAAAGGGCTAATATCCAGAATCTACAAAGAACTTAAACAAATTTACAAGAAAAAAACAAACAGCCCCATCAAAAAGTGGGCAAAGATATAAACAGACACTTCTCGAAAGAAGACATTTATGCAGCCAACAGACATATGAAAAAATGAACATTAGCAATTTTAAATGTGCAAAATGCAAGAACTAACTTAATCTTCTCAACAACCTTGAGATCTATTATTGTTGTTGTTACCATCCTCATTTCATAGATTGCAAAAGCCAAGGCACAGAGAGGCTGAAATGCATGTCCATGTAATTACATTACAATTAGTAAATGACCAAGACAGAATAATACACAAGCAGTCTGGCTCCAAAACTCATTCTCCTACCTAATCATTTTGCTAACAAAAGTGTGTGTATATGCATGTGTGTTTTGTGTATAACTTTAAAACACACGCTTCAAATAACCCTTGGATTAAAGAAAAAAATAAACTCACTTGCAAATTATTTACAAACAAATGATAATGAGACACTTATGGGATGCAGCCAAAGGGGCACACAGAGGAAAACATATAGCCTTTAGTGAATTTATTTGTAAAAAGAGAAAGCCTAGTACCTGTCAGTGCATGAAGGGAGGAAAAAAATAAATCAACCTAAAGAATGCAAAGTAAGTGTTTAATAACAATAAAAGCAAAAAATCAATAAAATTGATAACCTCTTATAATAAAACCAAGAGCTGGTTCTTTTAAAAGATTAATAAATGTTGACAACTAATTCCAAATATTTTCAAAGAATGTAAGAGCCAAAGAAAACACATGTGCATGCCAGAGCCTGCAACAGAGCCAAATATTTCATCCTCTTCTATGAAGCAACCTGCTGCTAGCTGTCACCACTTAGACATGGGTCTAAGGGACTGGACCATGATAGGAGGCTTCTACTTCTATGCTATGTTTTGTTTGGTTTTTCTTAAGTTTTCACTATGTAGATTTTCATACATATATATATATTCATATATATACACATATATTCATATATATACATACATATTCATATATACACATATTCATATATATACATACATATTCATATATATACACATATTCATATATATACATATATTCATATATATTCATATATATACATATATATTCATATATATACATATATTCATATATATTCATATATATTCATATATATACATATATTCATATATATTCATACATATACATATATATTCATATATATACATATATATTCATATATATTCATACATATACATATATATTCATATATATACATATATATTCATATATATTCATACATATACATATATATTCATATATATACATATATATTCATATATATATACATATATATATGGTAGAGAAAAATATAATTAAACCCCAGATATGAATACTCAAGCTTCGACAATTAACAACTCAAGGCCAATCTTGTTTTATCTAAACCCGCATCCACTTCCCCATGTGATTCCAGTTATTTTAAAGAAAATCCCAGACATTTCATTTATACATGCATCATTATCTCTTAAAGATAAGTGTTCATTTATTATATATAGTCATAATAATAATTTTACTTCTACATGCATCATTATCTTTTAAAGATAAGTACTCATTTATTATATATAGTCATAATAATAATCACACCAAATACCTAACATTAATGTGTGTGTGTGTTTAAATTACAGAGGTATTACATGTTACTAGTTTTCAAATCCAATTAAGAAAAAGTTTAAAACCACAGGAGACTTTGTGTAACTCAAAACATGCTAAAGGAGATAGGATCACCCATACCCTACAAACAAGGATGCTGACGATGACAGCAAAAAAATGGTTTACTTGCTGTACCCCAGCTAATAAAAGGTAGATGAGGGGTTTGAGCTCAGGTCCCTCCATGACTGTCTTAATCCATTCTCACGCTGCTGTAAAGAAATACCCGAGACTGGGTAATTTAAAGAAAACAGGTTAAATTTACTCACAGTTCCACATGGCTGGAGAGGCCTCAGAAAACTTACAATCGTGGTGGAAAGGGAAGCAGGCAACTTCTTCACAAGGTAGCAGAAAAGAGTGAGTGCAAGAACGAGGAAGTGCCACACTTTAAAACCATCAGCTCTAGAGAGAACTCATTCACTATCACAAAAACAGCATGGGACTGTCCACATGATCCGATCACTTCCCTCCCTTGACACGTGGGGATTACAGGTCTCTCCCTCAACACGTGGGGATTACAATTTGAGATGAAATTTGGGTGGGGACGCAGGGCCAAACCATATCAATGACCGATCCTGGGTTGGGTCCACTCCACCATGGTGTAGGCTTTCAGCCTAGCAGATGGTCAGATTTTGATAGGTAACAATAGATTAATTAACATGTTTGGACAACAAAGTCTTCTTGACCATAGTAAGATAAACTCAGATTCATACATTTGATATGGGAGAAAAGCAACATGAGCTGAGTGACTTCTATGTGACGGGTCCTGAACTAGGTGCTTTCATCTCCCTGATCTCGCTTACTCCACACAGCAGTCCTAGGAGGTTACCGTGGGCTGAATCATGTCCCCTCACCCCAAATTCATATGTTGATATCCTAACCCCCAGGACCTCTGGATGTAACTGTTTTTGGAAAAAAATAAGGTAAAATGAGGCCCTTCATGTGAGCCCTAAACCAATCTAACTGGTGTCCTTATAAGGAGGGGAGATTAGGACCACAGACGTGCACAGAGGGATGGCCGTATGAAGACACAGGGAGATGATCATCCACAAGCCAAAAAGAAAGGCTTCAGAAGAAATCAACCTGCTGACACCTTGACCTTGGACTTCAGGCCTGAAGAACTGTGAGAAAAAAATATTTTCTGCGGCTTAAGTCACCCTGTCTTACTTTGTAATGGCAGCCCCAGCAAACTGAAATGAATCCAAAGGTAGACTGTGGACTATGTATTTTACAGATGAGAAAACAGCAAATCAGCTGAGAGCTATGCAATAGGCAGGATTTGAACCCACTTGGAAACCAAAGCTATGCTCTCCACTACACCAGGAAGGAAATCATGGTGAGGAGTGGGTGGCAGGAGGGACTTGGCAAGAGGCACGGTCAAGATAGCAGGCTGAGATGCTGTACCATTGCTTTGGGCTCACTGTGGGCAGGATGTATTTCCCACCTTTTGACTTTGGCCTTGGTCACATGACTTGCTCTGGCCAATGGTATGTGGGAGAAGTGACAGCATCATGGCAGTGTCTTGGCAAAAGAGTTGTCACTTGCTTTTGCTGCTCTCCTGTGCCTTTGCCATCATTTTTTTTTTTTTTTTTTGAGACGGAGTCTCACTCTGTTGTCCAGGCTGGAGTGCAGTGGCGTGATCTCGACTCACTGCAAGCTCCGCCTCCCAGGTTCATGCCATTCTCCTGCTTCAGCCTCCCAAGTAGCTGGGACTACAGGCGCCCGTCACCATGCCCGGCTAATTTTTTGTATTTTTAATAGAGACGGGGTTTCACCGTGTTAGCCAGGATGGTCTCGATGTCCTGACCTCATGATCCGCCCGTCTCAGCTCCCAAAGTGCTGGGATTACAGGCGTGAGCCACCGCACCTGGCCACCTTTGCCATCATTGAGCGAAAAACATGCAATGACTTGAAGCAGAGCCTCCCCCATCAGCCTGCAGACCAGTAGTGGGTAAAAGCTGCCCAGCTGAGCCTCAGACTGTGAACAGTAATAGATGGTGGTTGTTTTCAGCCGCTGTGTTTGTGGATGATTTGTTGCACATCATTCGCTAACTGATACAGGTGAAAAGACACCGTATGTAACAACATAGTTAGCACAGACTCTGAAGTCAGACTTCCCGGGCATAACTCCTTTCTGCCACTTAGTAGCTACATGACCCTGGGAAAGTTGCTTAGTCTCTCTGATCTTCTAGGTCCTCATATGTAAAACGGGAATACATGAAAATATCTATCTCATAGGATTGTTGCGAGGATGGAATTAATTGAGATAGTAACTATAAAAAAACAGAATCCCATGGGCATGCCATAAACAATAGCTCTTTGGTTGTGGTAAGAGAATTGAGGTCACACTTATCCTGGGGAGCTCTGGTCAGCAGAACTAAGACAAACAAATGAGGGTCATTTTGGCCTTTTATTTTAAAACTGATGCTACATCTGCCTTTCCCTATGAGTGAGGCAGTTAACTCGCTGTCACTGGAAGGTTCAGTGACGCTGCCATCCTGAGACGGTGGGACCAGATGACTTCTGAGTTCTTTTGATTGTCAGGTGATAATCACTGAGGCTGATCCTTCCTGTATCCAAGCTCTTAATTCCAGGCAGAGGGACAGTGTCTGGGACCGCACCCTGGACAGGCTGTGGGTGTAATGGAGACCACATCAAGCTTGAGGAGAGATTTGGGTTCAAGTCCTAAGCTCTACTTCATGACCTTGGGCAAGTCACCAGATCTCTCAGAGCCTCATCAGCATAACCGGGTAACCATTGGCCCTATTTCATAGTCTTGTTAATGGATGAAAGATGGTTGTGGATGGGAACCTGTCTTGTAAACTAGATTGCACCCAGGTCAAGCAATTATCCATAGTGACATCATTCCTGGCACACTGATGAAAAGGCATCCACCTCTGAAATTCTGTCTTCCACCAGCCCAGGGTGGGCTTATGTGGCAAGCATGCTACCACTGCCTGACCCATACCCATGTCAGACATGACTAATCAATCACACATGGCACCCTTCCCCACTGAGACTGCTTCGTGGTACAATGCTCCAGTGACCAGAGCCAGTCGGCTGGGTCAGACTGACAAGGCAAACTGTCCCCATCCCTGGAGCTGAAATGGGTCTACAGGCTCCCTTCCCCTCCCCCTCCTCATTTCATGTGTCCACAAGTGCCCTGCAGATCCCCCTGGACTGGCTGTGTCTGGGGTGAGCAAGGATTTCACTGTGGACACCAGCTTTCCAACTCCACATGAGCTTGTCCCAGCTGCCTTTCCAAGGCTACCTGAAGACCACTAGGAAAACATCCTGAAATAGTAAGAACATCAAAAACTTTTTCAACATTGCCGAGGGCTGCTGAAGTTGCAGTGAAGCCAGAAGGCCCACCCCTGCTTATACAGCTGTTGATGGGAACAACATAGTAACACAACTGAGTGCTGGTGCCCCCTGACCTGCTGATCCCACTACAGCCAGCAAATCCTTAAAGCAGGATCTCACAGAATCCACACACACAGAGATGTCCAACAAAGCATTATCTATAGTTAGCCTAAAGAAAGAAAAAATACATTAAATCATTATAAATAGAGGCATGGTTCAATAATTAAGTGTCCATTCATTCAGTGGATATATAGCCATTAAAATCATTTCCCTTCAGTCTGTGGAAACTCAAGGTAATGTGTGATGTAAACTTAAAGAGAAAAGGGGCTCTGAAATGCTATGCATATCGCCACAGACCCCGTGGGCACCTCCCAATACCTGATTCCACCCACTCCTCACCAGCCACACCCCAGCTTGCTTCGAGAAGCAGCATGCCCCATTTTCCAGGTTCCCTTGCAGCTAGAGTTGGTCATAAGACATAGTCCTGGCTGATGAGATATAAGTAGAAGCTGTTGGGTGGGTCATCCAGGAAGTTCTTTAGAAAGAAGCAGGCTCAGCTGGCGCATGCCTTTGACTTGTGTTCTTCCTCTTCTTCCTGCTGGGAGGGATGCTGGAGAGAATGCTGGCGGTGGAGCAGCCACCATGGAACCGTGAGACACCAGCCAGAGGACAAAAGCCCAGCTAAGATGACTGAGCAGAAAGCTGGAAAGAACCTGATCTCTCAAGGCATTGTGGAGCCACCTGTCAGCCCGTCTGCCTGCCCCATGCTTCGCAACCAAGAAAGAGAAAACGGCTGTTTGCTCAAGTCCTTGTTACCTGGCTTTTCTGCTAGAGGCTCCTGAACACGATCCCTAAATAATCCACTCTGATGAAATGATAAAGTCAGCAAGCGCATTTGGGCAATGACAAGAAGGTGAACATTGAATGCTGAAGCCATTCTTGGATGTGATCATGGGGTCTCAGGAGAGTCGTGGGGAATTTCCTCCCTTTCACGAAACACTCTGCCGTTGCTTGCCAACTTTCCCTTTTCCATAGTATGAGAGCTATTTGGGGAATCAACACACACTGGCTTCCCCCTCACTAGTGTTTGGATACCTATGGCCTGAACATTGTCCCAAACAGACACCAGACCAGTTTCCCCAACTGCCAGAGCTCCTCAGCACTTGGGTGCCAAAGAAGTTATCTCTGGGAAACTACACAGGGAGAGCCTCTCATCACGACCAGACTCACTGGGGAACGTTCTCCCACACCCCGTGGCATCCCTGGGCTGGGCCCTTCCCTGCGGCCCAGATAAGCTCAGCCTAGGTCCACCCGGCATCAGCAGCAATCAGCTCCCACCCACGTCCAACTGAATGCCCACGCCCTGGCACCCACGAGTGGCCTGGCACTGCCTGTTTCCAGACCACACAGGACCATGCACCCAAGCTGCCCTGACACAAAATGCTGCCTAGAGCTTCTGCTTCAAATGTGGAAACCAAGTGTCCACCCCACAGTTCTCAATACCACCCAGCTCACCCTGCCCACCTGAGCAGCTCACCCTGCTCACCTGAGAGGCTCACCTCAGGCCCACCTGAGAGATTCACCCCAACCTCACCTGAGTTTTCACCCCAGCCCCACCTGACAAGCTCATCCCAGATGTATGCCTGCCTTCCACACCCCTGACAAACACCACATGTGCGCTGTGTGCCTGTCAGCCGCAGGTAAAGGCCTCTCACCTTCCTGAGTGGGCTGCACCTCACATGTCTGACAGGGCCAGTGACAGCCAAAGTCCATTTCACAAGTAGGCATCTCTTCCTGCCAGATGCCCCGCAGACTCACAGAGGCCTGGCGCCAGCAGGTGGCCTTGGGGACCAAGATCACACATCTAAGCCTTAGGAGTGAGATGCTCCCCACTCAGCAGGACGGATCCCTAACCTGTCGTCTTCCATTAAAAGCAACAGCTTGAGTTCAAAAGGCTGCAGCCTGTCCTGCACCTACCCAGTGGTCCCAAGGCACAACCAAGCAGAAAGATGTCACCCCAAACTGCTCAGCTCTCAGCTGCTCCTGCTCTCAGGGAGCCAGGGGCACCAGCCAGTGTCCAGCCAGCCTTCCCTGAGCACCTGCTATGGGTCTGGCCAGGTGCAGGGGAGCCTGAGACCAGCAGCCCCTAGGGAATACTGATGTCTACTCAGAAGACTGAAGCACAGTGGGCTGGGGAGCAAAGAAACAAGTCCTTTGCTCAAGAGGATAAAGGACAATTGGGGAAAAGAGGAAGGCAGAGCCAGACTCAGGGCAGAAGGTGTGGGAACAGGGCCTGGGAGGGGCTGGAGGATGAAAAGGGCTGCGAGCTGAGGACCTGGGTCTGACTCTGCAGGGGATAGGGAACCTCTGGGGTCTGGGGCCGGGGGAAGATGACAGCCATGGGCTTTTAAAGGTCTCTGCAGTGGAAGAATGGAAGGTGGTGTCCCAGGAAGCCATAGTATCCTAACAGAACTGAGTTGGGGAAATCTTACTCCTTGAATGAGCCAGGGCTTGTTTTCCAGTCCATACCAATCCAACACAGAGACACCTTGAATGCAGCCTGTGTTCCCCAAAGCGCCCAGCTTGACACCATCCCAGCCCCCGTCCATTGGATGGTAGGAGCTTTTCCATCTCTGAGGAGCATTTCTCAGTCAGGGCAGCCTCAGGTGTCCCCTTGCTAAGATTGGGGCCATGAGTTAAGGATCAGGGGTTGGGCGGCAGCAGAAAGGGGGTGGTGGGGAAGTGGCAAGGGGAAGCTGAAAGTGAATTTGCCAAGAGTGGACAGAGCACAACCAGACCCGGGTGACTGTCCCCTAATGAGCATGCCCAAATGACCACCATCACAACAAAGCTGCCACTCACCAGCTGCCTCCTGGGTGGAGGAGGCGAGGAAACCTTTCACACACATTTCCTCCCATCCTTACAAGGACACAAATTCTGAGCTCTAAGTCCCCGTTTCATAGATGAGGGAGCCCAGGCTTAAGGGGTGTGCCTGGGATTAGGCCTCCGGGATGGGGCATGAGCCAGATGTGAGCCACCCTGCAGAGCACTGGCATCCCAGGCCTGCCTGCTTCCCAGCTGTGTGCCTTCATAAGAGAGGCCACAGAGGAGCCCCTGAAATCCTGCCCAGGTGACAGGTGGCATCATGGCCCATTCATTGGATGGCTGGCCAGGGGTAGGCTAGGGACCTGCCCCCAACTCTCCAGATGCCTGGCCCAGCATCCCTCTTGTCACACCAACATTCCACCCATCACCTGCCACCCCAAACTCCAGCCCACCCTCTTCTACTCCAGCCCCCTCCCTCCACCCCATTGCCACCTACTGGTCCCTCCCAGGGCTCAAGTTGTGATAAGGCTGAGGATGGCTCAGGGCAGGTCCACCCCACTCACCTAGCACCACCTTCGAACAGCCACTCCCCGGCCAGGCTCTTCCATCACTCAGGGCCGGTTGACTCCAAGACCCCAGGCAAGGGCATGGTTGGTCTGAGGCCAGCAAACTGTGAGCTGGATGGACTTTCAGGCCCAGCGGCTGACACCTGCCCACAGTGTCCCGACAAGCCAGGCCAACACACTCACAGATGCGCCTGAATTTTCTCATCTTCCCTGTTATGAATTTTTCCATCAACCACCCCTTCCTTTCTTGGTCCCTAGCACATAAGTCTGCTTTGTGCTCAAGTATCAATGCCAGGGTTTGTATTTGGGAACATACCAATGCAAGACAGGGATAATTTTGCTTAGTAGCACAAAATGGAGGTAAATGTGCTCAAAACAAGTTAATGCAGGAAGGGGCTACCCAGAAAATCTAGTGTACCAACTGAGGACATTAACAGAAGTATACTGTATAGACAAGGGGAGGTGATGGTCAGCTCTCCCTGAATGCTCAGACTGGACTGGGAAAGCACATACAGGCTAAAATTGCTCAGAGGAGAGGAACTGGCTACAAAGGGCATTACTGGAAGAAACTCGGGAGCCCAGGGCTATCCCCAAATCCCTACAGGCTGTTACAGAACAGGAGGGAGGCCAAGCTCCACTCAGCCCTCCCTTTGGAGGATCATAAGCTACACTGTGAGTGCCCTGACCTAAAAAGGGAGAGCTTTCTACAGGTGGAGGTCCCCAGGTGGGGATGGGCAGGAAAAGAGACCCTCAAGACAAAAATCCCTTGAGGAATGGGACCTCAGGCTCCAGGCTCCTTCAGGCTGGCCATAGCAGGGTGCTCCACCTGGAGGTGGGAAGGACCCTCCTCCAATTCTCAGGCCCCAGAATTCCTCTGCCTGTGGGACTCTCTCAAGAATGCCCACTGCCTTTCCTTTATCAGCCCAGCCTACGTGGGCTGGTTGCCTCCTAGTTCCTGGGGCTCTGCTGAGAACAAGCATTGCATCTCTTTCTCCATGTTTCCCTCATCCTCTGGGAGGCTGGTGTACACACAGCCCAGAGCTGCTTGCTGCAGTCTGAGTCAGAGGGGCCAACCCTCTGGAGCCAGCTCCCTGGGCCACTGTAGCATGCCTTCCCCACTCCAGGCTCAACTTCGCATCTGTGAGCTGAAATCCCTCTCATCTTCAGGTCTAAGCCCCCCACGTTCCAGTTTCTAAATGTACATCTGCTGGTTCCTCCTCAGGTGACCACTATAGAGACAAGCAGCCCCTTGAAGAGAAGCCACCCCAATCCACATGCACACACCGCTCCTCACCAGATCAGAACCCCACAAGAGATAATCTCAACATTCATCTAAACACATCCACTACCACTTCATTATGTGTTACATAATGAGCTCTTTACCACTGGAGGCATTCAAGAGATGACTAGCGTGGGGGGTTCTGGGGTGCTGGTAATGTTTTGTCTCTTGTTCAGAGTGCTGGACATGATTTCCTTATGAGAATTCACTGAGCAATACATTTGTGAAATGTACACTTTTCTATAAGAACATTATACTTAAATAAAAATTCTTAAAAATCAGAAGTGATTGGGATTGGCTCACCATTTGCAGGAAGGAGATGGGGCTAGAACATCTTGGAGATCCTTCATGGAGGCCATTGAGGCATTAACACTGAGGCTGTAATCAGGGTACTGTGCCTGCTCACCACTGTGTGCCTCCCACCAGCACAGGGCTCCCACCCAGCACATGGAAAGACAGAGACAGAAATCCATCCAATAAGCAAGTGAGTTGAGGACCCACTGAGTACACAGAGGAGGGAGGGAAGGAGGGAGGGAAGAAGGAAGGGAGTACACAGAAGGATGGATGGGTGGATAAATGGATGGATGGATGGATAGGTGAGTGGGTGGGTGAATAGATGAGTGGGTGGATGGATGGATGGATGGATGAGGGGGTAAATCGATATAAATGGATAAGTGGGTTGGTGGGTGGATGGGTGGATGGATAGATGGATGAGTGGGTGGGTGGGTAGGTAGATGGGTAGATGGATGGATGGGTGGATGAATAGATGGATGGGTGAGTGGGTGGATGGATGGATAGATGGTGAATGAATTGATGGGTGGATGAATGGATGGGTGGATGGATGGATGAGTAGGTGAATGGATAGATGGATGAAGGAGTGGGTGGGTGGATGAATACATAGATGGATGGGTGGGTGGGTAGGTGGATGAATGGATGGATGGGTGGATGGATGGATGGTGGATAGGTAGATGGATGGGAGGGATGCATGGTGAATGAATGGATTGATGGATGGGTGGACAGGTGGGTGAACAGATGGATGGTGGATGGGTGGGTAGGTGGATGGATAAATAGTGGATGAATGGTGAATGAATGTATGGGTAGATGGGTGGGTAGACAGATGGATGGTGGATGGGTGGATGAGTGGGTAGATGGGTGTATGGATGGGTGAGTGGGTAGGTGGGTAGATGGGTGAATGGTGGATGGATGGATGGGAAGATGAGTGGTGGATGGGTGGGTGGATGAGTGGGTAGATGGGTATATGGATGGGTGAGTGGGTAGGTGGGTAGATGGGTGAATGGTGGATGGATGGATAGGAAGATGAGTGGTGGATGGGTGGGTGGATGGATGGATGGTGGGTGGATGAATGGTGAATGGGTGAGTAGATGGGTGAATGGATGGATGGATGGATGGATGGATGGACGGGTGGGTGGATAAGTGGGTGGATGGGAGGATGGATGGGGATAGATAGATGGATGTGTAGATGGGTGGATTGATGGGTGGCGGATGCATGGTGGATAGCTGGGTGGGTGGGTGGATGGATGTGTGAATAAGCAGGTGCATGGAGGACTAAGTGAGTACATTGTGAATGGAGAGATGGAGGTGTGAATAACCGCTGCATGGAGGAAGAGGTGTATACTGAGGCCTGTTTCACCTACCACTCTGACCTCATTGGACTCCACTGATGAAAGTGACCCAGGAAAGAGTAGGTGAAGGCAATGGGTATCTCCAACTCCTGGGTCTCACCTGATTCCCACCCCTCCTCAGAGCACCAGGCTGGGTGTCTCCGCATACCTAGGTGTCTCTTTGATGTACCCCAGAATCAGAAGAAACCCCACTTCTGCCCCATTTCTTTGCTGTGTCCATGACATCTACAAAGAGGCAGTGCTTCCTAGAGGGCCCAGGGCAAAGCGAGCCCAGGTCTGAGAAGGGTGTGGGGAAGAGGAGCTGCCCACAGGCATCTCCTGGATCCCCAGCAAGGCCAGCTACCCTGCTGGACATTACCAAGGAGGCCCCACTCCTCTGGGCCCATCCCATGGCGCGCTGGCAGGCCCTTCATCTGGGTCTGCTGGGCAGTTTTACTGAAGGGTGGAGCTAAAGGGAGAAGGAAAAACGCCATGGACTACTCCACAAGCCCAGCCCTGGCCCCAGGGAAAACACCACAGTTGGAGCCTTCAGTAAGGAGATCCCAACTGCATCACAGAGTTCAAGGCCCTCTGCCTTGGTGTGTGTGGCCTTATCTGCATCAGTTTCCTCAACTGTAAAGTGGGGGAGGTAAGTGCATGCATGTGGAGGCTCCATGCTCCTCTGGCGCCAGCCCGTAGGGTCTGCTTGGTGCTGTATTCTGCAGCCCTTCCAAGAGGCCCACTCTGGCCCAGGAATTGTGCTGGCCCTGCAGGTGCACGGGAAAACACACACAGGTAGGGCCTGGAGCAGAAAACATAGTATTTATTAAAGAGAAAGTCTGAGACTGAGGCAGGCAGAGAGAGGAAAGGCTGGGAAGACTTCTTGGAGGACAAGCACCTGTAAGACAGGTTAAAAGAGCCAACCAAGGAACATACCCCCTGCATGTGCTAAGCAGGGTGGCAAGGAAGGGGTTCAGGCAGCCACTGGGATTAGCTGCCCCTGGACTGCACCCTGGACTGCAACCAACTGTTTGGGTTTCCAGCTCCCTCCTCCTCACTCAAGGCCAGGCCTTATCTTGTCATCTAGACTGTCCTCAGAGCCCCAGAGCCTTGGAGCAGCAGAGACCAGGCAGGGCCAGGTGCTTGCCCAGAGTGTGAACCACGTACCAAAAACTGCACCAAGAGTGCCAGGAAAAAAAATGGAAAATGCTGTCTGTTTCACAAAAAGTCTGTTTAAGGTGCTGTTTATGAATGAGAAAAGGAAGCTATCCCAAGGCACTCTTTTCCAGCAGGTACAGGCCTGGGAGCAAGGCACCTCCAGGAGCCCCAAAGCTGTTTCTCAGAATGTACCCTGCCCCCAGCCAGTCAGCTCAATCCCCACAGCCACCACTCCTACCTTCAGCTGGGCCCCGAGGTTCTGGGGAAATACTGCCCCCGATGTACAGCTCCACTCCTGCAAACTGTAGCAAGAAAAGGAAAAACCCACCTCTCCTTCCCTACCCAAGCCCGATTTTAAATTGTCCTCTACACTCTGCAGATGAGATCTGATTTCTAAGCATGGTTTCTTCTTTTTTAATGATCCTGAAGGTGATAACAGCTCATGTGACAGACGTTAGATTGGAGAAAGAAGTGTCATGGAGACTCTAACTCTGTTAGATCGTGGGGAGAGGCTAAAGCGCCTACTGTAGGAAGGTCACATGTGTGTTCCGGGGTCCCTTACACACCATTTGGCCCCAAGCAGGCCAAATCCAAACAAAACTCCTCCACCCCTGTCCAGACCCTGGCCCAGCACTCCTGACTTCCACCACTTCCACCAACAGGTGGTGGGGCGGGGGTTGAGGGGCAGCTCAGACTGAATCCCTAATCAAAAGGAAACTACAGGGTACCTACGAGGATCTCCCATGCAAAGGTCTAGCACTTCACAAGTTTAGAACTAAACACAATCTCCGCAGAAATAGCTACAAGTGGCACAGACATCAAAGGAAGCAAATGGGGAGGAATGGAAACAGAGCCTGATAAATGATGTAACTGAATTTGCCCTTTGCAGGGCCCAGCTGGACTCCTGTTCTTCCCTGGTTATGACAATGGTCACCGTGCCCTGGGATCCCCAGAGAGCTGGGGCGAGACTCAGGGTATTATCCCTCCAAAGCCTTTTAGGAAGGCTCGGCCACAGATTCAACCCAAAGTGGTAATTACATACGTTTTAAAAATCCATTTCACAGAGCAAGCTAATAGCTGCATCTGAGAAGAAGCCTTCATTCGTGGCCGCCCAGCACCAGCGGCTCCTGTCCCAGCCTTGGAGACTTGGGCAAAAAGTTAAAGCACACTCAAGAAATAGCTCAAGGTTAGATTAAAAATCAAAACGCCCATGAAGATTAACCTGACTCATTAATATCACTGCCCAATAGGAGATAAATCCTTGGAGGGCAAGGCTTGGGGCCGGGTTTTGTTCTAGGCCTAGGAGCACCTTAATTTGCATTTATATTAAAAAAAGAAAAAAACAAACAGAATTAACTGGAAAGGTGCTTTGTTTCCTGTAAATTTGAACTCTTCTGCTAAACAGCTCCTTAGGGCAGAGAGCGGAGGAGGCTCCATCAGGCTTCGTCCAAGAGTGTGAATTCCGTTCCTACTAAGTGCCGGCCACGCTGTGCCTGGCAGCTGCAGCCCGCGGGATCTCACCTGGACCTTAAAAGTCAGCCTGTCAGGTAGTTATTGTGAGACATCTCTTCTACAGGTGGGGAAACTGAGGTCAGGAGTTGGGAAATGACCTCTTTATGGTCTTTACACTATGGCCGAATTCAGATTCCAAGCCAGGTCTGTGGGTTCCAAGTTGAACGCCTTTCCACAACAGGACAGTTGTGTTAGTGTTAGAGCTGTCTTTTATTCACATACACATACACACACACACGCACACACACACACACACACACATTTTTTTCCCAACCTTTCTTTACAGAAAATCAGTGGAAAGCCCAAAGAAGGAAGCGAGGAAAATCAGCGAGTTCCTCAGATGGCCTCTGGTCCCTCATTCATACAAGTCCCACAGCCCCTGAGGCGAAGCCGACACCCTCCATTTAGCTACACTTCCCTTGACAGCTTCTCTTTGGAGTTTTAACCGTTACAGGCATACACCCAGAGCTACCAATCAGAATCAATCATGGAAACACACCTCAATAAGAACTTCATCAGTCTCAACAATGTATTTCTTAAGGGAAACTGGCACATTTCAGGGTTTGCTTTTAACACCAATCCTCTCCTCAATGTTGCAGCTCAACTCTCAGGATCAGCCAAGCATTTTATGTGCCTGTTTTACTACTGGAAGCCAGCATGCTAGCCAATTTCACCTGTCTTCCATCTTCAACCCTAAAGGCATGTTTAAGGGCATTGGGGCTTTCTCCTGTCCCCAGGGGTGGCCAGTTTCAGAGGCATATTTCTTACTCTCCAGCTTTCCAGCAAACAGGCCCCTGTCTCCCAGAATCACTGCCCTGTGCATCTGTGTGCCACTGCCACAGTTTAAAGCCAGAGATAATGGCAATGACTGGCCCTCTCAGAAGCTGGAAACACAGTGTGGGAAGGGAAGGAGTCATCTGCGTTTGGGGTGCTGGGCAAAGGGCGTGGGGCAAGCAAGAGCCAAGCTGATTATGTAGATAACAGAAGGACAATTTCCTTCACAAACAGAAAAACCTGCACCAATGAATTAAACATTTAAAACAAGATGACTCTCTAAAAAGTATTTTCAACCAAGAAGGAAAGACAGGCCGTCCTGTGCTGGCGCTTCCTGTTGCATATGGCACTGAGAAATCCTGTTTTTTCAGTATGCAGAGATTTCCAGACAAAGAAAAATATCAAGAGGGAAATTAGAGGAGGAGGTCCAGAGAAGCCAGACAGGAGGAGCTGGGAAGAAGGGAGGGGGGAAGGAGGAGGTCCCGGCCCAGGGCGCAGGGGTGTGAAGCCCTGAGGGGTGCAGGAAACAGACCACCCCCACTAATACACTGGCCTTGGCAGGTCCAAGGAGGTGGCCCTAGAGAGGCAGCCTGCCTCACTGGGGCAAGTGAACCACAGAGACACCACCCTGCCTCCTGCCAAGCAGGGTATCCACAGCGTCCACCCGGATGAAGGGACCTGCCCCAGCTCCCACAGGTCTCCAAGTATAACGTCTGGGAGTCCTCCCAGCCCCCAGCCTTAGAGGGGACACTGCCCTCGGGACCGACCAGAGACCCTGCTCTGTGAATAGCGCCCTTGGCAGTGGGGCTGGCAGGCATCCCTGCAGTTTACAAGCTGGACCCTCTCTCGTGACTTGGGCTCAAGTTCCCTGGTTTCTGGGCAATGTCTAGACTGGCCTTTCCCACTGTCACAGCCTAGGGAGTCCGCAGGTTCTGCCCTGCCCCCACTCTCCACCTCTACTGAGAGCAATTGAGGGGCTGCCACCCCCACCGCAAGCACCAGAGAGCAAACTCTCTCCTCCCAAGGGCCTGGGAAGTCCAAGCTCCAGAACTGGAACTCAGGGGAAAAAAGGAGCCGGGCGGGGGGAAGAGAGATGAAATCTGAGCTCAGAGAAGCCTGGACGGGGCCCAGGGGCTACGGAGGGTCAGTGTCTCCCACTCCCCAGGCGCACTCCCCTGCCACCTGAGTCCCTCTAGGAGCCATGGGTGCCAGGCCAGCCCTCTCCAACTCCCAGAGAGGTAGTAAGTGTAAGGCTCAGAGCCCCGCGCAGCCCAGCCCGCGCCGGGGCGGTGGGTGGGTGGGTGTCTGCTATGGGATTATTCTTAGCGCTCCACTCTCTTCGCAAAAGTGGCGCCTCCGCCCTCCCGGCTCAGGCACACTCGCTCGGGGCTCGCACGCCCGGCCCAGACACCAGCGCGGTGGAGAGCACCGGGTGGGGTCCCCGAAGGGTGAGGCTCGGAGGCGCCGCGGAGGTGGGGGCTCCCTAGAGAGGAGGGGGCGCTGCGGGAAGGCCCCCAAGGGAGGCTGCGTTTAACCCTCGACGCCCTGCACCCAGCCCGGCGCCGCGCGCTCAGCCGCCTCCCCGGACTCCTCCCGGGGCGCGGGAGCCCGGCGGCGCGCCCAGCCCTTACCTATGGTGGTAATGACCGTGATCGCAAAGTAGAAGGAGCCGGCGAATTTCCACTGGACGCCGGCGCGGTGCGGTTCCGACTGCAGGATCACCAGCTCCAGCTGCCGGTAGTCCTCGCTGCTGATGTTGTACTTCCCCTTGATCCGGATCTCCTCGGCTTTGAGTTTCTCCTCCTCGCGCATCTCGTGGTCCGACTCGAGGGCGTCGAACACGGCGGCGCCCACCAGCAGGTAGGTGAAGGTGCAGACGATGAGGGACAGAGTCCGCACGTTCTGCCTCTTCATGGCCGCCAGCAAGGAGCCGGCGCGGGGGGCATGTCCCGCAGGCTCACAGCCGCGCGCGTCCCACTGCAGCGCCCGGCGGCCGCCGCCGCCTCCTCCTCCGCCGCCGCCGCCGCCGCCTCCAAGTTGTAAGCGGCGGCGGCAGCAGCAGCAGCAGCAGCGGGGAGGCGGGGGGCGGGGAGGCTGGGGGGGGCCCCCTCCTCTGGGGCCGCCACAGCCACCGCCACCGCGAGGCGGCTGGCGGGGCAGGGGCGGCACGGGCCCGGGCTCAGCCGAGAAGGCGGACAGGCACAGGAGGCTGCTCGAGCGCCGGGGCCAGGCGTCCGGGAACCCCGACACCCTGCGCCAGACCCGGCCGAAGCAGCCCGCCCCACTGCGCAGGGCCATGCAGGGCGGCCCCGCTGGGTACCGCGCGGGCCTCGCTGCCCTCCGCACCCCGCCCCCCGCTCCCGCGGGAAAAGCAGGGACGGGAACCGGAGCCAGAAAGCGGCCCGAGGGCGGCCGCGGGGCCCGGTACCCCTGCGGGTCCAGCTCGCGGGTGGCGGTGCCCAGCAAGGAGTCTGCAGGTCCGCGCGCCCCGCGGGACCTGCTTCCCCTTTTACCCCTCCTCGCCCCCTCTCGGTGGTGGGGAGGAAAAGTTTGCGAAGTGGCGGTGTCTCTAGAGTCCCCTGCAAGCGGGGAGGGGGCCGAGCAGGTGCAGCGGGAGGGGCAGCCCGCTCCCCAAACGTCCATGCGCCCAGCGCCCACCCGGGCGCGCGGGTGCGCAGTGGGGTCCCCGCCGGGCGTCGGCCGGTGCGCGAAGTTTGCTCGGCTCAACCCCCAAGGCGCGGGAGCGGGGCGCGGCCCCAGGACGGCAGGGACCGCGATGGAGCGGCTTCGGGGGCGGCCGGGGGATGGCGCGATGGCGGTCGGCCAGCCCGCTCCTCCGGGGGCGGCGGGCGCGGCGGCGGCGGCGGGAGGGGTCCCGCGGGCCTCGCGGAGCAGCGGGGCGGACGCGGGCGCATGAGCCGCGCGGGGGTCGGGGCCCTCCGGCGTCCGGGCGTCCCGGGAGGCGGCCGCCGCGCTGGTCTGCCCCGGGCGCTACGTGCGTGCGCGCCGTTGGGAGCCCGAATGTGTGTGTGCGCGTGTGTATGTGCGTGTGTGTGTGTGTGTGTGCGCGCTTGGCAGCCCCGCTCCGGCGGGAGGGCCTCGGGGAGCGGGGGCCGGGCTACGCCGAGGCCGGGCCTCCCTCCCTCCCTCCCTCCCGCAGCCTCCAGGGCGCGCCACCTCCCGCCTGGTCCCCAGCCAGCTGGCGAGGCTGCTGTGGCAGCTCCCGCTGCAGACCCAGCGCGGCGCAGGGCGCACGCGGAGGCAGCCCGGGAGGGGCGGCCTGCGCCGCCAGGAAGGGGGCGGGGGCGGAGCCGCCGGCGGGTTTTGGCGGGGGATGGGAGGATAAACGAGGCTTCTTGGGTCCTTCTAGCCCCGCTCCCCAAGAGCGCAAGCAGCCCTGGCGGGTGGAGAGTTTGAGGGACTCGGGGTTGGGGGAGGAAAACGGGATTCAGCCCGAGATGGCAGGCTGACAGCTTCAGGCAGATCGGGCAGAGAGTGGGGAGCAGAAGGGGAGGGGGCCATCGGCACACAGGAGCGCGGCGGCAGCGGTTCACGAAGTCTTCCCCACCCCCCACCCCCCACCTAGCCACCCGGCGCGGGAGCGTGTCATTGGCCAGGGACATGGCCTCGTGGAGTGGTGGGGTCCCGAGGGCTGCCTCGGCCCCCTCGCCTCCCAGCGGCACAGCCCACTTGGGCCAGCACCTGCAGACCTGAGTCGTTTCCCTGGAGAGAGCTAAGGACAGCATGGGCCGCCACTTTTGGAGTCAGGACAGCGGGGAAAGACAACGCAATCCCCCGACCCAGTAACCTCTCTGTTGTTTTACTAAAGAAATAAATTAAATAAATAAATAAATAAATATAAAATCACTCTTTGGTTCCCCACAGCTGGGCGCAAGGTGCGCCGTGGATGCAGCCCTGAACCACGCGGTAGCCCCCTCGAGACCACCTGGGGTAGGAACACGAGGCTCGGGCTGGGGCGCACCTATTCCCTGCTTCCAGATGAGCCCTCTCCAGGCTTTATCTCCTTCCCATTTCGGCCTCCTTTGCCTCCTCCACCTCCCCGCCCTCTCCCTTTAGGCTATCGAGGGGCTATTCCTTGACCATCGGCTTCCAGAATCCCGCCTGGAGCCCTGGAGCTCCAAAAGGACAGACCCAAGCCTCAGAGACCCCTGGTCTCCTCTTCCTCTCCTGACCCCAGCCAAAGAAGGGATGGAGATGGGCAAGAGTCGCCTGGCGGCAGGCTAGCAGCTGGCCAAGGGGTGGCTGGGGAATCAGCTAGCTAACCCTCGGGCAGCTCGCGGGCTCCAGGAGACCAGTCCCTTCTGTGGGTCGCCCCCTGGAGCGGTGCTCGGGCTCCCTGGCCTCAAGGACCCCGGGGCCAGCGGGTCTGGGACCCCAGTGCTTCACCGAGGCCTCCCAGCTGGGACGCTCTGCACCCCACTTTCAGGGCTCGCGAGTGCCCACCAGGGAAGGGGAGCCCGCGCTGTGGGCTACGTCTGAGCCGTCAGGTCCTCGCTGGGTCTGCGGGCGCCCTGGGGCGAGGGAGCAGGGAGCCCCACCCCGAGCAGGCACTCTCCCCAGATTCATTTTGGAAACCAAGGCCCCCGCGCTCGGCAAGTGAGCCTGGCTGCCGGGTGAGTCACCGCGAGCGGGCGACAAGGATTCCCAGCAGCTGGTAATTAATTGCGCCGTGGCTCAGCCCACGACGGAACCCCAGTCAGGCCTCCCGCCGCCCTGGCAGCGTCGCCACCCCTGAGTCACAGCCGTCGGGCCTCCGCGCGGTCCGGAAGCCGCCTGCCCGCCTCGGCGCCACCAGGGGGCACTGGACTCCGACCCACGGGGCGGCGGCGCAGCCGGCCTCGCTGCGGGGAAGTCCAGGCTGTCCCCGCGGCAGCGCGGGCGGGGGAGGGGCGCGCCGGCAGACGCCGCGCTCTGCAGAGCCACTTCTATTTGGTTTACGGAACTCCATTTGCATACAGCCTTTCAGGAAAGCGCAACCGCTCTGTGCGTACTGGAAGGACCTCTGAGATGAATTACTCCAAACCCCTTGTTTTACAGATGGGAAAACTTCCAGCAAGACAGGATCACGTGCCCAGGATCCCACAGTGATTCCGATTTGGAGCCAGCCCTGGAAGCCTCTCCGTGGTTTCTGTCTAGCGCTCCTTCGAGGACCCCCGTTGCTTTCTGGCCCCAAGCTTAGAGTGCCTTGAGTGACCACCTACCAGCCCCCAGACCCTGGTTCTTCCTCTCTTCCACCCGTGGGAATAGACCCGTGGACTCAGGACCTCCCAGGCAGTATCCGAGCCGTGGAAGCAGACGGTTCCTCGTCCGCCCGTCCACACCCCACATGTGCCACTTTCCAAGGTGCTGGACCTGCGGATGGAATGGGAGCTCCTGGGAGCAAAGCCTGGGGCTCAATCAAGCATCCTCCCTACATCCCCAGCATCCATCCCGGATGGTGTGTGCCACACAGCAGCCCAGAGAGTCCGGCTGGGGGCAGTGCCTCTGGGTGCCTGCCTGCCTCGCAGCCCCCGTGGGTCTGGGTGTGCCAACTGTAGCCCCACCTCGACAAGCATGTGGAACTGAGGTGTGGCCAATCAGAGTCCAGAATTCCCCAGGGCCACAGTGATTGGCTGGATTTGGACGTGTGAAGGCCCACCTTAACCAATCAGAGCCCTCCTCTGGGTAGGGCTGTCAGCAGATAGGTCACCTGAGGAGGAAGGCGGGTCCTTCCTGACTCTTTGAGAACCCAACACAGGCATGTGGCACACACGCGAGCCACCCAACTGGGGTGAGCAAGTGCATTCTCTTGTGGGCTTAAGCCACAGTCAGTTGGTCCCAAGCCTGTCCGGTGCTCCTGGTGCCCATGCGCTGTGTTCACAGCCTGTCTGCGCCCTCCAGCAGCCCCAACATGGGCCTCCCTTGGACCTCAGTTTCTGTAAAAACAGATGTACCTTATTAGCTAATAAAGAACATCATGGTTTTATAACTCTATCTGCTGGCTGCCTACTTGTTTGCTTCGTTCTTTACACACAGTGGGTGTGCCTGCAGCCCCTGTTCTTACCCAGAGAGGCCCAGCAGTTTATCCTGGTCCCACAGTAAGTAAGGGAGGACCAATTCCCAGGCCAGTACTTCTTCCACATCACCGCAGTGTGTCTGGGCCAGGGTGGGCTGTCTGCTGCTCCACAACATCCTGATTCCTTGGGTATGTTCAACGCTTTGTCACATTAATGCCCACATCTTTGAAAATAGGCAGGGGTGCACACTCATCATACCCATTTTACAGATGGGGAAGGCTAGAGAGGGGAGTGGGGCCATGGATGGGCTCACTGATCCTGGCGTACAGCCTGCCCTTCCCTCCACCTCTGCCCGGGGCAGACATCGCTTATTGATCTCAGCACTGTCTTTGGCTGGGATCTATTACAGCCAGAGAATCTTGAACACAGGGGTGCACATAAGGCCATTCCTGGACTTAATACTGACCTATTTCCTTTCAAGGAAGGTGAGGCACCAAGGAGTCCAGTGGCCCCAAATCACAGAGAGAGTCTGTGATGAGTCTCCCCTTCCTCGGTGGCCTCCCTGCCAGAAGTAGATATTCCTCTCCGCTCTTAGCTGATTTCTCAAGGCCAGTGACATTTGCACAGTTGATGGCACAGTTGATAACTTTAGACCTCCAGCAGTGTCAGATTCCGGAGAAAAGCACTCCCAAGACCGGCAGCCATGCTCATCCAGGGGTTCCCAGCCTCGTCTTCAGGATGTGAACAACTGTGTTCTGTGGTTACACAGTTTGAGAAACATTGGGTTAAACGGGGGCAAGTGCAAGACTTCTCAGAGCCTTTGTTCTGCTAACAGACATGGTGACCCCTAGATGGGAGTGCTGTGAGGAGTGTTTCCCACACTCATTCAGCTGCAGCATCAGGTCCTGAGGACTGTGCTTTGGGGAATTGCTGGCCAGCCCAGATACCTTTACCGGGAGGCAAGAGGTCTTGGTTCCTCTTCTGGCTCTGCATAGACAAGCCCTGCACCAGTTCTGGTCCTTCAGCCACCTCACTGTCCCTGCTGCCTGCAACTGAACCTCCCCTTCTCTTCTCCACCTGCCACCAGGGCCACCTTCTTCACAGGCTGACTCTTGCACATCCATGGTGAAAACTATCCAGCAGCCTCTGGGTCAAGTCTAAGCTCAGCCTGGCATTCCCATCATGATAGCTGGCCTCCATGACCTCTCTCACCAAGCCCCTCCTCCTCATCTTTTAGGATTCAGCTCTGGCGGTGTCTCCTCCAGAAGTTTCCCTGCCCCTGCAGGCTGGACTAGACCCCTGTGTCCCTGCATATACTCCTGGCAGAATACTTCTACCACAATGACTTATTTGGGGGACTGCCACTCTCCCCCAACAGACTGTCAGCTCCTTGAAGGCAGGGGCCACATCTGACCCAACTCGGCCACAAAGGGCCTGCCACACAGTAGGTGCACAATGAATGTTTGATGAGAATGAAAGAACAGGGTTTGGTTCAATCACCAGTCATCACTCCTTGTGAGACCTCTCACAGGAAGGCAGAAGAAGTAGATGCAGGAGAGCCAGGGAACACAAGGCTGTGCATATGGCAGAGATGGCCCAGGCCATGACTGAGAGAGTGCCCCCAAGGTGTAGGCCTTGGCTCTAATGTCTGTGGGTGTCCAATATAGCGAGGAGGGAGGAAAAGGAACAAGACAGACAGAGGTGGAAGAGAAATAATAAAGCAGAGAAAGAGGCTCAAATGGTGGAAAGAGAGGGGAATGAGGCTATAGAGAGGAGTGGGGCCATGGGTGGGCTCACTGATCCTGGCATACAGCCTGCCCTTCCCTCCACCTCTGTCCAGAGCAGACATTGCTAATCGATCCCAGCACTGTCTCCAGCTGGGGTCTATTACAGCCTGAGAATCTTGAACACAGGGGTACACATAAGGCCATTCCTGGACTCAGCACTGACCTGTTTCCTTTCAAGGCCCCAGCTGAGAAGGCAAAGAAGATTTTAAACCCAGTGTGAGAGAAGAGAGGAACCAGGAGGGAGTGGCAATGACGGTGTATGTGGCACGGAGAAAGGAGGCCCGTGTGTGCTGATCCAAGTGAGTGCACATGTCTCAATCACCTGCTGGATGTGGAGCCTGAGCCGGCACGTTCCCTGCTCTAGCTTGAGTCCCCAGGATAACTCTGTTGAGACTGTCACTATCATTCCCACTGGCCAGTGACAAAGCCAAGGCTCTCTGGGCTTACGACAGTTGCTGTGGGAGGAGTCCTTTGAAAGGCACTGCCTCTGCAGGGCCAGGAGTTGGGGAAAGTGGTGTCCTTCTTCAACAGGCACAGGCCACAAGGACTTGGGCCACTGTGGCAGCCAGAAGATTGAGATGGAAGACGGAGAGGTGACCCAGGCCCTGGTACACAGTAGGTGCTCAGAACTTGTTTCATTGGCTCCCTGATTAATCCAAAAATGGCAAGAAGAGTCCCCAGGACTCAGTTAGTGATAAGGTGAGTGCCAGGAGGAAGGGAGGCAGGAACCTGGCTCAGAATTTCTGAGAGACAAGGGGCAGAGCCAGCGGTGGAAGAGGGGAACCGAGGCCAGGCTGGCTGAGCTCAGGTGACCTTTAAGTTATTAGACCTCCAGCTGCCCAGGAAGTGAGTGGGTGACTTGGGGACATGAGCCCAAACTGGATGGGGTCTCTCCCTTAGATGCCAAGCCCTGGTGGTCTTCCTGGGCATTTTCAAGCTTGAAGCTTCTTGGTGTGCCATGGGGTGTCCTTGTGGCCATGTGGGCAAAGGCGCTGGCATGGCTGATGCCCACACTGCACAGGAGCAGGATGGGAGGTGGAATCGGGCCCAGAGTGGGGTGGATCTGCCCCAGAGCTAGGGGGCTTTTAAGAGCAGGAATTTCATTTTAATAGATGATGAGCAGATCATTCTTAGACTCAAGATCACATAGCAAAGGAGGGAAAAGCCAGGCCAAGCCCCCCTCCCTCAAGGCCCTCTCTGCTTAAGCCAAGGACGCCCCCGTACCATGCATTTGCCCTTGCTTTATTAGAGGAAATCTGATTAGTGGATATCAAGCTTCTTAATGCGGCCTGAACCACTGCCCATCTCCACGCCTGACCCATAAATAGCTGCATTGCATTCCCCACGGAGCACAAGTGGCTGCCAGGATCAATCGGACAATCTGCAGAGGCTCCTCTGGCCAACACATCCCAAGAGGGGCTGCAGCAGGTATGAAACCTACGTCCGCCATGAGGATCTTATTAACCGAGGTGAGGCAGGGTTGATACTCCAGGGATACCCCGCTGTTCCCAAGCAAGAGGGGTGGGGGGGTGTGGGAGGACAGTGTGTGTCTCTGCCCACAGGCTCTCACTGCGATCCAGGGCTGGGCTAAGGAGCTGGGCCTGTAGGGCAGCAGGGAACACATCTCTGTCCCCAGCTCCCTCTCTGGATGCCCTGGGCACAAAGCAGAGGCTGCCAGGCATTTGTTGCTCTGATTAATAAAATGGATGTGAAGACAGCATGGTGACTGGTGGCTAGGGAATGGCATTGGCCACCTTTCCCTCAGTCACCTACCCCCACCCAATGCCCAGAATAATCAGACATGCATAGTAAGGGGACATTTGTTGGACCCAGCTCTCCTGTCTTCTTAAAAATAAAGATAAAAATTAAAATGCGCTCTTAAAAACAAAGATCACAGCTTGTTGAGAACTCACTAGCTGTAAGACCAGGAAAGCCACCCAGTCAGGTCTCCTTGTCTTGCACTTGAAGATGAGATGGGATTCGCCTGCAGGGCTGCTGAGGTTGAGCCGGAACACCTGTAAAGTGTCAGCACAGGTGAAGAGCCAAAGTGAAGCCTGGACCCCGGGTCTGAGGACTCTCCCTACATCGCACGAGCCTGTGCCTGAAGCACACGCCCAGCATCTTGGTCTGTGGGATGAGCGCGGCTTCCCAGTCAGGCCCGGTTCCAAACTCGATGTGGTTGCTTGTGCCCTGTGTGACCTTGGGTAATTGAGGGACCCTTTCTGTGCCTCTTTCCTTGTTGGTGAAACAAGGAGAAAGAGCCGGTCCCCTCTGGGGTGAAGTCATGATATGAGGTTGCACGGCTCTGGCAGAGGCCTGGGTGCCCACTGTGCACTCAGCCAATGTTGATTCTCTTCCGAGTGTAGAGGGCATGCTGCCCTCCTCTCTCCACCTAACTGCCCGCCAGCCAGGGAGCGGTGCCAGCCGCCACACGCTGACGGTGGAGACGCTACTACACAGCCAGCTCCCTCCCTGTGGGAGCTAACTTTAGCCCAGTCACATGGAGCATTAGTTGTGCCTGTGCCGAGAGTTTACAGATCCCTGTGGAAGGTGTTTAAATATTTTTCCTTTTCAGAAGCCTGGTTCTCGCCTCTGCCATTTTCACCTTTGTGTGGCAGAAGGTATTTTTGCAAACGCAGCCGAGGTGGCAGCAACTTCGCGGTGTGATGCGGCGTCCCTGCACACGCCGCTGCTATTTCAGGGACGCACAGGTGTATCATTTGTATCATTACAGGCGCTGTCAACTCCCAGAGAAAGGGAAGAGAGGACTGGGTGCTTCCAGAGGCCCCCAAAGGCCCCCTCAGGCACTGGCGCTGCCCCAGGAGGCCTTCCTGGACCCCAAGCTGTTCTGAGCCATGGCCTTAAGAGCTCTCCACTGCAAATGCATCTGCCCTCAGCACTTGTCACTGTCCCCTGGAGCTTCCTAAGGACAGGGCCTGTGTCCAATCCATCTGTGTCCCCGGCATCCAGCACAGCGCCCAGCACAGGGCCGGATAACATTTACCAGACTGAATTACCTCCTGGTGGCCTCTGGAAGTACACCGGCTTCAGAGAGCCTTCTCTGCCTCTGAGCTGCTCTCTGCTCCCTTCACTTGCTGGCAATATGAGGTTGATGGGAGATGGCAGGTTTGGGAAATAGAGGCCCATGGGATCATGTGGGGGCCACAGGAGCCCCGATCAGCTCAGGCTGGGGGGTCCCAGCAGGCTTCCCGGTAGAGGGTACTTCAGTCTGGCATTTGTCCCCAGGCAGGGAAATGGGTGAATTCCCGGCTCACACAATTGCTGTGAGCATTGAGCCAACACAGGTGACGCCTCTAGGATGTGCCTGGCTCACAGCAGGGGCTCATCCAGGTTTAAGTCCCTTCCCATAGGGCAAGAAGGCAGGTTGTCAATTAGGCATCTTCCTCATTTGACAAATGAGACTCTGGCACAGAGAAGTCTAGGAACTTGCCCAAGGTCATGGAAATAACTGTCTGTATAAGAGGACACCACGCACCTTCTGGGTCCCCAGAACCCAGGCCCAGGCCGTCCTGAGTTCCCCAGGGAGTCTGATGCAGCTCAGCAACCCAGTTCTTCCCACTGGTATATACAAGGGGTACTGGGGACCAGGCAGCAAAACCTGCAAGGTCCCTTCTCGCATGGAGCAGATATGCTAATGGCACAGATGGGCAACGAGCCAGTTAACCAGCAGGATAAGCTGCAAGGATGATTGCAGGGAGATGATCAAACAGAAGGCAATGATTAGGAGGCAGTGTGTGGTGTAGGGGGAGACCTTTGGGATGCACCAGTCAGGGAAGAGTCCCCATGGAGATGGTATTTGATCTGAGGCCTGAATGACATTTGTAGACCCAGAGGGAAGGCATCCAGACAGAGGGAACAGCGAATGCAAAGGCCCTGAGGGCGGAAGAGCTTGGCCTGTTCATGGAAGAGCAAGGTGGCTGACATGGCTAGGGTGTGGGCAGCCGGGAAAAGTGGCACAAGACAAGATCAGAGGTCAGCTCTCCTTGGCCCCAAAGAGGACAGGAGGCAGGTCTAGAGTGCAATGGTTCCTGAAGGCACAGGCAGGTCTGGACTTCCCTTGCGCATTCACAGAAATGCACTCTGTGCTTTGTGTAGAGGAGAGAGCTGAGGTATGGAACACCTTGTTGGATGGGTGTGGGATTTCAGCACCCACATCCCTGCTGGCCTCTGGGGGGCAGGGACCTGGGACCTAGGGAGCTCTCTGATAGTATTTCTGATTCTGGAGGGAAAAAGACCCCCAAGAAATGGGTGGCCAGTTCAAGCCATCGTGATACCATCACTGATGACTGTAAACATGTGCAGGTTATGGTGTGCATGGCTCAGGTTCAGCCGGGCCGCAGCTGAGCCTCCCTTGCCACCCTGGCCACCTCCACAGTGTCAAGGTCCGCTCACAGGGACCAGAGGCTGCTGGGGTGAGTTTGGTGAAATTCCCACAGCTTCTTCTAACACCAGCTGGCTCCCAGTGCCTTGGAACAGGCCTGGCAGACACAAGGTGATCTTATAGCACCAGGAAGTGTCCCCATTTCTCCAGATCTCTCCCATCACCACTCCAATAACTGAAATCTCTTTAATGGTGGCAGGTTGAGTCATGGACCCTTTTTAAAAAAATCATGTTCCTTTTTTTTTTTTTTTTTTTCAGATGGAGTTTCACTCCTGTCGCCCAGGCTGGAGTGCAATGGCACAATCTCGACTCACTGCGACCTCCTCCTCCCCAGTTCAAACGATTCTCCTGCCTCAGCCTCCCAAGTAGCTGGGATTAAGGCACACACCACCACCCCCAGCTAATTTTTGTATTTTTACTAGAGACACAGTTTCACCATGTTGGCGAGGCTGGTCTCAAACTCCTGACCTCAGGTGATCCACCCACCTCGGCCACCCAAAGTGCTGGGATTACAGGCATGAGCCACCACACCCGGCCCTACCCTTTCTATTTTTGATCACAAAATTCATACTTTTTTACACAAAAATTGAGAAGGTAAAGTATACATTTAAAAACGACTCTGAATCCTAAGGATTTTGCCTCTGGGGAAGTCTAGCAGCACCATTTTAGCAGGTTGGTGGGGAGCCAACTTCAGGAAACACTGACTTCACGCCCCCAAGTCAAGAGTTGAGTTCTAGGGAGCCATGGCAATGCAACGGCAATGAAGCATTCAGCGGAGGAGGTCAGAGGAGGCCCCAGAGAGGAACAAGAAACACTGATGCCCCCACCGGCCCCGCTGAGAGGCTCTGTCTGGGCCCAGAACCACCATCCTCCCCAGAAAGCACATCTCGAGAGGTGCTCCTGTTTTTTGGGCACTTCCCACATTCCCACAGCACAGCCCAGGATGGGACCAGGCAGAGATTCCTGTCTCCATTGAACACAGGGCTTGGCCCGTGGCCACAGAGCTGGTTTGGGATGTGTCGAGAGCAGAAGCACATGCAGCCAGCCCAGGCCCCACCTGTCCCCAACATGGTCAGCCTCCCTGGGCAAGCCACATTCTACCTGATCCTGACTGGCTCTGACACGGCTCCGCAGGTACCCAGAGCGGGTTAGGAGAACTTCCTGAGCATAAGGTCAGAGATGGTGCCACCTCCTGGGACGTCAGGAGGCATCAGACTGGTCTCCCCTGGGTAGTGACAACTCTGCAGTCTGGAGCACTGGTGAATATCCCCCAAATCAAAGCCAACTTGAGCATGGGCACTTCAGGATCACCATGCTTGAGGGAGGAGGTGGCTGGAAAGAACACCTTTTGAAAGGAGGGAGGCAATATTGGTCAAGAACTCAGGCTGTGTTCTTGGGCAGACCTGGTTCAGATCTTGGCCCAAGCACCAAGATGTCCTGGGTGAGGGCCCTGGACTCAGAGCTTCAGGCTTTTCCCTTGCAGAATGGATGTAATGAAGCCTCCTTGTTAATCAGGTGGGACGGGGGTGGATGAAAATCTATAATGTGAGCCATTTGCTGCACTAACTCAGTCTCTGACCTTGACTCAGGAGAGCAGAAAAGAGTGGGCCTTGAGTCAGATGGTCCTGGTTTGGAATCCTGACTCCACTGTGTACCTGCTGTTTGGCTGTGGGGTGGTCACTTCGCCAGTCTGAGTCTTGGTTTTCCTGTCTTGAAGTGGGGATGGGTGCATGTTTTCCTCTTGGCAGAGTTCCTGGCACAGGGAAGCACTGATTGGATGTGAGCTGGTTGTGTTTGCCTCTGTCCTTAGCCTTGAACCTCACTCTGTAGCAAGCTACTCTTGCTTCTCCTCACACAGGGGCACCAGTGACACCCACACACCAGCAGTCCTGGGGACTCCAAACCCAGCCAGGTAGAGGTGGTAGCAGGAGGATCAGGGCATCAGGGAGGAAGAGGGGGATGTGGGGAGAAGCAGGGGAACTCCCCCAGTAGAAGAGGAGGTGAGCAGGTGGTCAGACAGATGGGAGAAACGGCAGGGAAGGCTTAACCCAGAGTGAGGTTCTGTGATTCTGGTCCAGGTGGACACCTCCTTGGTGCTTCCACTCCAGAGTCCTCCCTCTCCCAAACTAGACCTTAGAGTCCAACAGCCTCAGGGCCAGAGGAGAGAAACACATGTTCATTCTTTCTTGACGCAAACATCTGTAAAGCATCTGCTTGGCCAATTCCTGGTCCAGGTACTGATGATACAAAGGTGAGGTGGGCACCATCCCTGCCCCCTGGGAGCTCATGTTGCTGACAGCATATGTTCATGTGGCCATCACCATGGCCATGGCTGACCATCAGCAACGAGGCCCCCAGGTCAGCTCAACACATCCCCTTCCCCCACTCCTTGTGTCCTTGGCCAACCTGACTTTCGGCCAACTCAGCACTCATCTCTACTATGGCTTTTGCCATCTTTTCTGGCATCATGGAAAGTATGCAGGAAAAAGATTCAAGGCCAGGCCCTGGGGACCACAGGTTCCTTCATCTTTCCCTCTGTCTTCACCTGGGGCCAGGCCTACATGCTGGTGTGATAGTTCTCCAGCCTCTCTCAGACCCTTCCGGTTTTCTCTTGAAGGCCTCCTCCCTAATCAATTTCTCTCTACTGGGTTCAACTGCATCTCCGCATCTTTACCCAGGGGCATTTGGCATTCAGACCTGAGCCCTCAAGAGCTGATAAAGAAAAATTATAACATGTAAGGGGCCGCCAGCCAGACAGCAGAAGAACAGTTACACCTAGAGAAAAAGCACCCATATCCTATAGGTTTCTGAATCAATCGGGATGGGATAGGTTATGCAGCAGTAACAAAAGATTTCAAAAAATTAAAAATCGATGGCTTAAAACAGCAAAGGCTTATTTCCTGCTCATGTGAGTCAGTGGGTGGCTTTGCAGGTAGCTCTGTTCCCTGGGGTCCCTCCCAGACAGTCCGGGCTCTTCTGATAAGAGCTTCATGATCCCTGGCAGGGAAAGGGAATGTGACAAATGCTGCAATGGGTTTGAAATCTTCTGCCCAGAAATGTCCCACATCACTTCCAATCTTGTTTCCTGACTGCAGCATGTCACATGGTCACGCCTGGGGAGTGCAGTTTGGCTTCCCACTCAGCAAAGACCTTGACCCAAGAATCCTGTCCCCAGGCAAGCTCCCCCTCACCTGGGAAGGCAAACGAGAGAAGTTTGAGAGCGTGCTGCCTGAATCACCCACATCTCCCAGCTGAGGAAAAGACTCGGGAGAAGACTCAAACCCAAGAACAAATGAGACAGAATAGAGGCCACGAAATGAAGAGAGATGAAAAGGGAAAGACACAGTGGTGAGCAGCAGACCTTGATATGTGGATAAATTAAATCAAAATGAATAAGGATAGACCTGTCTCAGACTGCACAGCGGAAGTGCTGAGTAAGGGCTCCTGAAATAGGAGGTCCAGACTGGAAGGGAAAATTCTAATGATAGGCTCTTCATAAAAGCTATAGCTCAGCAGCCTCTAGGAGCTGAGGGGAGGGGAAGTTCGACATTTTCCAGGGTCTCATCCTTGAAGGGGAGGGGAGAGGAAGAAAATAGAAGAACTCTAGAAGTGTCATCTTTTTAGACCAAAGAAGAATAATTATGAAAGAAATAGAACATCTTGTTGGGTGAAATAGTTGGCATGTTGTTTTCAGCTAATAGTAGAGAAATCTGTGCCTGGTTATATAAGCCGGAAAAGAAGGTGGCTTTGAAAGCAATGGGAGGATATGGTAGGGACTTCCTAATTAACAAAGCGGAATAAATGGAAGGAAGAACAACTTAATCAGACCATCAAAAATGAGAGAAAGAGAAAGGACAAAAAATGGCAAAAATCAACAAAAGAATATTGTAGGAATTACATTAATTAATTAAAGTTAATACTCTAAATGAAGTGAATTCTCTCATTAGAAGACAAGTACTGTCATATTGAGTTCAACAAGCAAAATGAACAAAAAAAAAGATAATAATAAGCCATGTATTAGAAATACACAGAAAACGGCCGGGCGCAGTGGCTCATGCCTGTAATCCCAGCACTTTGAGAGGCCGAGGTGGGCGGATTGCCTGAGGTCAAGAGTTTGAGACCAGTCTGGTCAACATGGTGAAACCTCGTCTCTACTAAAAATACAAAAAAATTAGTAGCCAGGTGTGGTGGCGTGCGCCTGTAATCCCAGCTACTCCAGAGACTGAGGCAGGGGAATTGCTTGAACCAGGGAGGTGGAGGTTGCAGTGAGCCAAGATCAGGCCACTGCACTACAGCCTGGGGCAACACTGAGAGACTCCATCTCAAAAAAAAAAAAAAAAAAATTACATAATGAAGCAATATGTGGCCATAAGCCTGTATGGAGAAAAAAGGAGGAACTAAATATATAAAGCAAAAAAGTATTAGGAAAGAAAAGAGAATTTGATAAAAATAAAATTATAATGAGAGATAACTGCACACTTCTATCAGACATGGACAAAAAAATACTAGACAGGGAAGCAGCAATGTGATGTATTGTACGCCTGCTGATTGAATCCTAGTTTGAACAAATCAGATTTAAGAGGCCATTTTAGGAACAATTAGGGAAATGTGAATATGAGTAGAGTTTTAGAAGGCCATAGGACATTATTGTTCTTTTCTCATGTGCAATAATGGTATCATGGTTATGTGGGGAAGCACCCTTTGTTATTAAAGGTGGATACATAAGCATCTAGGAGTGAAAGTCCATGAAGCCTATCATTTACTTTTAATACCCCAGTGAAAAACAATAAAGCAATATATGCACAGTTATTGGATCTTTGCAATGTGTATGGTGTTCATGATACTTGTTTCTCTGCTTTTCTGTACATTTAAAATTTTTCAAAACAACCAGCTTCAAAGAATGACATCAGAATTGAAAAATGCAACAAATAGATGTGACCATCCATATGATATACAATGGATGAATACTTTTATTTGTTTGTTTGTTTAGAGATGGGGTCTCACTACAGTGCATGGGCTGGTCTCAAACTCCTCAAACAGCTCCAGCGATTCTCCTACCTCAGCCTCCTGTATAGCTGGGACTATAGGTGCATGCCACACTATACTTGGCTAAAAATCAGTATATAATAGAAACTAAGAACATTTTACCAAATTCAAGGACACAAGAACAAAGTTTTGCACAGGCCATGTGCTTCTGGCCATATCCCATATCAGTAGAAATAAATAATTAAAAGGGAGCAAAACAAGAAAAATGCTTTACTTAAAAATTTAAAATATCCCTACATAATCCTTGGATGAGAGAGAAAATCAAAGAAGAAATTAAATACTATTTGGAAAACAAAGAAAAAGAGAGGGTTTCCTATTAAAAGATAGGGAGGGAAGTTAAGACTGTTTAGAAACACCCAGCCTTAAATGTCTTTATTAGAAGGGGAAAAAGACTAAACATAACATTATTTTACTGCTTGTCTCAAGAAAGGAAAAGAAACAATAAAAGAAACAAAGAGGGAATTCACAAAGATAAGAACTGAAATTGATGAAACAGAAAATTAAAAAATAGTGTAAGGAATTAGTAAATGCAAAAGCTGGTTCTTTGAAATGGCTGATAAAATAGAAAAAAACTCTCGTGAGTCCAATTACAGAGAATGAAGAAAGAAACTGAAATTAGACAAGATTAGGAATGAGAAGGCAGACATAACCAATATAACTACAGATACAGGGGAGATAAAAAATAATTATGAGATAATATTATGTGATAACAAATTGAAACCTCAAGGAAATGGATGATTTTCTAGTAGAATTGCCAAAATCAACTCAAGAAAAAAATGGAAAATTGTAACAGACCAATTACCATTTGGAGAAGGTGATTGGAGATCTGTCAGTGAAAGGCAGCAGAATCAGACAGGCTTACAGCTGAGTTGTACCTAATTTCTAAAGAACTAATCATTTCAATGTTGTTTAAACTATTCTGAGCCACAAAAAAGAAGCAAAACTCCCTTATTCATTCCATGCATCTAGAATAACTTTAGTACAGGTAGTACGAGATAATAGAAACTGCACATGAATGGCATTTATAAATATGTTAAAAGTTTCTAAATAAAATACTACCAAACATTAATAGAATCCAGTAACATCTCAAAAAGATAATACATTACCCTATTAGGTTTATTCTGGGAATGCACTGTGTGGTTGAGGACCCTTGGCCCTGAGGACACTTTGTAGGATATTGTCACCCCTCTTCTCCCAGCATCTTTTGGCATGACAGAAGCAAGTAGATGTTAGGCAAGGGTTACTAGTGCATTGATGAGCTCAAATTAACAAGACTGGAGAGATCTAAGACATCTAATGGAGGCTTAATATCTTTTAGGAAATGCCAAGATTTTATATGGAAATTTTACTGGGTTTATGTCCAAAGCAGGCTCTAAACAATAATATTGTTTCAGCACCTTTTACACATTCCATAAAACCAAGTCCTTTCCCTTCTGATTTGAAACACACTATGGGATAGGCTAAGGGAAATTTCCTTTTTTTGAAGTAAGCAGCAGTGTGCACATCGCTATCCTGAGCATGAGATATACCTAATGTCACTGAATTCTCTGTAGGGAGGTGATACTATCAACCCTGAGTCTTGGAGAGGTGCAGTGACTTCCCAGGACATTCAAATGGCACGGGCAGAGTCCAGATCTAAAGGGCATAGTCCGGATCTAAACCCAAATGAGACTGGATGTGAAGCCCAAGCTTTCACTGGCAGACATGGAAGCCTCACATGTCCTCTGGTGACTTCCTGGTTCATCGAAGAGTTCCAGTCCATTTATTCAAGGCCAGGCGGAATACAACAAGCACTGAATTAGGCATCCGGAGACCTGGATTCTATTTCATGCTCTGCCACCAGCTTTTTGGGGGCCTGGGCCAAGACTTTTAAGACTCCTGCCCTTCTGCAACTGAGTTCCTTATAAGGCTTGTCTCCAGAGTGCTAGCTGTCGGTCGCTGTCCGTGGTGCTAAAGGCGTTCCTGCCTGAGGGCTCCAGCTTCACTCACAGAGGAGCAGGCTTGGGCGGCTGCCAGGAGAACACTGTGATTAATCAGCAGGTTTGAAATGGCAAACTAAATTCTAAAGGTGGAAGGAAGGAAGAATTCTTTATTGGTTTGCTGGGTCAGTGCCAAAGGATCTTAAAATTCTTTCTCTTTTTTTCTTAACCAAAAGCCACGTCTTTGACAATTCTCATCACCTGAATTGAATATCTCACTTCTTGGACAGAGACCTAGATTAATTAAGTTTCCACTGTGCAGGTGAAGAAATGGAACATTTCCTAATTTCTAAAGCCCTTTGTTTGCTCCTCACAAATCTCATTATTCTTTCCCCCAGAGGGAATCAGTATGCTAAATTTCATGTTAATTACTTTTTGGTCTTTATCATTTGCTTGTGTGTGTTTCAACTTGTGTATATATCCTTAATAAATACATTTATTTGCTTTTAGAACTGCACTTAATTGGAGTCATACTGCATGTATTCTTCTATCCCTTGCTTTGTTCCTTCAACATTATGTGTTTGAGATGCATTCATGTTGTTGCATATTCATCATTGTGTAGTATTATTCTATAGAGTATGCCATAGTATATCCATTCCATTCTTAATATGACATATGAATTTTGTCATTTTTTCCTATTATAATTATGCTATAAACATTCTGGAACATATATTATGTTGCACAAGACTTTAGGTTTCATTAAGGTATGCAGCTGATAGCGGAATTGTTGGGGTATAGCCTATGACTAGTTCAACTTTACTAGAAGTGGTAGAGACTTATGGTGTTCACTATATCCCATTCTCTGCTCCTCCTATGGGAGATATGACCCATTTGCAGTCAGTTGGAGTCCTGAAACTTGCTCTGCCCCATGGATTCTGAAGATAAGTCACATATCCTTGCCAGGTTGAATATGCTCAGTGCAGTGTCAGACCCTCCTCATATTTGTGACTTCTCTTTCCATTCTCTGTGGTAAATTTTGATGAACAAATGTTCTTAACTTTCATATAGTTGTATTTATCATTTGTATGGCTTATGCTTTTTGTGTCTTATTTAGAACATCCATTCACTATGCCAAGATAATAAAGATATCTATAATGTCTTCTAGATGCTTGATAACTTTGCCTTTCATGTTTACATATTTACCTAGAAAGCATTTTTTATATGGTGTGTAATAGGGTCCGACATCTTTTTCCCTATGGTTACTCATTTTCCCAGCACTGTGTAAAGAACTGTCCATCCTTTCTCCACTGGTATGTGATAGTGATATGTCATGCATCGAGTCTTCACATAGGGATATGTCCATTTCTGGGCTCTCCACTGGTCCATTTGTCTATTCCACACTGTCTAATTGCTTTAGCATAACAATACATTTTGATTTATTCTTCAAGAGTATGTTAGCTGTTGTTGGACCTTTGCATTTCTATATAAATTTTAGAATCAGCTTGCCAAATTCCACCAAAAAAAGTCAAGATTTTTATTGGTGTTGTATTGAATCTGTAGATCAATTTAGCAAGAATTTACATCTTTATGAGAAGGAGTCTTCCAACCCATTTATTTAGATCTTCTTTAATGTCCTACAATAAATTTTTATAACTTTCTCCATAAAGATCTTGGATATTAAAGGAAAGATTTATTCTTGGTTTCTGTATTAGTTTCCTATTGAGGTTGTAACAAATTACCACAAACTTAGTGGCTTAAAACAACACAAGTTCCTTATCTTACAGTCCGGGAAGGATGAGGTCTGAAATGAGTCTCACTGGGCAGAAATAAAGGTGTCAGTAGGGCTGCATTCCTTATGCAGTTTCTAGAGGAGAACATGTTTCCTTTCCTTTTCCAGCTTCTGAAGTTTGAGGCATTCCTTAGCTCTTGACCCCTTCGTCTATCCTCAAAGCCAACAACATTGAGCTAAGTTCTCTTGCTGCCATCTCTCTGGCTCTCTTTGCCTCCTTCTTTCCCTTTTAAGAATTCTCATGATTACATTACATCTACGTTGATAATCTCCCTATCTTAAGACCAGATGATTAGCAACCTTAATTTTATCTGTACTCATTATTCTTCTTTGCCATGTAACTCGGTATATCATAGGTTCTGGGAATTAGAGTGTAGACATCTTTCAGATGCTGTTATCCTTCCTACCGTGGGTTCTTTATATGTTTTATAGTTCTAAGAATAACATTTATAATTTTACTTTCTAGATGTTTGTTGCTATGGTGCAGTAATGTTGTAGATTTTTGTATATCGATTTTGTATACAACCTTGCTGAATACAATTCTAGTAAATCTAAAGATTCTTTTGTTTTTGTTATTGATGATATAATGTACATGAGTTTTGTTTCTTGCTTTCTAGACTTTATGCCTTTATGTGTAATTCTCTTTGCTTTTCTGTGCTAGTATGGACCCCTTATACAATGTTGACTAAAGTGAAGATAATGAGCATCCTTGTCTTATTCCTACCTCAATAATGAGAATAAGCCTTGCTGTATGTAGTTTTTACAGATAGTCTTTTATCAGGTTAAGGGAATTATCTTCTAGACCTAGCTTGCTAAGAGTTCTTTTCGGGTTTGGGGAGTTTTTAATCATGAAAGAATGTTGATTTTTATCAAAAGCTTTTGATATGATCATCAAAGGATGATCATATGATTTTTCTAATTTGTTAGTGGGGTGAATTCACTAATGCTTTTTTTAATGTGAAACCAACCTTGCATTCTCTGAATAAAGACATCTTGATCATGACACACTAACTTTTTCACACATCATTGAATCTGTTACTATTTAGAAGTTTTGCATTTTAAATGATGCTTGATTTAGTCTGAAATTTCCTTTCTCATGTTGCTTCGTCAGATTTTGGTATTAAGATTATACTAACCTTATAACAATATTTGAGTGTTTACTCTTTTTCCATATTTATAAATATTTTGTATATCATTACAATTTTTTGTTCCTTAAATATTTATTAGATTAAAAACCATCTGGGCCTACAGTTTTCTTCTTGGAAAGATTTTTACCTCGATTTGATTTCTTTACTAGCTTTAGGATTATGCAGTCTATTATCATAAATTTTATTACATTTTTCTAGAAAATTTATATTTTTCAAGTTTATTGACATAAAATTCTTCATAATTTCCTCTTACATTTATAATATCCTTGTATCATTGTCTGAAATATCTGATGTCCCATTTATTTCTAATGTGGTTACTTGTGCCTTTTTTTTTGTCCTTATTAATCTAGTCAGAGTTTTCTCCATTTTATCAGCTTTTTCAATAAATAACCATTGGCTTTTTCCTATTGTGTGTTTCTTTTCTATTTTATTAATTTATGATCTTATCTTTATTATATCCTTCTCTTTTCTTTGATCTCTACTGCCATGATTTTCAGTTCCTGGGGATGGTGCTTAGCTCATTAACTTTCACACTTTCCTCTTTTGATTACAAGCATTTGAGTTTATAAATTCTCCCTCTAAATACTGACTTATCTGAAGCACACACATTTTGACATATACTTTTATTATTGTCCATTTTCAATATTTCCTACTTTCCATGGTGGTTTCTTATTTTATCTATGAGTTATCTAGAAGTGTTACCTAATTTCCAAATACATGACTTTTATAATTATAAAAAATTAAAATGATAACAAAAAAGTGATCAATTTCTAACTGAATCATATTGAGTTCAGATAATGTGATCTATAATACAGTCCTTCCACTACATATTGGGCCATAAAACAAATAATAACCTATTTGCTTGATGAAAATGTCTCTGTATAGCTGTTGAAATACTCTACATATGTCCATTAAGTCAAATTTATTAGACTTTTCAAATCTTCTATACCCTTAAAATTTTTGTCTTCTTAATCTTTCATTTTCTGAGAGAGCTGTGTTAAAATCTTCCACTGTAATCATTGGTTTGTCTATTTCTCTTTATAGTTCTGTCAGGTTTTGCTTTATGTATTTGACACTGTATTATTAGTTGCATACAAATTTGGAGTTATTATAGCTTCCTGGTGAATTACTACTCTAATCATCATGATATTATTGTCTTTATTCCTAGAAGTAATTTTGGTTTTTGTGCCTTATAATTTCTTTTCATTAGGACTTTTCTGGTACATATTTTCTTGCCATTTTATTTCAACCTTCTGTATCCTTATGTTTTAATGTATACTGTAAACATCATAAACCTGATTTTGTGGGTTTTGTCATCTTTCATCTAACAGATTTAGTATATTTTCATTTATTGTAGGTACTTATTTCCATAACTTATAATCACTTTTTAGCTGTTACATAACTTCTCTGTGCCTAATTTTTCTCCACTGTAATACAGGGATAATAGCAACATCTACTTTAAAGACTTTTGGCTGGGACCGGTGGCTCATGCCTATAATCCCAGCACTTTGGGAGGCCAAGGTGGATGGATCACCTGAGGTCAGGAGTTCAAGACCAGCCTGGACAACATGGTGAAATCCCGTCTCTACTAAAAAAATACAAAAAAATTAGCTGGACGTGGTGGCGGGCACCTGTAATCTCAGCTACTCGAGAGGATGAGGCAGAAGAATCACTTGGACCTGGGAGGCAGAGGTTGCAGTGAGCTGAGATTGTGCCACTGCCCTCCAGTCTGGGCAACAGAGTGAGACTCCATCTCAAAAAAAAAAAAAAGACTTTGTAAGTAAGCTTATCTATATCTATGTATCTCCTAAGGAAGGAATAGAGACTTCCTTATAAGCATACTTATTTTATATTTTATAGCATACATATGAAGGTTTTATATATATAATCTTAGAAGAATGCTTAACACATATGGCTATATTAAGTGTAAGCATCACTATTAGTATTATTAATACCATTAGGGTTGTGGTTTTATTTGTTCTGCCATTTCTATTTCTTTCTGTAGTTTTTCTTCTTTCCTTTCTTGACTTCTTTCAGACTGATTAGTTTTCCTTATTCCAGTTTTGGGGTTCACAAATTTAGAAGTTGTTCATGTTATTTTTTATCTTCTTGATAGTTACTCCAGAAATGGAAACCTGGAAACCCTTTTTTTGAGACAGATTCTTGTTCTGTCCCCCAGGCTGGAGTGCAGTGGTACAATCATGGCTCACTGCAGCTTCAACCTTCCACGTTCAAGTGACCCTCCAATCTTAGCCCTATGAGTAAGTGGGACTACAGGCATGAGCCATCACCCCTAATTTTTAAATTTTTTGTAGAGATGGGGTCTTGCTATGTTGCCCAGGCTGGTCTTGAACTCCTGGGCTCAAGCGATCTTCCCCCTGAGCCTCCCAAAGTGCTGGAATTGCAGGTGTGAAACATCATGCCTGGCTGAAACTTTCATAAATAAAGCACCAAAGCCCAAGTCTAAGTCAATCAATATCTTTACCCTCCTCCAAAACCTTTGAAATTGAAATTAAAGGACCTTATCACACTTTAATTCCAATCATCCCCTCACCAACATTTATGTGCTATTTTGCTATATATGTTAATTCTATTATGCTGTAACTCAACAGTTCACAATTATTATTACATGTACTGTTTATTTAAATTTACCAACCTATGTATCACTGAATTTGTTCTTCCTTCCTTCTTGCATCTCTGACATTCCATCTGCTATCAATTTCCTTCTACTTGTATTTCAAATTCCCTTTAATGAGGTTTTGGTGGTGGAAAACTCTGCTTTTGTTTATAATAAAATGTCATTATTTTACTCACTGAAAAGTATTTTTGTTGCTCAGCACATTCTCGATATTATTTCACTAACTCCTGGACCCCACTGTTGTTGGTGAGAAGTCAGCTGTCAATTAATTGCCACTCTTTGGAAAGTAATTTTTCTTGTCTTTCTCTTTTAAAAATCATCCCTTTGCTTTGCATCTGGTCTCCTGAAATTGTATTATGATGTGTCAACTGTGTATTTTAAATGTTATCCTACTAGGAATTTGACTTCCTGAATCTGTGGATTTTTATCCTTATGAGTTTTGAGGAGTTCTCTGTCATTATTTCTTCAATACTGCATTTTCTCCATTTTCTTTATCTTTTCCTCCAGGAACTCCAATTAGATATATTTGAGAGTTTCTCACTTTGTCCTCCATGTTTCCTTACATTTCTTTCATATTTTCTGGTCTTTCTGGTTTCTGTTTTTAATAACATCTTCAATTCTACCTTTCGTTCACTAGTTCTGTCTTGAACGGAGTTCAATCTGCTCTTTAAGCTATTCATTAAATATTTCACATCAATTCTATTTTTCAGTTGCAGAAGTTCTGCTTGATTCTTTTATGATATTCTAGCTCTTTACCCATTTTAATCTTTTTCATTTCTTATAACATGTTAAGCATAGTCATTTTAGTCTATGTCTGATAAGTATGACTCTTTTTCAACCGTGCATTTGCTGATTTTGTCTCTCCTAGCTCTCACTCATGATGCATTGCTTCCTTGTGTATTTCATGACTTTCTTTAATAAACTCTGAAATAATCATTTTCCTTGTAGAAACTCTTGCAGGTTTTTGGATAAAAATGAATTCCTCTAGAAAGGATGTGTTTATTTCTTTGTCTGGTACCTGTATTACGGAGTGCTGTCTGTCTTTGAAATTAATTAACAACTTAAGGTTTGGAAGAGGCAGTTAGGGAGTATAATTTGGGACTGCAAATTCATGGGAGGGTCAATATGGAATCAAATGGTCAAGACAGGGAAGTGTTACATCTACTCTCCTAGTAGGGTGGGAAGAGGATTATTTTTAGTTCATCCTTTACTAAAGGTGTAATCTTCAGGCTCTCAAATTGATGCGGAGCAGTCATCTATTTGATTCCCCAGCCAGTGGGCCCTGAGCTTTGTCATCTTTCCTCCAGTTTTGGAAGGCTGAAGACATTGATACTCCGGCTTTGGCAAAACCCCTCAAAGTGGAAGTTGGCATCAGTGCACAGCTCACCTCTCAGGACTTTGCCTACACACAGGTACTGGGTTGAATATTTCTGACTCTCCTGCCAGGTCATGGATGCACTTATAAATGTGTTTTCAGTAAGAGGCTTAGCCTAGACCCTTGGTCCAGATCTCTAGCCCTTCATGTTGAAACCCTTTTTTGATCAAAATTTATTGTGTCTTAAGACATTGCTTGAGGCCCCAGGAACCATGTGGTCACATACATCTCTCTCTCTTCCCTGCTTACTGGGATCAGAAATACCTCTTAACAAGTCATCATTGACAATTTCTTGGCTGGTAGGCTCAGAAGCCCCAAACGATGCTTACGTATTTTGAAACCAACTACAGGTCCGGACTTTGCTTGAATACTTCTATTGACAAAGAGCTCACTCCATCAGCATTCCCTGTCCCATTTCAGCACTTGTGTTATATGCTTCATGTTAACTAATACATTAAGCCATGCAGGGGACTAACGGAACATAGCAATGTGGCCTGTTAAGGGTCCCAGGAGAAGAATGGAATTTCAGGCACATGGCACAGGATATTTCAGGCACAGGACATGTGGATGGAATTAAAAAGAACAGCAATGGGAAGGCTACGAGAAGGGACCCAGTATTTATTGAGAAGTTGCTATCATGTGCTAAAAAAAATAGGAGGTTAAATCAAACAAACTAGTATGAGAGTGTCCATGAAGTAAGTATTTTTATCTCTATTTATTCAGATGAAAAAAATCAAGGCTTAATTTAAGTAACTTGTCCAAGGTCAAGGAGTTGACAAGTGGCTGAGCTGGAGTTCAGCTTCTCAGACATCTTCCTTTGAATCCTTGCCTTCCTTGTGAATTTCAGATGACGGAGCATGACGGCTGCATGATTATGGGGTCACCGGGCCTGTCCTGCCCTGAGGGACCAAGGATCAGAAGGGCAGAACCAACCTGCTCAGCTAGTGAAGTGAAATGGACATGGTCTATTCCTGGCTTACCCTCCGCTGGCCTTCAGGAGGTTTCTGAATGCACCAGGGGCCTAGAGAAGCAGCAACCACTGGACTGTATTGCCAGGTAGCCAGCAGTGTGGGGCCCTGGAAGAGGCTGGAGGATACTGCGCTGTCACTGAGACACCTGCCCCAGGTCCTCCATCTCAGCCACTGCCCGCGAACACAGCTTCACAGCCAGAATGACCCAGCCACAGAAATGCCAGCAAACAACACCCCTGGCTCCCCACATCCCACGGTAAAGCTCCAAACGCTTGGAGCACACACAAGGCCTGACTCCAGGTCACCTTCTCTACTGGGACAGAAAGGGTGCCCTGGGGGTGGGGAAGGGCCTGGGGCTGGCAGAGCCAGGCTGTATTTGGGTCACTTTCCAGGAGGCCTGGGTTATTTCTAATACCCCTTCCTCCAAGAAGACAACTTCGCCTCCTGCCCCTTGAGGTTCTTCCTTCTTGTGGCATCCAGCATTTTCTCTGGTAACTGTTGTGGGTATTTTTTGTAGTTTGGGAAACTAAAAAATATAGAAAACCGCAAAAAATAATTACAGTCACCAATATGCTTGCCACTCAGAATCAAACACTACCAGAGTTTTCCATATTGGCTTTTCTAGGCTTCTATATGCATCTATATCTAATCTGGATCTATGGCTGGATCTATATCTGTAGCTATGTGTGTACCTCTATCTTGATCTATTGTGCTTTTGAAAGGAAAGTACGTTACTCAAGTCCCCGGTGACTAGCACCCTCATTCTGACATCAGATGAGATGTCAAATGCAACTCCAGTTGAGGTCACTCTTCTACAGGGGATGTGTATCCTTTCTACCTTTTAAACGTGTTGTTATAGACACGTTCTGAGGCATAGAAAATTTATAATTTGGGGGTACATTGTCTAAACAAGTGGGGTTGGGCTGCGCCCATCATCCTGCAATGTGTTGTTTCATTCAATGGCATATTTTTGGGCTCTGTTGAGGTTGACACACATGGATGCCGTTTGTTCCATTCAGAAACAGCCCAAGTGGCCAGGCCCTCAACTACGCTGATGAGTCCTGAAGGGAAGGGCTGAAGAGACCGCCCTGGGGTCCCCGCCCACTACTGCAGCCAGACCTTCTGGGGCTGCCTTCCCTGGGGAGCCTCGAGCAGATGCTGAATGAGCTCCAGGAACTGAGAGCCACTGGACACCCGCCCCCACATGCCCCCAGCCCACACCACATCACAGCGCGCTCCCATCATTCACTGGGCGACAATAGGAGGCCACAGATGGAACAAAAAACCTGTTCCTCAGGCTGGAGGCCACAGGGTGACCTTGCTCCCAGCCAGGGAGGTTTGGGCCTGGGGCTTCAGGTCCTCAGGAAGCTCCCTCAGCCCCGCAGGCCTCCTGATGCCAACATGACTCTGCCCCATGGGGGGCCAGGGCAGCCACTTCCTGGCTTTGCCTGTTTGGCCAAGTGGCCTTGAGGAAGCCCTGCTCTCTGTCCCCCAATACTCCATGGGAGTTTCAGTGCCCAACGGGCACCTGACGAGCCTGGTATCTGCTGGGGACCAAGGGCTGTTTATCCTCCCTGGGAACTGGGGAGCCAAGGGTCAACACAGCCAGGAGCCTGCCCCCAGGCCAGGACTCTTGTGGGTGGTGTAGACACACCCCAGCTCTGGCCCTCAAGGGAGATGCGAGCCGTGTGCTTTCTCTCTCCTGTTCTCCCTGAGGAACGCAGGGCCAGCTGCCCACTGTGGCGGCAGCTCGGGCCCAGTCATATTCCTTCACTGGTGATCTCCCTCCCCTGGGGGCTCCCTCCACCTCCCAGACAAGCTGCTGGTGCCCAGATTCCTGTCTCAGGGCTTGCTTATGCGGGATCTCTAACTCAGAACCCATCCCTTCCTGGGTCCGGCTTCTGCTGGGAAGCCAGCCACCTGAGGTGGGAGCTGACGGGCTGGGTGGGGGCACCGGACCACACTGGGCCAACAGATGCAGGGAGGCAGGGAGGGGGAGGCAGGCCATTTATTGAAGAACTGCTCGCAGACAAGGACACACATAGCCACGGTAACCAGACGCCACCCTGGGGCCAGGGAGCACCCAGAAACAGCCCTGGGCTGCCAGCCCAGGCCTGGACATTTGCCCACCATGGGTGGAGGGCCTCTCTTGGTGTCAACCATCCACGACCACCTACGGCACCATCTCTCCTGCCAAGTTGCCCATGGGGGTCTCCAGGAAGAAAACCAGCCTCGGGGGATTCCAAAGCCCAGGGAGGGAGGGAAGCTGCCCATGCCCTCAGGCTGTGCCCAGTCTCATGCTCACCATTTCTTTCTATGGCCAAAGGGAAGTGGCTGGACGAGGGAGGTCCCTCTGCTGGGATGAACAGCACAGCACGGCTGGGGCCCCAGGTCACAGAAACGGGTGCAGGGATCCAGGGACCTGGGCTGGATGGGCCCGCTCTGGGGTTTCCTCTGCTCCAGCCTGGGTATGGTCCAGGGAACAGTGTGGGAAGGGGCGTGGCATGGGGTGGGGCTGCCATGTCCCGGGCTTCTGCGTAGCCCAGCAAAGATGCTACAGGAGGAACAGGAGGAGAGGGCTGGGAGGGGGTTGGGGGAGGAGGAGGAGACGGGGCTGCAGTGAAGGCCTTGCTCATCGCAGGGGGTGTAAGAGGCCAGGCAGGGTCACCTCTGGCCCTGCAGAAAGAGGGACGGAAGTGGGCGGGCTCAGGCCTGCGCCTCCAGGGCGCGCACGTGCACGCTGGGCAGGCAGAACCAAGAGGGTGGCAGCTCCTTGCTGGTGCTGTCCTCGTGGAACCGGATGTGGAGGAAGAAGTCTCCCGTGTAGAGGAAGAGGAGGGCCCCGAGGCAGGCCGACTGGCCGGACGGCTGCACCTGAGCAGGGAGGAGAAAGACACATCAGTCTGGTCAGCAGCATGGGCCACCCAAAGCCACCAGGAATCCCGGGAACCTGCCTGGACATAGGTGCTATGGGGGAAGTGAGGGCTGCCCAGGCCTGGCTCCAGTGCCTCCTCCAGCAGATCACTGCACCTCTCCGAGCCAGTTTTTATCTTTGAAAGGAGCTGCCAACATTCCCATTCCTGAATTGTGTGGGGGCTCAGGGGGTCAGGAGTGTGGGAGGGAGTGAGGGAGAGGTTGGGGCAGAGGGGAATGCAATGTCAGCCTGTGCTGGGGCCTGACAGTGAGGCGCTGAGAGGCAGTTTGGGAGGTGGGAGGTGGGGGCTGAAGGCGTGGGCTGGAGCCTTTCCGTGGGAGGAGCGGCAGGCATGGGATGGGTAACAGTGACATCACACTAATGCCACAGCAGGGTCCAATCACAGAGCGGCACCCTGTCCTGGGCACAGCTCCCATTCCCTGCACATTTTCCTGCTTCACCAACCCTCAGGGCCTCACTGTCTAGGACTGAGAGACAGGTGAGCTTGCCTAAGTTCCTGCAGTGAATGGGGCAGACTCAGACTTCGTGTGCACACGTGACCACAGAACCCCTGCTGCTGTCGTCTGCTGGATGTATGCTGACCCCAAAGCCCACCACCTGGAGAAGGGGGACGATGACCATGGGGGCTCGGGCCACATGGCCAGAGGCTCCCAGACCGCCCTGCACACCACCACGCACTGCGTCGAGGTAGAAGGTGCTGGAGCCCACGAAGGAGATGGTGTCGTGCAGGTCGTAGTTGTGCACGCCATTCTGGTGGTCCTGGAAGGGGACCACGGTGAGGGCGAAGGGCCCTACGCTGCGCGGGCTCCGGTTGGTCAGCCGCACCTCCAGGCGCACAGGGTCGCCCACCTGGCAGGCCGCCGCAGCCTCGCGGTCACATGGCTGTCCGTCCACCAGCACATCTGCAAGGGACACGAGACTGTCAGGGGCTGGGCTGGCCTGCACGGCCCAGCCGGCCTACCCTACCCGCTCGCTGATTCATTCATTTCTTCCCTCCTTTACTCTTCAAGGCTGCCACCCACTCCCTGCCAGGCTGGACACTGGGGACACAGATGTGTGACCAGTTCCTGGTCTCCAGAAGAGGAACCTGGCAAAGACGGGTGTGGTGGCTAGAGCTATGACTCAAGGGGTCTGCACCCCACTGGAGGGGCCTCTGGGAGGGCCTCCTGCCACAGCCCACCTGGAAGGGGAGGAGCTCTCTAGTGAGTCAGGGGCTCCTGTCCAGGTGAGAGTCTGACACCGTAGAGGCGAGGGCGTGGAAGGGGCCCTACAGGCCCTAAAGTGCCCCATGTTAGGGGTCAGGTAAGCTTTGGGGCACAGGCAGACCTGGGGTCCCTCTCCTACAGTGGCTGCAAGACTGCACGCCCCAGGAGGTGGTGTCTTGATCTCGTTCCCCAGGAGGAATGCACAGTGGGCTCTGGCACTCCCTACAAAGTGGCTGCGCTGTGTTTTCTTCATTCTGTCGGCCTGTCCAGGGTGCCTGACACACAGCTCAGCAAAGAAGAGGTGCTCAGGGGAGCGGCACAGTTCTGGGACCTGTGGACCCTGCCAGGCAGGGAGCTGGGCCTGGGTGAAGGAGCATGGATTCAACTCCTCTTCCCTTCCTTGCTCACATGCCCCAAGAGCTTGCAGACAAGGAGGACGCCTCCTAACTGGGCAGCAGCAGGGAAGGAGGCCGAGGTCAGGGTGGGGTGGGGGCGGAGAGGGTGTGCCCCCCTCAGGGAAGCGAGCTGATGATCAGGGTGGCGGGTTTCATGGTGAGCCCCAAAAGATATGTGAGAATGTGACCGTATTGGGGAAGGGGGTTCTTTGAAGATGTAATCAAGTGAAAGGTCCCGATAGGAGCTCATTCTGGATTAGAGTGAGCCCTGCAGTGAGTGACAATGTCCTTATATGGGGCAGAAAAGGAGGAAGCACAGACAGAGACAGAGGCTGAGACTAGAGGATACGGCCAGGAGCCAAGGAGCCCCGTGTGGCTGGAGCCCATAGGAGCTGGAGGAGGGTGGAATAAGCCCCCAGAACCTCCCATGGTCCTGCAGCACCCTGGTCTCAGCCTTCCTGCCTCCAGAACTGAGAACACACATCTGTCGTTCAAGCACCCAGTTTGTGGTTGTTCACTGTGGCAGCCCTAGCAGGCTAAGACAGGGAGGGCCCTTTCTGCTGGGCAAAGGCCACCTGCTGTGACCCTGTTGTGGAGGTCACGGAAGTGCAGGGGTCCTGCAGCCTGCAATTCGACTTCACGTCATCTGAGTACAAACTGCGTGGCCCTGGGAGCCAGCCTGAGCCCCATGGTCTGCCGTGGCTGATCCTGTGCTGTGGGCTATCACGGCAGGCACGTGGAATAAGGATGACGTGACGGTGACACGCATAGGGAGAGCGGGTGGGCCACAAGAGCGCTCCCACCCCTGCTGCCTCTTAACAGTCACGGGCATCCTGGGCTGGGCCTGTTGCCAGCACCCTGCAGCGGAGGATCCTGGGAACACCCTGACCCACAGCCCTCTGCCCTTGACCTCTGTTTCATGGCTGCAAGGAGGGCCCTGTGGGGTGTCCTCACTGCAGCCCGGAGAGGAAGGTCCTCTAAGGACTGGCCTGCCTGGCTCACACGGTCAGGCCAGAGCAGGCGACTTCAGGCGCGGTCGGGCCTCCTGCTGTCCTGCCTGGGTTCCACTGCCCTCACACGCAGGTGAGCAGGAAAGCACCTTCTAAGACCCCAAGCCACTCTTTCAACCCCTGAAGAGGATGGGGGCAGAGGGGACAGGATATTGAAAGTCCCCGCACCCAATTCCCAGCGAGTCCTGGCTCAGAGCCTCTGGGCCTGTCTCCTCTGCCATCCAGGGTCCCGGGTTCCCAAGGAGGCTGTGGGGGCCTGGCAGGCAGCAGAGGATCTCGTGGTTGTGGTGCAAGAAGAAGGACTCCTGGGACATTAGTGCTCTCCATAGCTCGTGTGCCAGGGAGGTTTAAGGGTATGCAATTCTTAAAAATTCATGTCCAGTGCGTCCTCATTTTCTCATTTTAGAGAAGTCAGTGCATGGTTTGTGATAAGGAGATGAGGACACGGCCTGTGCTATTACGAAGCCACCCGCATGTGGCTCGTGTCCACTATTTTCCAGTGTAAGTGACTGATGCACACCTTTTTATATTGAGCTCTGTCTGAATTCTGAGTTTTATGTTCCTGGAACAGCGAGGCAGATGAAATGGGTGGCACAACAGAAATAAACATTTCTAAGAGAGGCTGATATGGTCAGACTGCCCTCCAGGAAGGCTGGCCCCGGGCCTGTGCCCATCCCCCATCCTCAGGGCTGGAGCTGAAAGGGGCTGCAGAAACCATTTGGTCCCATTCATTCATTCATTCCAAGATTTATTAGCTGGCTGCTGGCCCTTGCAGCCAGTGTGATGAGCATGACCCATTGTTGAGCAAGCTCACAATCCAGTGAGAGGAGGAACGCTCAGCCAAGGGCTGGGGCATGCCAAGACTCTGCATGATACAGCACTCAACAGGTGCCCACCATAGGGCCCAGGGAAGTAGCCCTTCACTGTGTGTCACTGTGGGGATGACATCAGTGAAGGCTTCCTGGAGGAAAGGACACCTTTCTCTATTCTAGTGTTTTTCAAGGCTATGATTTGCCCTCAAATCCCAGCTTTTGCCGCATCCTACACTTCTGGATGTGCAGGGTCACCTGCACTGAGTCTGACCAGGCTGGGATAAGCCTGGGGGTCCTGAGGCCCTGCCCAGTGGGCTATGTATAGTGCCCCTGAGTACTTCCAACAGTGCCTGATGTGCAGCAGACAGCATGAAGATGGGCTCTTTGTTCTCCCAGCTGGTCTGTCTTGCTGAGCCCAGAAGGTAGGACCAGAAGGACCTGAGCTTGAGCGCTTCTATCTATGGGGCCCCAGGGTATGTCACTACACCTCCTGGGCCTCCGTTTCCCTCTTCTGTAACATGGAGCCGATTCTAATGCTAACAGTTGTGACAAGCTTATATCCTTGCTGTGAGGAGCTCAGTCACATCACGTCCCAGTACCCATGAGCATATGAGGGACTTTGTCTTGAGGCCAGTGCTGTTGGGGCAGTGGCTTTCGTCTCGAGCCTTGGTTACCTGTCTGTGCTGTGCAGCCCAGCACAGGGAGGCTCCCATCAATCCCCAGCCCTTCTCCCTCCTCTACCTCTATGCCACCCAAGCCAGGCCTCAGTAAATGTTTCTTGAACAGTGAACCGAACCAGGCGTGGTCTGAGCCTCTTGAATAAAAGGAGGGGAGATGGAGAGAGCAGATGTCGGGGTGGCCTGGTTGCTGGTTCCATTAAGGGAAAGATACGATTATGTGCAAATCAGTGAAGGGTAGTTGGCTCAGTACCACCCTGCCCTACTCTTTTTTTTTTCTTTTCTTTGCAGAGAACTGTGTGGGCTGCTGGGGCAGGAGAGGACTGGTCTGTGGGCTCCTGGGCAGAGCCACCCTGGCCTGCCTGTTTAACCCTTCCTAGCCCTAGCTCTGTACAACCTCTTGGGAAGAGAAAGCTGATGAAGGCTTAGCGCCAGCTCTCCCTGTGAATGCTGCTGGTGGAAACTTTCTTTGCTACTTTCTGTCTAAGAAGAGGGGAAGGAATGTGTGGCACTTAGCTGTGAGGCCAGGGCGGTAGGGGTTGGCAGGGGTTGTGGGCAGAGCCACGCCCTGTCGGAGCAGGAGGCCAGGCTGCAGTCCCAACTTTGCCTCTGACTTCCCTTCACCCTGGGAAAGGCCGTTTGACAACTGGTGCCCCCTCCATCTCATCTGTGAAACTGGGATGATGATCTTGACCTCCCAGACTGGGGGCAGGGGTGAAGAGCAGAGAGGACCCAGACAGAGCGAGCACTCCTGCCACAGGCTCTCCTGTGTAGCCGTCATTGCAGAAGGAGGGCAGTGCTCTGGAATGGCAGGGAGCACCTGTCTTGCCCTCTGCTCTGTCCCTGCTCCCAGGGTGACCAACTATCCCAGTTTGCCCAGGGCTAGTTTGGCTTTTAGCCTGCATTGCAGGAAACCCTCAGTGCCAGGCAAACTGGGACAGGGGGTCACATTACCCCGAGGCCTGGCATCCACAATGACTGCCGACCAAATTAATGCATTTCTGTGCTCAGCAAGCAGCCGTTTCCTTCCTTGCTCCACAGCTGGGGCAGCCCCTACAGCTCCAGCAGCTCAGATCCAGGCATACAGGCACCAAATCCCCTGATGCTGACTCTTTCCCATGACACAGAGGAAAAGCAAACCTTCCTATGATGGGGCAGAGCAGAGGTCTGTTTTTGTCCGAGAGCATTAAGCTTCCTGAATTCAAAAGGATGCCCTGGTCTCCCCTGGGACCCCCAGGGTACAGCTGAGGAAATGTGGTGGAAACGGGTCTAATGACCGAGATGATGATAGCGGCGATGCTGGCAGCTGCCTTGCAATGATAACATGTGACCGCATGGCAGGGCTGTACCCGGGTAGGATTCGTGACCCCGTCAGCAGCAACACCCGGCCACATCCATTGTTGTCAATTCGCTTCTCTGACTCTGGGCCCAAACAAGCTGTGTCCCGTCCTGGGGGATCAGAGGAAGTGGGCTCATTTCTGCAGGGCCCCACTCTCCACAGCCACCCTGCTGCGCGGGGCTGCATGGAGCATAGAAGAGGAGGGAAGAGAAGCCGGGGCCACCGTCCATCACACAATGGCTTCCCCGACTCCAACCAGGACGGACCGACCCAGGATAAATAATGGGAAAAATTTCTCAAAGACAAGCTGTTTTGAAGCAGTTTCTAAACTGCTGCTGAGGGACGGGAAGGAACCACACGTGAAAGCGTGGGTGCTGCTGGGGAGCTCAGCCCCCTCTGTGGCCCCCGCAGGGGCTGGCTCTACTCCTGGGTCCCCCAGCACTCGGCTTCCATCCGTGCTCCCCAGGCAGGCCCTGAGGGACAGAGCAGGCAGCCCAGGGGCCACACAGCCTGCCTGTCAGCTTCAGCTGGGAAGAGTGGGTGCCTCCTAGGGGGCCCGCTGCTCAATCACAAGGTGAGCCCTAGAACCGGGACCCAGTTCTGTGACCGCAGCAGCCCGGCCGGCTGGTCCCCAGGAGGTGGGCAGGGATGCCAGTGCATGTGTCCCCTCCCTCGGGTGCACCTCACCACCCCCCAGAGCACCTTCCCACAGCCTTCGGGTGGGGGTCATCTGCCCGCCCCCCCCGGGAAACCCTGAGTCTGGCATCTGGGTTTGTGGGGTCCAGTTTTCTCCCACTGTTCTCTGGGGCTGGCCCCCGTCGGGCTTCCTGCCACCCTCCATTTCCTGGTCCACCAAATGAGCTGCCTCTTGGCAGGATTGGCTCCTCTTCCCATTCCCTCTCCCAGGCGGGATGGGGCAGGATTTGCACAGCTGTTTGTCGAGGAGCTATGAGCAGCACAGGCCCCAGGCTCCTGATTGGCTGGAGAATGGACCGTCTTGGGTTTGAGTTACTTCTCTGTGAATCTCCACCTCTCTGAGCTCGTCTTTAGGTGGGGTAGAAGGAGACCACGTCAAGTGGGGTTTTGTTAGGGGCCGCTTGATCCTAACCACCATGGCTCCCAACCTTCCCTGAGGAGGGGAGGATCTGCAGGAGCAGCGGAGGAAGACTAGGACGGGGATGCTTTGCATTTCGACAGCTTCTCCAGGGGTCTCCCTCGCCCGCGGGCTGGCTGTGAACACTGAGGAAGCTCCGTGCGGGATGCAATTGAGAGGATGGATGCAGCGCGGGCAGGTCCTTCCGGCCTCTCCCAAGCCAGGCGCCAGGCGGGCAGTTTCAGCCCACTCTGACCACGAGGGAGGCAGACCCAGGGCCTCTGGGGATGTTGGATCCCCACAGGCCTTTTTGCCTGGACCTGGAATGCCCTATCCGAGGGAAGCAGCGGCCTAGGGAGGGGAAGGGGCTCCTGTGCCCACGGCAGCCAGTGGTAGGAGGGTCATGAGCTGAGAGACAGAAAGACTAAAGGTCGAAACGTGCCTAGCAAAGCCTCCTGAATCCCCAGGACTTCCTTCCCAACAGAGGGGGTCATGTGGTTGACAAAATAATGTGCCCCCTCCACTTGCCCATGTCCCAGTCCCGGGAGCCTGTATGTCCCCTCCCATGGCAGAAGGGGCTTAGCAGATGTGATGAAATGGAGGTCCTGGAGAAGGGGAGAAGCCCCTGGGTCATCAGAGTGGGCCCAATGGCGTCAGGAGAGTCCTTACAAGGCAAGAAGGGAGGCAGGAGAGGGGCACACTTCGCTGCTGGCTATGAAGATGGGGGAAGGCGCACGGGGGAAGGCGCACGGGGTGCAGGCACCCCAGGAGCCGGAGAACGCCAGCCCAGGGAGGAAGGTAGCCCACAACACCGATCAGACTCTGGACCCCAGAACAACACGGCGGGGATATGTGCTGTTTAAGCCACTAACCTCGTGGTCACTTGTGAGAGCAGCTGGTGAGCCCAACACAGGTAGGGGTCTGAGGACACACACAGAGCCCCCGAGGGGCCCCAGTCAGCCTCAGGGCCACCACTTCCTAGGCCGCTAGGGGAGACCCACCCTGGGCGCAGAGCTGGTCCTGGGGCAGACGGCGCTGGGTAGGGTGCACAGCTCTCTGAGCCTCGGTTTCCTCATTTGGAATGGTCGTGCCTTCCTCTCAGGGATGTGGAGCGAGTGTCAGATCCTCTATGAGAAGTGCCAGACAGAACAAGGTGCTCCAGGAATGTCGGCTCCTGCCTGCCCCCAGCTTCTGAAACCCAGCGCACCCCAGGCTGAGATCACATCATTCATTTATCTAACAAGCACTGGAGAGGCCCTGAGCCTCAGGCCCGTGCTTCTCTGGGCAACCCTGACATCTCGACCGGGCACCACGGGGTCTCACCCTCCACTTTCTCCTCCAGCCCCTCTTCCCCATGCCTTCCCCAGCAGAGTGGCTCCACCACCAGCAGCAGCTCAAGCTGGGTCCTCTCCTCTTGGACACCCAGCCCCAGCGTGGGACATGTCTGGTGCCTGTGCAGTTGGGCCTGTGCTCAGCCTCCACCAGCCCCGCCCTGGCTGGCTGCTCCCTCTCCTTTCTGCACGGCCACAGAGTAGTGTGAGACGCTGGTAGGTAGTGTCACTTCCATGCTCCTCACCTGCCTGGCCCGTGGCTTCTGTTTATGTTCAGAATAAAAGAAAGTCTTGATGAAATTCTCACCCCAACTCTGGTCTCCTCGGCCCTATGAGTTTCTTCCCAGAGCCCGTCTCCCAGGCTGTGTCCTCCCCGCCACTACTCCCTGGCCGTCCTGTCCCTCTAGCACATCCTTCCTGTCCCAGAGCCTCTGCACCTGCCGTCCTCGCCTCCCTACCAGCTCCATCCTGATGGTCAGGCCTTGGCCCTGCCAGAAAGGCTGTCCCTGACCACCCAGCAGAGGGCTTCCCGTCCCTGCCAGCCACTCGCCCACATTCGTGTATTTTCTCATGGCCCTAGCATCTGATCTGAAGCGACCTTGTTTATCCATTTGTTTCATTATTAACTACCCGTGTTCCTCCTCGTCAGGAAGCTCCAGGAACACTGGCACTTGGCCGTCTCATTTACCGTGGTGTCCCCAATACCCAGCACAGGCAGGCAAATGGCAGACATAAGTTCCATTTCGTATCTGCTGGACACATAGATGGATGAGTGAGTGAGTGAATACTGGGCTTTGGGGTTAGGTACCCGGGTTTGAACGCTGGCCCCACCACCAACTGGCTGCGCCCTGCCCCATTCAAACCCCTAGCGCACCATTTGGCACATGAGGGACCAGGGCCACGTCCCAGAAGTGCGTCCTGAATGAGGACTCTAGGACCAGCTACCATGCTCTGCTCTGGGCCCATACTCGACAGTGCGCTTCCAGAGATGACTTATGCAGGAGAACCTCATGTTGTAAGGAATCTCCTGGGAGCCAATCAGCCTCCTTCCTCAAGGTATCACATCGGCACCGGCCCCCTCTTCCCTCCTACCCCTGGCCCTGCTTCTGCTTCACATTTAATACCAGCCAGAGTTACGGACATAGTTGTGTCTGGCCCAGAATTCCTCCTGAAGTCCCTGCCACATTCATGCTATAGCACATCCAGGCTCTGGTAGAAACACCAGCTATGAATAAAGGCTGTGCCCGCCGGGGAGGGGCTTGGCAGGGCACAGAGAAAGGAAGCCATTGGCCAGCCTGTGCATGGGGCTAGGGGGCCGCTGTGGGGCTGAGAACGAGGCAATGCGCACACGCTGGGTAGGGGGAGGCAGGCTGGCCGAGGCTCACAGGTGGTAAAGTGTGTCTCACTCGGCGCCCACATCCTCCTAGGAGGTCAGAGAGCAGGTGCAGCTTTATTTGCAGAAGCACGCTGAGGTGCAGAGAGGTTATAGGAGCTGCCTGGGCCCCGTGCAGGCCCTGTGGAAGCAGGCCCGGGAGCCCTGTCCTGGAGAGTGGTAGGCAGCGGAGGCAGTTCCAGTGGTGATGTTCAACAGGATAAGGCCCACACGGGCGGTGAGCTCAGGTGCTCCGTGGGGAAGGGGCCCCGACTGGAGCTGTCCTGGGGCAGGCCCGTCTTTCGGCCTCTCCACCTCTGGCTGTCGTGACCTGCTCAGGACTCAGGCTCCTGGTGGGCAGATGTGGGGCTGGTGTAGCCTTCCAGTCTGGGCTCTGCCAAACACTGCTTCCACTGTGGTCTGGCTGTGTCAGGAGCAGCACCAGGAGGGGTGAATCCAGGGAGATGCAGAGGCCCAGCCCTGGGCAGCTGCCATTCCCATTTGATTCCACAGCTTGGGACTCCAGCCAGAGGTTTCTGTAATCCGAATGAGTCCCAGGAGGAGGGTGGAGGACGTGGGGGAAGGGGCCTGCCCTACCTGCACCCACGGCCTCCCTCTCCTCCAGCCTGCCCCAGCAGGTCAGCACGTCCCCCTTGGGCGTGACACTCCCTGTTGGGCGTGATGCTCCCCACTGGGCGTGATGCTCCCTCTGGGTGTGATGCCCCCTCGGGCGTGGCACTCCTCCTTGGTGCTCCTCTAGTTGTCAACAATGCCTGACTTCTTGAGCACTCGCTGTCTTCCAGGCCCGGGGCTCAGTGCTCTGTACATATCCCCTAATTCAGTCCTTGGAGCAGCCCCAGTAGGAGGGCTGGCCCTTGTTCCATTTGACAGATGAAGCCCCTGAGGTGGCGAGTGGCTCAGGAGCTGGTCCCAGGTGAACAGCAGTAGGTGCTGAGCCCCCGCTGGATTCCTGGGCTCTGGACTTGGTCTGGTTTTGTTGTTTTTGTTGTTGTGGTTTTCCAACAGCTTTATCAAGATAAAAGTCACATACCACACAATTCACCCATTTAAGGTGTACAGTTCAGTGGTTCATAGTATATTCAGATATGTGCGACCATAGCCCGTTTTCGAACACCTCCATCACCTTCAAAAGAAACGCTATACCTTTTTAGCCATCACTGCCCCGCCCCCCAGACCCACTCCACCCCCAGCCCTGGGCAACCCAGTCATCTCCTTTCCCGCGCCGTACATTTCCCTACTCTGACTCACATATAAACAGAAGCAGAGGGCAGCGAGCTCCCGTGCCTGGCTTCCTTCGCAGAGCACAATGTCTCTAAGGCTCACCCGTGCTGCAGTATGGGTCAGTGCTGCGTTCTTTCTCATGACAGCACAATACTCCATGTCTGGATGGGGCACATTTTATTCATCACGCATCCACCAAGGGACACATGGGCTGTTTCCACCTTTGGCTGTTAACGAGTGGTGCTGCTCTGCACATTTATGGAGAAGGTTTTGTGTGGACACGGGTTATCATTTCTCACAGGTGTACACCTGACAGCAGACTTGCTGGGTCAAATGGCAACTCTGTCTAACTGTTTCAGAAAGCACCAGACTGTTTTCCAAGGCGGCTGCACCCCCGTTCCCAGCGGCGGCGTGGGAGAGGCCTGACTGCTCCACGCCTTCTGTGGCACTGTGGTTGCCTGGCTCTGGTTCACCCATCCTGGTGGAGGTGAAGTAGCATCTTGCCACAGTTCTCACGTGCGTTCTCCCAATCTACCCCCACCCGGCCATGCTGCCGGTGCTCACTGCTCCCTGTGCAGAGAGCCCAGCTGTGCCCCACCAGCCTGGGACAGCTGTTTGGAATGGCCCTTCTGTGCAGTCCTCTTTGCTTGCAATGTCCATAAGCCATAAGAACCCTCTAGAACTCCAAGCCCTTGACCTCCATATTTCAGGAGTTTCTCACATTTTGGAGCCTGGGGCCAGACAGCAGGCCAGGGCTGAAGCTGGAAGTCTCTTCCCTCAAGCACAGCAGAACAGCATGCAATCAGGGACCAGGCAAGTCAGGGGCCACCAGAGAGGGTCAGGACCCAACCTTTGGGCAAGCTATGGACCCAGAACATGGCCACGGGCAGAGGCAGGATGGACTCAGGGGTTAGGGAGCCAGGAGATGGGGCCAGATGGAGACCAGACCTTCAGGACATGAGGACCAGCAGGTGAGATGGGCCCAGCATGCACGGTTGCTTTCAACTCTGATCTGCAGGCTGGGTGGGGGTGGGAAGCTGGCAGACACTCCTGGCACCCAGGAAACATTCCCTGAAATGCTGCATCTGTGGGAGAAGAACAGCCCCTACCTGTGGGCTCGGGTTCAGTCTACAGCAGAGATTTCAAACCACAGTGGACTTTTCAAGAGACCTGCCTGACTGCACCCTAGAGAGGCGGGTTTCCTCTGTCTAGGGTGGTGCTGAGCACGAGTTTCTGCCGTGCGTGTGTCCAGGGTTGCAGGCCCAATGCACAAGCCATGTCTGCCTAGCTCAGAGTGGGCTGAGAGTAGCAGGGGAGGAGAAAATGTGGAAGGTGGTGGGGTGAGGCTACCGTGAGCTTCTTAGGTGGTTGAAGCAAACAGCTAAAATGTCTGCAGGGCCCAGGGTCATGTGCTAATTACAGTGACAGAGGAATGATCTGTGGATTTCTTGTCCAACTGGCTCATCCAACAATCTGTTCACTTGTCCTTCAGGGCATGTGCCCTCAAGGCTGGCTGCTGAAGGTTTATGTTTCCTCCAGAGCTCAAACTCCCGGCGACACTTCCCCAACCTGGCCCCACAACTCTACTCTCCAACCTTTTGTGCTGGCGAGAAACAGGGGACTAAGTAGACTTCAGTTGCAAATATCTAATTTGGGATTTAAAAATGTAAAGACAAAAACAATGCAGTGGAAATACATGACTTGAAGACCGAGGAACAAAGTGAGTCAAGTTTTTAAGGCTCTGTCAAGCCTGCCTCAGCTATAATATATTTAACTTTTAAATTTCAGAAGACACATATTTTTCTAGTTGACATAAATCTTGGGTGGTCCTAAATTTTAGAGCCAAATTTGATTCAGACAAGGTTTGGCTTCAGAATTAATCAAGGAGTTTTCTCCCTCTTTAGATGAAGCAAAAGAAGTTCTATGGAGAAATAAAATAGAGATGAGAGATGAGAGAGGACTGCAAAGCCAAGGTTTCCTGCCCTTCACCAACACCGGGCCAACTGTCCTGCGGGGGTGGGGGGCAGGCAGGCACATCCCATATAAAACCCTCTAATTTCCAATTATCTAACATAACTGGTGAACCTTCTCTGCTGCTAATGTAGTTGGTTGCTAGCTACTCAATGCCCCCAGCCCGGCATGTTTTCCCTCTTTATTGATGACAGCCAAGTAACTGACCTTTTCACTTTGGCTGTTAGGAAGCTCAGAACTAAACATGAATCCACCTAAAGCACCATGTTGGCCTTCAGTGACTGTACACTCACAGCCACCGCCACACACGTTCACTCACAGGTACGCGCAAACACGCACTCACAGCCACCGCCACACACGTTCACTCACAGGTACGCACGAACACGCACTCACAGCCTCTCCTGCACAACTGCTCTTCCACATCTTGACCAACTATGCCAATATGGTTTCCCTTGGTCCAGACCTTCTGCATTTTATTTTGCCTCTTTATTGTACACCCAGAGAGAGTTTGGAAAAGAAGCGAGAAGTGTGGATAATGGCCAGAAAATGGGGGTGACGGTGCTGTGACAGAGTGTCTAGTCAAAGAGGCAGTGCACAGCCTGGGAGGTATGTGTCAAATCACACAGTCCCCCCCCTCCCCCCACCCCGCTCCTTTCTACCACCTTCCCCACCTCCAGACCCTCCCTGACTGCTGGGAAGGGGCCTTCTCTCAGGGTGCTGGAGCCCAAGGAAGGCTCAGACAGGGAGGCAGAGGCTGGGTGACAGAGACGGAAGAAAGGCTTGCTCCGTTTCTGTGTCCCAGAGCACTGCTCTCCTAGGAGCCGAGGCAGGCCCAGCTCTGCACACTCCAGTTGGCTACACTCCCACTGACCCCATGGACACAGAACATAGGCTCTTTCCATCAGCGACTGTCCATCAGCGACTGTCAGGGCATGCACTTCGTGAAGCTGGAGCTTCGCTCTCAATCCACCAAATGGCATGCATTTTTAACAGTTACTGAGGGAGCTAATTAGTTCATAAACCAGGACGCCTCTTCCCCGGCATCCTGGGAGGGCGGTGGTGCCAGCCCCGCATGTGTAATTACCCTCAAGTCGAGAACAGCTCCTGAGGAGCTGTTGGGCTCTCTTGGGTAAATAATTTACTTTTACAACTTTTCATTAAAGATTAAAGGGAATTAAATTAAAATTAGGGCAAAATGAAGTTGGAGAGGAGACCTGTACTGCTTGGAGTTCTCTCATCGGAGGCTCTCCACTTCCTCAGCTCACCCACCCTCCATCCAGGGACTCCAGGGCCCCTGTGGAGGGATGTGCAGGATGTGGGCTCTGGAGAGAAGAAGGACTTCCCCTCCAGGTAGGCCTCCAGATTACACCCTGCATGGCCAGGACCTGCTGGGGATGGTGGCCGTGGCTGCCTTGAGGATGGGGTGAAACACCGTCACCAACACAACATACTGAGGCCAGGGTCTCCCAGCCCATGTACATCCTCCACGGATACCAGGCCAGGATCCTCGGGTCGAAGGCTTTATGGCTTGGATGTGAGATGATGGTTGGAGCTTAGGTGCTGACTCAGGGGCCTGGGTGAGCCCCTTCGGAAGCCAGAGCTTCTGCTTCCTTGTCTAAAAAAGGGAAAGGTGGTGCCTGAGTGAAGGAGAGGGCTGAGCTCTGATCCTGGCCAGAGAGAAATGCCCAATGAACACAGGGGTGTGAATCACTGGTGCCTGGCTCCCACACCTAGGAGAGCTGAGGAAGGAGTTGTGGGTTAATCCAGGCCATGCACTTGCAGCGGCTCCAGCTCAGCTCCGCCTTCAGCACGCTCAAAGCGATTGGTAGGACAGCGGCTGAGTCGGGGCGGGCTGTGCACAGAGAGCTGAGCCTGAACACGGGCCAGGTCGTCCTAGCAGGGGCAGGACACGGGCTGCTGAAGGAAACCAGTCCTCCTTCGGGCCCAGGAGGCTCTGGGATTTGCTGCCCTGGCTGGATCCTCCCTTGGGGGACAAATAGAGAGCAGGACAAGGGGGCAAAGGGGAAGCCAGGGCCTCCGGATGGAGCGGGCAGTTGGGGGACCAGGGACTGGGCTCGCCACCTTGCTATGTGCCTTTTGGCAAAGACTTCACCTCTCTGAGCTCAAATGTACAAATCTATAGCACATGGGTAAACTGAGTCGGTGGGCAGCAGCCCGCCTCCACGTGCCCATGGGGACCACGCTGGCACTGCTTCACTGAACGTTCTCAGTGACGTTCTGAGAGGCATCGTCCTGCTCACTTGATGGACAAGCCTATTTTGGTTTAAAGAGACAGAGTCAGCACTTGAACCCAGGTCCCCCTGGCACCAAGGCCAGTGCGCACCTTCACTCCACGGCTCTGTGCTCAGGGTGGCATCTGCTGCCATCTGTGCCCGTTGCCCTCTGTGCTGGGCTCCTGCAATCACCGCCGGCGGCACCTCAGCTCTGTGTCTCAAGGCCCTGCACACGTGCCCCCTCCGTGAAGCAGTTCGCTGCTCTCTCATGGAATACTCGACCTCGACAAGGTTCTGGCTGCAGAGGCTGTCTGGGAAGCCATCACCTTTCCTCCTGGGCATAGACTGCAGCCCCTCTCCCAGGGAGTGAGTTGGAAACACAAGATCAAGTCCAGACCAAGGGGACTTAGAGAGAAAGGACCAACCTGGACCGTAAACACATCCATCCTATAGTCCCCCATCTCCAGGCTGAGAGGAGAACTTAAGCAACAGGGCTGGAGGAGGGAGGAGCTGCAAGATAGGCGGACTGTGGGACTGACAGGTCCACGGGGTGGGGGAGCCCCTAGGGGTGGGGCCCCAGGTGGGTAGAGCCTCAGGGTAGGCAGGGATATACAGGGGATGAAGACACGAGGTGGTCAGAGCCAGAACATTGTGGAGACTGGGTCCCCAGGTGAGCGCCAGAAAGCTGCCTGCACCAAGAACACCATGAGATATAAACAAAATGAGGTTGGTGTGTTAGGTCCCTGGAATTTGGGGCTGTTTGTTACAGCATTTAGCTGTGACATTTACAGGCCACCAGAGCTCATTTAACCAAGCCCTCCCTTTCAGGAGGAAGCACCAGGGCCCCCGTGCGCTGCTGTGCCCATGGCCGCCACACTGGGCATCCATGGCAGGCAAGCACTGGGCCTCCAGTCCCTTCTCTCCCAACAGAGGCAAGCTGTGTTTTGCACCAGGAATGCCTTGGCTCATGGAGACAATGACTATATTAAGTGCTTCCCCTTCAACCTTCTCTTTTTGGACAAGCACTTCAGACAACTGAAGATAAACCAGAAGAAAAAGAAAGGGGGAAAAAATGGAAAATATGCCTGCTGGCTGGTAGCATTATGCAAAGACAGCTTTCTGAGAACAGCAGAGAATTTAAAATGACTCCTCTGTCCCCAAGCAATGTCTCTACCTTTTCAATCTCTCATTTTTCATCTTCTCTCAAGCCTGTCTAAATAAAGCAAAGACTCTCGCCACCCAGGCAGGCCCCCTGCCCCCACCGCTCTGTGTGGCTCTGTGTTGAGCCCTTGTCCTCATCACACGATGCCAACCCAGTCTCAGACTTTCACATCTGCCAATCAGATCATACGCGTGGGCACGGTCGGCACCCAGGGGGTTTGAAGGAATCATGAGACCCTTTCCTAGAGGAGGACGCTGAGGCCTGGAAGGGAAGGAGTACGGGAGGGTCAGAGCAGATGTGAGGGGTGTGCAGGGGTCAGAGTGGGTGTGGAGGTGTCCAGGGGTCAGAGCAGGTGTGGGGGCTGTGCAGGGGTCAGAGCAGGTGGGGAGTTGTGCAGAGATCAGAGAAGATGCAGGGGGTATACACAGCAGGAGTCAGAGCAGGTGTGGGGGGTGTGCAGGGGTCAGAGCGGGTGTGTGGAGATTAGCAGGTGTCAGAGCTGGCATGGGGGGCATGCAGGAGTACTGAGGGGCTGCAGTTGGTTTTCTGTGCCGGGCCTTGCATAGGCTGCTTGTTGGCTCTGCCTGGGCATCTGCTGTTGGCCTGTCTAGCGCAGCCTCTCCTCCCTGGAAGCCTTCCCTCCCAGGGACCTCAGTTACCGCCTTCGGCATTCTGCACCTTGTGCCCATGTGTGCCACCTACAAGGGCATTTACCTTGGGGGCAGGGGTCCGCCTCCACTAACAGGCTGGCACTTCCTCCCCCGAGGCCCTAGTGCCCAGCAGGGCCTGTGTGTCTGGGGCCTGTGTGGGGTCTCCACCAGGATTTCTAGACCTTGAACTCTGGCAGTAGGGCCAGGCTTGAAAACCAGGTTTCTGGACTCCTGGTGTGTGCAGCAGGGAGAGAGCAGGAGGAAGACATTTTCCAGAGAGAAGACATAAAGTGATCGTGGATGTAGAAATGACGACTTCAATTGCTCCTCCAAAGTATTCAAGGCCAAGTTCAAGGCTGTGTGATCACCTCCCCTGTGGTCTCTCACCCCAGTGCCCTGCGACTTCCCGTGCTCCATCTGTCCCTCCCTCCTGCTGACTCCTGGTGGCCTTTCCAAAGCTGGGCTCCTGCAGCATCTGCTCCAGGAAGACTTTCTGAAGCACATCCAGCCCCCAGCAACCCGCCATGGCCTGCATGGCGCACACGGGAATCTGCTGCTGAGGGGCTGTCTCTCCTGAGCTCCTGGGGGACCTCTGCTGTATGAATGGACAGATGATAGACAACCTTGGCCCTTCAATGGTTTACTGTGTGACCTCAGGTAAATCATTCAACCTCTCTGAGCCTCAGCGTCCCCATTGTCACATGAGAGCAGTGGGCTGAATGGTTTCAAACAGGCTCACTATTTCATGTTCTCATCTCTGGGCGCCATGTCCAGAACTTCTTCCTACCATGAAAAGGTGCCATGCTTGTCATGAAGCATGCCAGGAGCCCCTCATACCCTGTACCCCCAGACTGTCCTCACACAGCCCAGCCCAGGGCTGACCCCTGCCTGGTGCTGGGTCAATGCTTACGAGGTTAAACAGACTCTTGACGTGGTGACAGCCAAAGCTTCACATAGAACTACAAAGTGCTAGAGCACAAACGGGAAGGACACGAGGTGCAAAAGGACCTTCCAGTGGCCCATCTGCTTGAACCGCCAGAGCCGGGCAGCTGGATGAGTGGGTGGCAGTAAGCTTCTGCCCCTGTGCTGGACTGGAGGGGGCAGGGCTGCCCAGCGGAGAGCGCCTCCCTGCTGAGACTCTGGGCAAGGGGCTTTTAGAAGCGGGGCCACAGGCAGCCTGGAGGTTCCTGAGGACCTGGTCAAAGCAGATGGGCCCGGACACTCCCTCTGCCCTAGGCTTGGGCTGGCAACACAGAGACGACCAGGAGCTCACAGCCTGCAGGGGAGACTATGGCCCACACACTCCAAGACCGGGTGAGTGTCCATCTCAGCTGGGAGTGGCGGGGGCTGGATACAGGAGGGTCCATAGGAGCCCTGGCTGTCCCAGTGTGGCATAGACCTCGCCTCAGTCCTGAGGCACCCACCCACCTGAGGCACCCACCATCCATCCACCTCCCCCGCTCCCCAGGCTTCTCTGATGGGGCTTGAGCACCCCAAAAGCTGCAAGTATTAATTCAATCTGGGGTCCCAGAGGTGCACAGGATTCCTGCTCTCCATTATGGCAGCCACCCTGAGAATGAATGCTGATTTACTAGACCCTGGAGGCAAACCACGCCTCCCCAGGCCTCAGCGGGCTCAGGTCTACCATGCCTCTTTGTCCTCTTCCACCCTAGCCACCTTCAGCAGACAAGAGGCGCCCTCAGGCTGCTGCCCCTTTGTATTTATTGCTGGGTCTCCTCAGTGTGCAGAGGAGGACCTTAGGGGCCAGGCACACCCCTGCATTGCACCCCAGCATGAAAAGGCCCATGGAGCTGTGCTGGACACAGGCTGAGGGGCTCTCCAGGCAGCCTGAGCCAGAGAAGAGAGGATTTGCTGGGACGCCCAAAGCTAGCTTGTGGCCCCTGCTCCTGGGGATAGACCTCTGGCCTCTCTCCGAAGACCGTGCGGCTTCTGTAAATGAGCTTTCCAGCACTGAGGGGGCAGGAATGCCCTGGGTCTGCCTGGGATGAGTCCTGTGGGACCATTCAAACTGCACCTGTTCAACAGGTCTCCACCTACGCTGGGATTCTACCCGCAGAGCTCACTAATACTCTCAACTGCTTCCATCTCCAGGAGTCCATTTGTTCCCTGGAGCAGCAGCAGGTGACATCAGCAGGTGGGTCTTCATCCCGCTGAGCACAGGGAAACCAAGTGTGACTCCAGCACTAGAGCCAAGAGCCCCCACCCTCTGCCAGGCAGTGTGGTGGAGTCTCTGGCGCACCCCAAGGGCTGCAGACAGCCAAGCACAAGGGGAGGAGACTTCCTCGTGGGCTGCGCCAGGACAAGCCAGCAGGTCTATGGGGTCATCCTAGGGAATGGCTGGCTGGCCAATCAATATGCCATTTAAAATTAGCACAGCCCTGCCTGGGAGAAAGGTTATGGGAGGTCAACATAGTCAGCCCACCCAGCCACAGGTCTGAAATCTCTGGCCCAACTCTGTCAGGTGTTAGTCTGGAAATCACAGTGGATTTCTCGGCTGTGCAATGATCACCAGCCAGAACTAGACAGAATGCATCTTTGCAGAGGTCCAGAGGCTGGGGATGCCCAGGGGCCAGGCCCACAGCACCTGGGATTGACCCCCACCATGGCACATAAGTAAGCCTGGCCCTTTCAGACACCAGATCGCCCCTGCATATCCCTGCTTCTGGTCCCAGGGCCACGCCCTAGCCTTGCTCATTTCTGATTCTTCCCACTGCCCTCTTGCTTCCAAAACTAGCTTGTGGCCACTAGCAACAGGGTGGGACTCCCCTGTTTCACTTCTAAAGTCACTGACCTCGCTTTGTGAGGTTCTTAGTTAGGGTGACCAATATAGCTCTATCTGCCTAGGTATCTGGACTCCCATGCCCCAACCCTAGAACAAAGACCTGGACACAACCTCTTCTGCCTCCACAAACTCAAAAACACTAGACTACATGTTATCCACCTATCCATCCAGCATCTACCCATCTACCATCCATCCATCCAGCATCCAGCATCCACCATCCATCCATCCAGCATCCATCCATCCATCCATCCATCCTCCAGCAGACAAGAGATGCCCTCAGGCTGCTGCCCCTTTGTATTTATTGGCTGGGTCTCCCAACCACCATTCATTTATCATCTTCCTATCTATCCACTATTCATCCATCCACTCACCATCTACCCATCCATTCATCCATCCATCCATCCATCAATCCACCATCCATCCACCATCCATCTATCCACCATCTACTCACCATCCATCCAGCATCCACCTATCCACCATTCACACATCCATCTACTGTCTATCTACCATCCATCTATCCATCCATCCAAAATCTACCATTCATCCATTCACCCATCCATCTCTCTACCATCCATCCATCCATCCACCATTCATCCATTCATACATCCATCCACTACCACCTGTTCATCTACCATCCATCCATCTATATATCGATCCATCTATTTACCATCCATCCACTACCATCTATCTGCCATCCATCCACCATCTACCCATCTGCCCATCTACCATCCATCCCTCCACCCACCATCCACCCATCTACCACCCATCCATTCATCCAACATCTACCCATCCATCCACCCATCTACCATCCATCCACCAACCACAATCCAACCATCCACCCATCTACCATCCATCCATCCATCCAACATCTACCTATCCATCCATCCACCCATCTACCATCCATCTATCCAACATCTACCCATGTATCCACCCATCCACCATCCATCCAACATCTACCCATCCATCCATCCATCCACCATCCATCCACCATCCATCTATCCACCATCTACCCACCATCAATCCAGCATCCACCCATCCACCATTCACACATCCATCTACTGTCCATCTACCATCCATCCAAAATCCACCATTCCTCCATTCACTCATCCATCTCTCTACCATCCATCCATCTACCATTCATCCATTCATACATCCATCCACCACCACCTGTTCATCTACCATCCATCCATCTATATATCCATCCATCCATCCATCTATATACCATCCATCCACTACCATCTATCCACCATCCATCCACCATCTACCCATCTACCATCCATCCATCCATCCACCCATCCAACATCTACCCATCCATCCATCCATCCATCCACCCATCTACCATCCATCCATCATCTACTCATGCATCCATCCATCTACCATCCATCCATCCATCAATCCAAAATCTACCCATCCATCCCTCCAACTTCTACCCATCCATCCATCCATCTACCATCCATCCATCCATCCAACATCTACCCATGCATCCACCCATCTATCATCCATCCATCCACCACCCACCCATCTACCATCCATCCATCCAACATCTACCCATCCATCCATCCACCATCCACCCATCCACCCATCTACCATCCATCCATCCATTCATCCATCAACATCTACCCATCCATCCATCCACCCATCCATCCATCCCTCATCTATCCATCTATCCCCCTTTCCTTCCTCCCTCCCTTTATTCACTTTCCATCAGATTTCCCAATAGCCGTTCATGCGTTTTACCGTTTTACTGATTTGTTCTGCTCTTCCCTCAGGGGAAATACTCCCAGTGGCTGCTGAATGCTCATCTGTACTTCAAGGTCTGGATGCAGTAAGTCATTGCTGCAAGCCTTCTGTACTCCTTCCAGATTTCTCTATGATCCCCTGAGGCCTTGATCATACTCTCCTTGTTTGCCTGAATCAGATGAGTCCCATTAAGCCTTATGTCTGCCATTATTAGCTGTGGACCTCTGGCCAGCCACCCATTCTACAAGTCCTGGAATCCTCATTTGGAACATGGACTAAGGGTGACCACGAGGATGAAAGGACTTCTATGAGTAGTGCTGCCACCTCAACACATGATGCTGCTGGGCAATGCCACCCACCCCTCCTGCCCTGTGTTGCGGCCATGGGACAGTGAGGTGTCTGCGTGTCTGTCTCCTCAGCTGGAGCACCCCCATCATGGTTGTTTGTGCATCCCAATCCTGCTCCTTGGCACAGAGCAGGTATTCCATAAATATTTGCTGAATCAAACTGACTTCATCTTGGCACGTCTCAATCTTGAATGGAGAAGTGCAAAAAGAGAGACCATCCAGTGTGTTCTTAGCTCAGGCTGGCTCTGCAGGGAAAGGTGAAGCCATGTGGCAGCCACCATTAGATTGAAAGAGCCAAGACCCCCCAGCCTGCTGCTGCTGCATGCTCTGCTCCTGACCTCCCAAGGAGCCTGGCCCTCTCCAGACCCCGCTTTCCTTCCCTGGGAAATAAGGGCATCTAATGAGCGACCCCTAAAGCTCTTTCCCCTTCGACTGCCTGGTCTCAGCTGCACAATTAACAGCAGACATCACCAAGAACTAGTCAGTTTGTATCACCTGGGGCTCCCACATCTGCTCCCAGGAGTGCAGCTGGTCTGAAAAGGTGCCCCTCAGGAATCAAGGCCAGAGCCACAGTCCACAGGCACTCTGGCTGCAGACAGCCCCTTCCAAGACTGCCTCGATTCGGGAGTGCTGCCGTGACCGAGATCACAGCCCCTTCCTGGGGTGACCTACATGCGGTGACTGATCCACACAGGGTATCAAGGCTGGGCCCCTCACCTCACCCAAACTCAGGGTAACACCAAGGAGCCATCCCAACTCCCATGGGTCGGCTGAAATCCTCACCGGGCCTGCCCAGCTTCTTTCTCTGTCCATCTGCTTCCTCCTCTCCTTCCCACCGTGCTGACCTGAGGGTGCTGCGTGCCAGCCTTTGTTTTCCAGAGACCCCCCACCCCGTGACATAAGCTGAACAGCACATCTTCCTCCCCTGGCTGAAAACAGGCCTCCTGCTGCTGCAAAACCACATTCAATCCATCAGAGACTTAGCCTTGGCCCCACCACTTACTGATTGACTTTCTGAGCTTCCACTTCCTCATCTGTCAAATGGGAAAAATGTACTAAGAACACAGGGTGTGGCTACCAGGGAAACCCCAGGAGCTGTGTGGCACACGGAGCTGTCACTGCCAGGGGCCCTGGGAAGGACGGGCCAAGGCCATCGGTCTTGGCTGCCTGGGACCAACAGGACAGGGGTGATGAGATGGCCCTTGGCCAGCCTTGAGATCACCTGAGAGGTCGTTGTAATTGGGGGAGCCATGAGCTCCGAGCCTGCATCTGCCCCAGCTCCCACTGCTGGCTCAGTGCTGGTGTGGCACCTGGCACCCTCCAGGTCCTTGGGTAACTTTTGCTGAGTGAATCAGTGAACCTAGGAGCACGCAGGACAGACCTGTGGAGGAGCCAGCCAGGGTTTGGGGATGAGGACAGCATGTCACAGGAGGAGCCAGTGTTTGGGGATGAGGACAGCATGTCGCAGGAGGAGCCAGCCAGTGTTTGGGGATGAGGACAGCATGTCGCAGGAGGAGCTAGGGTTTGGGGATGAGGATAGCAAGTTGCAGGAGGAGCCAGGGTTTGGGGATGAGGATAGCAGGTTGCAGGAGGAGCCAGCCAGGGTTGGGGTATAAGGACAGCATGTCGCAGGAGGAGCCAGCCAGGGTTTGGGGATGAGGACAGCATGTCGCAGGAGGAGCCAGGGTTGGGGGATGAGGACAGCATGTTGCAGGAGGAGCCAGCCAGGGTTTGGGGATGAGGACAGCATGTCGCAGAAGGAGCCAGGGTTTGGGGATGAGGATAGCAGGTTGCAGGAGGAGCCAGCCAGGGTTGGGGGATGAGGACAGCATGTCGCAGGAGGAGCCAGCCAGGGTTTGGGGATGAGGACAGCATGTCGCAGGAGGAGCCAGGGTTGGGGGATGAGGACAGCATGTCGCAGAAGGAGCCAGGGTTGAGGTATAAGTACAGCATGTCGCAGGAGGAGCTAGGGTTTGGGGATGAGGACAGCATGTCACAGTAGGAGCCAGGGTTTGGGGATGAGGACAGCGTGTCACAGAAGGAGCCAGGGTTTGGGGATGAGGATAGCAGGTTGCAGGAGGAGCCAGCCAGGGTTGGGGTATAAGGACAGCATGTCGCAGAAGGAGCCAGCCAGGGTTTGGGGATGAGGAGAGCATGTCGCAGGAGGAGCCAGCCAGGGTTTGAGGATGAGGAGAGCATGTCGCAGGAGGAGCCAGCCAGGGTTTGGGGATGAGGACAGCATGTCGCAGGAGAAGCCAGCCAGGGTTTGGGGATGAGGACAGCATGTCGCAGGAGGAGCCAGGGTTGGGGTATGAGGACAGCATGTCGCAGGAGGAGCTAGGGTTTGGGGATGAGGACAGCATGTCGCAGGAGGAGCCAGCCAGGGTTTGGGGATGAGGACAGCATGTCGCAGGAGGAGCCAGGGTTGAGGTATAAGTACAGCATGTCGCAGGAGGAGCTAGGGTTTGGGGATGAGGACAGCATGTCACAGTAGGAGCCAGGGTTTGGGGATGAGGACAGCGTGTCACAGAAGGAGCCAGGGTTTGGGGATGAGGATAGCAGGTTGCAGGAGGAGCCAGCCAGGGTTGGGGTATAAGGACAGCATGTCGCAGAAGGAGCCAGCCAGGGTTTGGGGATGAGGAGAGCATGTCGCAGGAGGAGCCAGCCAGGGTTTGGGGATGAGGAGAGCATGTCGCAGGAGGAGCCAGCCAGGGTTTGGGGATGAGGACAGCATGTCGCAGGAGAAGCCAGCCAGGGTTTGGGGATGAGGACAGCATGTCGCAGGAGGAGCCAGGGTTGGGGTATGAGGACAGCATGTCGCAGGAGGAGCTAGGGTTTGGGGATGAGGACAGCATGTCGCAGGAGGAGCCAGCCAGGGTTTGGGGATGAGGACAGCATGTCGCAGGAGGAGCCAGGGTTGAGGTATAAGTACAGCATGTCGCAGGAGGAGCTAGGGTTTGGGGATGAGGACAGCATGTCGCAGGAGGAGCCAGCCAGGGTTTGGGGATGAGGACAGCATGTCGCAGGAGGAGCCAGGGCGCATGGGTATTAGGATGGCATATTGCAGGGGCTCTGGAAGTGGGGTGTGCAGTGGGCCCAGTGGCTGCTCTGGCAGTGCCTGTCAGTACCATCTAGAGGGAGTCCCCCCAGCCCAGGTATCGTTCGCTTCTGAAGCCACTGGCCAGGCCTGTCTCGTTCTTGAGGCCTGGTCTCTTGGAGCCTGGTGGGCTGAGCGCAGAGAGGACCTTCTACAGCACCTGCACTGCCCACAGTTCTCACGCTTAGTAGGTGAGCAGTCAGCACTGTTGGCGGGCTCGCCTCCCTATCCGAGGGGGAATCCCTGAACCCACGGCAAGGACGCTTTCTGCTGGGCTTCCTCCAGGGAGTCACATGCCAGGAGGCTGCATGCCCTGATGCCAGGAGGATTTTTCCAGTGATTAAAAAGGTGTCCCTGCCGAGTGGCCTCACTTTTTATTTTAAACAACCATGGCCCCAGGGATTGGGCCTGGGCCTTGTGGAGGCTTTCTTTAGAGAAGAAAGCAATTAAAAGACGAATTAAAAACAAATTAATCTTTGTCTTCTTCCACTTGGAAGGGAATCCCGTGACAGCGAGGAGGCCAAGTGCTCGGGCCTGGGAAGCCAGTGTCATCCCTCAGGGCCGGGATGGCTGGAGGTGCCCATTGCTGGACTTGCTGACTGGGGCTGGAGCAAATGCCAGGCTTATGTGGGGTGGGGACATGTGCCTGTGGAGGAGACCGCCCTGTGTGGAATAGGACTCACGCTGAGCATGCCCACGTCGCGTGCTTTACATGTCTTACTTGGCGATGGAGGCTTCATCCTGTCTATCTTGCAAAGGAAAGAAACTAAAGCTGAACTTGGCTCACATATTGACACTGTCAGCATCCTAGCTCTCATACTAGTTAGACCAGGAATACCCCTGGCTAGAAGGTGAGGCTGATGCAGAAAGGAGGCCTGGTGCCCTTCTGCCTGCTGTGGGGAGGCCGGGGGCGGGGGATGGGGATGCAGACACAGGGAGGCAAATGGGGTACGAGGGAAGCACCTCGTGTGTTCAGCCGACAAAACGTTTACTGAGCCAGGCTCCCTGAAGGAGGGGCGGCCCCAGGGCAGGAGGACCTGTGCCGGGAAGGCAGGGGCAAGAAAAGCTTGTGTCAGAAGGTGAAGGTGCTGGGGCAGGCTGAGGAAGCTTTCCTAGCTTCAGTGTGGGGAGGTAGTGGCAGGGAAAAGGCTGGACAGGTAGCGAAACCGGGTTATGCCACGAATCAGCCAAGTGAGTTATGGGAATCGCTCCAAGTCCTAGGTGGTGAGGCTGAGTCGGGTTTCTGATGCCAAAGCGTGTGTTGCCTCCCCAACCTCCAGCAGACCCTAGCCAAGCATCTGTGGAGCCAGATGGAGACTGTGGAAGGGCAGGGGCAGCCCTGGCCTCCCTGGCATTGAACCCAAGACACTGCATGAGTGAGAGGTGCCTCTGTTCTCTTTCTGGTCTGCCTCAGCATGAGCAGCGGTAGAGGTGTTGATGGCAACTGGTGAGTGGGCCACGTGCTGCTCCAGCTCCGCCCACAGCCGTCTGAATTAGAAGCTACGACTGTCCCCATTTCACAGACGAGGAAACTGAGGGTCAGAGAAGTTAGCAACTTGCCCAGGCTGCATAGGGAGTGGCAGAGCTGGAGTCTGAACCTAGCGGGGGCGCTTCCGAACTCAGTCCCCTGGGAAAGGGAAGGCAAAGCCGGAGGGGGCGGGGAGGAATGCCTGCCGCTCACTGAGTGTTTATCATCTTCCCGGCACTGCACTGGGCTCTTTACATACATGGTCCCCTGGAATCCTTGCCTCTGCCCTCTGAGATGAGTACTGTCGCCATGAGGAAGGTGAGAGGCAGAGGAGGAGGCGCTTGGCCAGGCTGAAAGGCTAAGGCTGATGTCCTGGGCTGTGCCATGCGGGCAGTGCTGAAATGCCAGGACTGCTGGGAATTCAAAGGCCTGGAAAGATACGGAGAGGACACACTCGGCTTCTTGATCTAGGGCTGCAGCGGTTCCTCTGCAGAGGAATGAGCCTGGCGATTTTTCAGACGAGACTGAGACAGATGAGCGCTGTTCTAAACAAAGCCAAGGAGCATTCTGAAAGGCAGCCTCCTCTGGGAAACACAAACCGCAGACGCGGGGGCTGGGCTCCCCTGGGGGGACACAAATTCTGGATCCAGCTGCCATCCAATGCTCCCAGGAGGGCTGGCACCCGCTCCTGCCCTCCCCCAGTCAGTCCTGCCAGGTGTGGAGGCAAGGTAGCCCTGGAGGCCAGATGTGGGGAGGGCCCAGGGCAGCGCAGCCTGCCGGCAGCCAGCACCATCACTGTCTCCAAGGCAGACTCCCAGACCAGCGCCTACCCAGCTGTCCATGAAGCCATCCCTGGGGGATGGATGGACTCAACTCCCAGCCCTGCCTCTCCAAGCCCAGGCCCCTGCACCAGCACACGCCTGTCATGTCTGACCCCCCGTGCTCATCTCAGCATGAAGCATGAACATCCGTGTGTGCATTTGTGCACAGTGTGCTGTGTGTTGTGTGTGTGTGAGCGTATGTGGGTGTGGAGTGAAGTGCATATGACCTACTCCAGTGGCTTGGGGGCTGCAGCGAGGCCAGGTCTGTGTGGCTGTGTGAGTAGGGGAAGAAGGGTGGATGTGGACCCTTCGCTCTCCATCCTTGGAATACCAGATTCAGACAGCAAAGAACAGGGAAGGAAAGCAATAGGGGCTTTCCCCCCATTGCTGAAGGAAAGCAGACAGACAGCTCGGAGAGAGCCCACCCTGGGGAGTGGGAAGTGGGGCCGAGATGTGCTCTGCTTGGCCCCTCCCTCGCAGGGTGGCCTGTCTCAGGTGGACAGAAAGTGACCGCACGCTCAGAACATCATCCAAAGGGCATCCAGCAACTTGGCAAAGTAGCGAAGGTTCTCCCCTTGACCAAACTCTTAGACTCTCTGAGCTTTTTCTCAATGAGGCCTTAACTTGTACATTTCCTCGTTCATTTCTGCACTGACCTTTTGCGAGAATCCTGCGAAGTCAGTTTATCCAGCCTCCACGTCTGATCACCCTCCGTATCTGACAGGGTTCCTCGCCTTCCACCAGCCCTCAGGTGACATCTGATCACCCCAGCCTGTCTCAGAAGTGTAAGGCAAGGAGGAGCAAGTCACATCTTACATGGATGGCGGCAGGCAAAAAGAGAGCACTTGTACAGAGAAACCCCCATTTTTAAAACCATTAGATCTTGTGAGACCCACTCACTATGACGAGAACAGCACGGGAAAGACCTTACCCCATGAGTCAACCATCCCCCACCAGGCCCCTCCCACAACACATGGGAATCACCAGAGCTACGAAATGAGATTTGGGTGGGGACACAGAGCCAAACCATATCAGATGGGGTGGGTAGCTTGGGTCTTTCTGCCTTGGTGAATTTCCTACAGTCTCTGCACTTCCTGACTTGGTTGCTCAGCCTCTTGCAATCCAGCAAGGTGCAGTACAGGCCTCCCTGGGCCAACAGCACTGCTTCCAGGGGAAGAACAGGGTTTTTGAAGGCAACTTGGAAGTGAATGCCTTTCTGTTGTCTACCTACTTCACAGGAAGGCAATGTCAGGTCCCTGAACCATGTCCTGGGCAGAGAATGAGGTACCTGTGCTGGGGGACCTGTTGGTAAAGGCTGGGGGAGAAACAGAGACCAACTGGGCCCAGACACACCATTTATAGGGTGCAGGGCAAGAGCACAGGTGTGGACCCACCTGCCACATTAGATCGACATCTGAATCTTCAGAAGTTACCAATCAAGCTCACAGTCAGACATGAAGCTTGTTTAATCCTCCTGGCAAATTTACCTTTGTAGTGACCAAGAAGGCCGAGTTCAAATGGAGACTTCCCGGGCCCCTCAGAGTTCTGGGCTGGAAAGTGATGATGCGGTGTGCACCAGTTCCCTGCTCCCAGCCCTGGTGCTGGCTTGCCCACCTCCTCCTCCCAACCCCACACCCTGCCCGGTACTATGACCCCGCATTCTGACCACAGGCCTGGGACCCAACCCCTCAGCACAGCTCCGCCAGGCGTCATGCTCGTGGCTTGCTGTCAACACAGCAACCTTGATGACCTCGCCCCATCCTCCACTTCCTGGCTCCGGGTGCTGGGTCACCCCCATCAGGGATGGCCCACTGGACAGCGGCCCAAGCCCTGAACCCAGGCCCGCCCCGTTCTGCTGTCCTCTCACGGGGCAGGACCACTCTCCAGGCCTGACGCCACACCCTGCGTACTTCTCAACCCCAAGCCCTCCCGCGCCATGCCTGGCTGCCTGCATGTGTGCATCTGCTTCTTCTGCTTGTCTCCCCTGACTCCCCCTTATTTATGCTCTGGTGCTAAGTTCAGAGGAAGATTCTTGACAGAGAGAAACAGATTGTTTCTTTTACACTTGTACAGGCAAAGCTGTGCCTGGATCTATAGGCGTCCCTCTATAACCCGGCCCTGCCTGGGCTCCCAGGCCCAGGGATGCTCTGCTCCTTCCTGGGACCCAGGCCAGCCGTCTGAGCCACCCAGCCCTGCAGCCCGACTGAGGGCCTGCCACATGCTCATCGGAGGAGTGGGAGAAGGCCAGCTTTCAGCAGCCTGCATTTGGGCTGAGGAAGACCCCTGGAGTACCTCTAACGCAAGCAGAGCGGCCCGCTGCAAAAGTGCCCTGAAGTGCTGCTTCTGAGAACCCAAAGAATGATGTGTAATTAGCATATTAAGAACTAGTATGCAAATCACGGTGCTTTAAAACAGTCTGTTCTCTTAAATACAGTCATGCACGGCTTAACACTGGGGATAGGTTCTGAGAAATGCATCATTAGGCGATTTGTCCTAGTGTGAACATCACAGAGGGCACTCACACGAGCCTGGAGGTCAAGCCTCTACACACCGAGGCCATGTGGTAGAGCTCATTGCTTCTAGGCTATAAACCTGTACAGCGTGTGACTGTACTGAACGCTGTAGACAACGGCAACACAATGGTAAGTATTTGTGTATTACCCAAACATCTAGACACAGAAAAGGTATGGTAAAAATAAGGAATTATAATCTCACGGGATCACCGTCACACATGCGGTCCACCACTGACTGAAATGGCATGTGGTGCACGACTGTAATTTAATCCTCTCCACTGCCCTCTTCTCCCCTAGAGTATACATGTGCCCAGGAAACAGATGGCCAAGGTGCGGAGGGCACCTGGGAAGGTAGAGCCCCAGGCAGCTATCTCAGGTCTCAGCTGCGGGACCTTCAGCCTCTCATTCTGCCTCTGAGCTGCCCACCGTGCACCCAGAAAGGAACATGAGGACCAAGTTCCCAGTCTCAGTTGCCTGGTGATGGGAGGTGGAGCAGCGCAGTCCAGGGCAGCCCCTGCACACGCCCTGCACCAGGTCTGAGAACGAGGCTGCAGCTGCAGCCGGGGCAGGGCCAGTGCTCACCCTGGCTTCCTGGAAGTGGGGTACGGGTCTCTGCTACGGACCGGCTGAAGCCTTCTTCATTCTGTGATTGAACAGGAATAATTCCTCCAGAGGGCCTTAATTTAGCACTAACCAGGTGCTAGATACAGCAATAGGCATTTTCCAAGCGACTCATTTTTGTCTTCCTAATAACTCTGGAAGCCAGGCTTTATAGAGGAAAAAGAACAAGGCGCTGAGAGGGTAAGCCATTTGGTTAAAACCACAGAGGAGTGTGGGGGTTAAAACATGGCTCTGGCTGAATATAAAGCTCATGATCTTTCACTATGACTACAGGAAGGCCTCGCCTTTGGAATGAATGAAAAAGACCCATGGATTTATCCAGAAAACTAATTCCTTATTGAGTCATGGGAAACTTTGAAAATCTGACAGAAGCTACAGCCTGCAGCCCCTCTCCCATGGGGACATGTTAGTCCCTTCCCTCCCTCCCTCCTTCACTCATAGCAAATATTCACTGAGCAGTCACCATGTGCTAGGCACTGTGCCAGGTTCTAGAAACAAAACAACACCCATGGCTTCCAGTCCCTTCCTTCTGGTAGAAGAAACCAGAAAACAAACAAGCACACATGCACATAAACACACACACACACGTGCACACATGTGCACACAGGCACACGCACATACATGCACGCACACGTGCACACACACGTCGATCATTCAAGTGCTGGTAAGTGGGGACAGGATAAAGGGAGTTGGAGGCTGCCGTGTGGGTCAGGGGAGACGAGGAGTGGCTCAGACCAGGTGAAAGCTGTACAAGCTAAGAAGTGGTCAGGTCAGGCCATGTTCCAGCAGGCTAGTAATGGAGCAGGCGTAGTGTGGAAGGGGTCAGGTGTTGGGCCTGAGCAGCCAGAAGAGCTGCCCATTGACAACTGGGGACACCGAGGAGCACTAGGACTTGGGAGGTAGCAGTATCGAGCATTCGATCTTGGCTTTGTGAAAGTGGAAGTACCCAGTAGATACACGGTAGGTCTGCCGATGGGGGGTTGTGACCCCAGGGAGAATGGTGTCTCAGAAGCCAAGTGAAGAAGGGCCTTGGGAGGAGGGCGCTATCAGTGATGGCAAGTACGGTGAGGGCACAGGTGTGGGGACTGTGTTGGCATGGAGGCCACAGTGACACATCCACTGTCTGCATGGAGTGGTGGGAGCTGCAGCCTGGTGTGGGTGTGCTCGAGAGAGCTAGGGGGGAAGGAGAGGAGGAATGAGCAGAGGTGGCACCTTGGAGTCTGTGTGCCTGTAGCAGGGGCAGTGAAATGGGGTATTTGGAGGAGGACGTGGATCAGAGGAGATGGTGGCATTTTGTGATAGGAGATGCCACAACATCTTTGCTGAAGAACCTGAAGCAGTCCAGAAAGAAAGACCAGGGAGCAGGGCAGGGCTGCAAAGCTGTGTCCCGGAAGGATCACCTATGAAGCCGTGGACAGGCCATCATCCATCATCCAGGACATGCTTAAAATGCAGGCACAACAATTAATTCCCCTCTAGTGCCGGCAGAATGGCTTTCCCAGCACTGAGTGAGACACGGGTTCAGCTGAGGTGGTTCTGCCCCCTGTGGTCTGTCTTACTGTGGCCTTAGTTCACTTTCCAGAGCATGCCTGTGTTCACAAGGACACACTAGGCTCCACACTTAATGACCGTAAACCCCAAGTTGGAGGCTTCCCTGTCCTGGTGTGTACGCAGGGCATGTGCAGGAAGACAGCTGGATCTGGATCAGCGAGGCAACCGGCTAGAGGAGGTGACCCCTAACCCTGAGCTGCTCACTCCCCAGCACGGTCCGGTGCATGGAGTTTGCAGATGTGCTGGGGAAAGCAGCATGCAAGGAGTGAAGAAGACACTGAGACGTGGCAGCAAGTACTCAGTTCTCGTCCCAGAACCGCACTCCTGTCTCTCCGCAAGACTGATCTAGACACTCTGCCTTCTCTCCCACCATCGTCTCCATCACCCCAGCGCACAGTAGGTCTTCAGGCCATGTAAGACAATTCATTCTAAAGGAGACACTCCGTGACGTTCCTGCCAGTCTCTCCAAACCAACGCTTGGGTTCCTGCATGAGGATTCACTGAACACCTGCTCAGGCTGGAATGAGCACCCATGGATGCACCCAAGGGTGGGGCTGCTGCCTGGTCCCCCCACACACACTCTCTCCAGTTGGTTCATTTGTTCTCCATCCCATCGCTCAGAGGGGAACCTCACCACAGGACCTGGGTAACTGCCCAAGTTCTGGTAGGAGAAGGGAGGAAAAGCCAGGCTGAGGTCAAGAAGACCCCACTGAATGGGATTCCTAAAGCTCCCCCAGCTACAGGGTCACGGACGCCCTCGAGGGGCAGCACTATTGTGTGGACATGTGTGGGTTTGCATTTTCCTAGACAAATAGTCCAAAGCTTTCATTCAATCATCAAAATGCTCTGAGGCTCCAAAAGGTTAGTAGCCAATATCTTAAAGGACAGGGTGGCCTTGGGTGGGAGGAGAGGTGAGGGCAAGAGGATTAGAGTTAAGGGAAGAACAGTTTCGAAAAAGGCAAGGAAGGGAGGGCTTTTCTTGGTTTCAGGTCAGAACCTCCATCAAGGGGCTGGGCAGGTGAAGTGGTGGCAGGTTCCGGAGGCCCTTGATGAAGGACAGGAGCTGGGACTCCCAGGAGGCTGCCAGAGGACCCTGTGCGGGGTACAGAGGTGAGGGTCTGGGGGCAGAGGCAGGAACCGTAGGAGTGGACACACAGACGTGTGTTCTCGAAATGCCAAGCCCGTGCCAGTCTGCCTCCAAGGTATAACCCAGGAGAGCTCTTTCCCACAACTGAATTTGGATCACCCAGCCTGGCACGGGGCACACTTCATCCCCAGCTGGGGTCTGTGCCAGGGCGGGGGGCTGCCGGCACATGTAGGTAGGCTTCTCCCACATCTGACCTCATGCTGCTGGGGCTGCCTTGAAGGGTGTAGGTGTGGCCCTGAAGCTTTATCCCTCAAAGGGCTACCAGCACAAACATCATCCCTGTGTAATTTCTATAGACGCAACAGCTAAAGTGCAAAGTAATCCAACAGTGAAATGTTTTGCTTTCTTTATTCCAAGGCCTCAGGGAACCTGTCAAATCCCCTTGGCCCCAAACACTAGGGCGCAGAGATGGAAAGAAAGAGGAGTTCTGACAGCCTCAGCTCCCTCACCAGCAATGCCAGCCCTGACAGGACGTGCATCCTTGGGCGTGTCTGCCACCTGCTCAGGCTCAGCCCATCTGTAAAAGGAGCGGGGGCAGGCCGGGCAGTGTTCCCGCTCCCGTACTGGGGTCTGGCCATCCACAGTTGGCTCCACACCCCTGTGGCCCCTCATGCTGCAGTAATGCCCCCAAGCTGGGCCTGGCCTCCCTGTGCCCATCACCATCCTCCTACCTCAACAGTTGGCACCGTGGCTGTGCTCTGGGAGCCTCTCTCCCCATGTTGCCTCTAAAGTGTCGCAACTGATTCTCCAAATGCAAGTTGTGGCTCCGTCTAAGTCCTTCAATAAATATGTACTGACTTCCGCACCAGGGGCTCTGGAATCAGACCTGTGTTCAGATCAGGACCTGGGAGTGCACACGCGGCCCCAGGTGCTCCTCCTCATTGATAACGACCTAACCGGCATCACGTGGGGACTGAGCAGCCCTTCCATGCAAGGTGCTCAACACACAGTTTCTATCATTAAGGTCCCCGCTCCTGAGGTCACTCACTGGAGGGAGACAACAGATCGGTCTCAGGCTCAGCCCTCTGCCCACAAGAGCTCCCCGCCTGGCTCCTCCTAAGAACACCTTCTTCAAGGCCCAAGCCAACGGAATGTCACATCCTTTGGGAATCATCCCTGTTCTCCTGAGGGAATTGCTGTCTTGTGCGTCCCACAGACCTGTGGCTACAGCACTGATCATATGCTCTCTTGCGTCCTCGTCTGCATGTCTGTGCCCAGCACATGACTGGGAGCCCCTGGAGTGCAGCCCTGGCACAGGGCCCGGCTGGCAGTTGCTGGACCATGCCCCCTGGACCGTGCCCCCTGCTATGCCTGCTGAGGACGCCAACGAGGACCCTGACAATGACAAGGCCACGTGTCAGCTACCACATGGCTCCAGGTGCTTTACACATCATCTGATTTAGTGGAGACCTGGCGAGGCAGGAATTACTACTTCTTATATAACAAATAAGGCATCCTCTGAGAGGCGTAGGGACTAGCCCACATCACACAGCTAGACAGGGTACAGCACAGCTAGACAGGGTACAGCACAGGGTATAGCACAGACTTGGTGGAGCCAAGTCTGTGCGCCTCCAAAGCCTTGCTTTTCCCACTCTGCCTGTGCTTTCTGAGGTGAGCTGAGTTCATCAACACAGGTAGAAAATGCAAACTGCTACCAGAGAAGGAGGATCCGTTTCTTCTGACACCAACAGGATGGCTGTCCCACAGGGCATCCCATCCTCACGAGGGCAGCATCCCATCCTCACTAGGGCTCCGTCCCAGACAAAGTGGGAGGGAGTGAAAGGCCTCCAATGCCGGGTGAGACAGATCCAGGAGGAACATGCTGGCAGGTGCACGTGGGGGTGGAAGCGGGAGGGAGAGAAGATTCCAGATGGAGGGAACAGATGAACCAAGGTGCAGAGGTAGAGGCTTGGGCTTGAGCTGCACCAAGTAGCCCCTCTGGCCGGGCCCAGATTCTGCACAGAGATGTGGAAATAACAAGCAGGACAAGCACTTCATCAAAGAAGAAACGCAAGCCACTGATGAGCACGTGGCAAGGCGCCAGGCCTCTCCAGTAATCAAAGAATGCAGGCTGAGAGACTGTAGCACCATTCTTTCTGGCCTAGTAGACTGGCATAGATTTTTAAGGAAAATAAAAGCTATTGCTGGCAAGAGTCAAGGGAAATGGATATTTTCATACATGGCTGATTAGAGTCTAAAAGCTGTCATATTTATGGAGGGCAACTTCACAAGTAGCAAACAGCCTTGAAAAATATACAGACCCTTTGACTCAGGGTCTATTCACACTGTTAATATGGGCAGATTTATAATATAACATTATTAATATGGCCAGATTTATAATATGGGCAGTATTGTAACACTGAGAAACTAAAAACTCCCTATAGTCCAAAAATATGGGGGGATGGGCTAAATACTTTCTGGAACATTTGCATAAAGGAATACTATGTAGCCATTAAAAATCATAATTTACATGTAGATTTGGTATGGAACATATTAAGTAAAAGTATAGTTTTACATATTAAGGAAAAGCATAGAAGAAATACATAAAGGAGGCAGTCATTTACTCAGCATTGTGGATCTGGTGCCTCCCAGGTGCTGGACCCTGGAGCTACAGCAGTGAATATGACAGCTGTGTCCCTAGCTCCTGCAGTTCCCTGGGCAGTCAGGGAACTGGGGGCACAGGGCAGGCAGGTTTTGCCACCCACCAATGGTGGGCCAGGCCCTGCAGGCCACACTGACTGCGCTGGCTTGGAAGACCCTAGCCATATTTTCAGTGATGTCTAATTTTGAATAAAGTATGTACATGGAAAAACATCTAGAAAGCTGCATACCTATCTGTTAATGGTCAACATCTCTGGATGGTGGGATTTCTGGTAATAGTCCATTTCTTCTTTTTGTTCACCTCCAATTGTTAGTTTTCTACAATGAGCATGACTTCCATTTTCATTTTAATTCATCAACAGGGGTTATCTAAACACAGAGCTCATAGCTCACTTTTATTCTAATCTTTGTACAGCTATATTAAATGTCTACTAACATATGTGACACCTAGTGTTAGGGGCTGAATCATGACTCCAAAAATTCCCATGTTGAAGCCCTAAAGCCCAGTATAATACCTCAGGGTGGGAATGTATTTAGAGACAGGGCCTTCAAAGACATACAAAGTAAAATGAGGCCCAAGATGGGCCCAGTCCTCTCTGACTGGTGTCATTATAAGAGGAGATTAAAACAGACACACACAGAGGGAAGACACAGGAAGAAGGCGGCTGTCTACAGGCCAAGGAGCGAGGCCTCAGAAGAAACCAGTGCTGCCGACATCTTGACCTTGAATTTCTATGAATTTCGAGACTCCACAACTGTCAGAAATAACTTTTTGTTGTCTAAGCCACCCAGTCTGTAGTGCTTTGTTAGAAAAACTACTACAGTAGCCCTGTTATCCTCGGGGGCAGGTTCCAAGACCCCCAGTGGACGGCTGAAACCTCAGATAGTACTGAACCCTATATACACTGTTTTTTCCTCGACATACATACCTGTAATAAAGCTTAACTTATGCATTAGGCATAGTGAGAGACTTACAATATTAACTAATAACACAAAAGAACAATTAAGTAAAATAAGAGTGACTGAATGGCAGCACTACAACACAGCAGCTGATCTGATGGCAGACACCTCCTAGGTGGCTCAGGGTGGGGAGTGTGTACAGCGTGGATTCACCGGACAAAGGGGGATGCAGGGCGTGACGGGCAAGATGTCACCATGCTACTCTGAGCGCTGCACAATTTAAAACCTATGAATTGTTTATTTCTGGAATTTTCCATTTCACATTTTCAATCTGTGGTTGAACAAGGGTCACTGAAACCAAGGAAAGCAAAACTGAGGATAAGGGAGGACTGCTGCACTTCCAGATACTTTTAGAAAGAAGCAAATGCAAACACAGAATACAAACAAAAATAAAGTGAAGAATAAAAACAAGATTGAATAGTAACGATCCAAAGGCTTAAAATAAACAGTAACCTAGATCTTATAGGTCAGAGAAAATGAGTGGAAGAACTAATATTCACTAAATTTTAGGTAGAGCATGAATTACTTTTATATTGATTTGTACAAATTGTTTAAAACATGCTTTAAAAAAAGAAGACATACATAAAGGAAGTGGTCATTTACTCAGCATCTAGGATCTGGTGCCTCCCAAGAGCTGGACCCTGGAGCCACAGCAGTGAATATGACACTTGTGACCCCAGCTCCTGCAACTCCCCGGGGAAGGCAGGGAACTAGGGGCACGGGACAGGCAGGTTTTGCCACCCGCCAGTGGTGGGCCAGGCCCTGTGGGCCACACTGACTGCGCTGGCCTGGAAGACCCTAGCCACCCTGGGCAGACTCCAGTGAAAGCCCTATCCTGAGTGCTGGTCTCCCATCTGCACTGTCGGTCTCTTCAGGACCCTTCATTTCCTAAGGCACCCACAGCGCTGCCAGCCCTTTACTCCTGGCAGCCTGGCTCAGAGGGCAGCGGTGACAATGGAGCCCAGACACTCCCGACCTTGTGTGCTGGGCTGGGACCTCCACCTGAAGAAGCCCTGGCTCCCGGAAGCCGGTCCTCACCATGGCTCCCCGCATTTTGAGACTCATGTTTCTTTCCATGTTTTGCTCCTTTGCAGAGCGGGGAAGGCTTTGGTGTCTGAGGCTTTAGGGATTCACAATGCGAGTGTCATCTTAGTGAAGTTCTCCAGGCACAGGTTCACAAAGGTTCCACAGGGAGCTGCTTTGGCCAGATGGGCCTGGGTCCCCACGGGGCCCCATCATTCTCCAGCTCTGTGACATTGTGAAACTGCGCAAACAGTGCCTCAGCTGAGAGCTCCCAGTGGAGAGCTCAGCCAGCGTCTGGCACTCTAGGAGGGAGGAAACCACGGCAGATGCTCTTTTCCTGAGGCCACAGAGCTGGGGGACATCACTAATGAGAAACAGTAAGAAATTCAATGACTTAAAAATGGAAAAGGAGAGGCCTCACAGAGATGGACTGAGCCCTTAGCGTGGTGAGGAAAACAAGTTCAACAACCTGGGCCCCAGCAGGCAGAAGGAAAATTCCAGAAGACAGCAGTGCAGGAAGGCAGCTGAGGACAGGCCCACCGCCAGAGACCTTTAACAAAGGCTAGCCCTGCTCGGGCCTGGCGGGCGTAGGGAGAAGTCACCACGCCTCTCCTGATGCATCTGGGCTTCTGGGACCCTCCCGCAGGAGTCCCTGGACAAGTGGAGAAGAGGGTTGGGTAGAGGAACTGGTCTAGAAAGTGTACCCCCAGGGATGCCAACACGCTGGAGACAATGAACTTGCTGCGTGGTCAGCCCTTGAGCATGCCTCTGCCTGCTTGGGAGCTGAAAAGGGGAGCTCAGATCCTTTGTGCACCTGCAGGGCAGGGAACGCCTCCTTCCCAGCCACCTCCAGTCCTGGTGCTAGACTGGCTCCCAGAAAACTCTAGGGCCCCAAATTCATCTCTTTTGAAACTTAATGCATCATCTATCTGCCACATTTGCTCCTTCTGCGAAGTCCCATCTCAGAGAACGGTGCTGCCCAGCACTCTCAGAAGAAACCTGGCATCAGCCCTGGTGCCTCCTGTCACTCATTTCTAGCCAATCATGAAGCCCTGCCCAAGACACCAGATCCCATGTGTAGAAACACAGTGAATGCCCGTTGAAGCCAGGGGTCCATGTGAACCCAGTGTCTGGGCACTACTCATCCACGCCTCTGGAGCCTGAAACCCTGGCCAGCTCTTCTGAAATAGGGGCTTTGGGGTAGGTTTTGAAATAAAAACCATGCAGGAGAGAAAGCTGAGCTCTGGCCAGGTCACGGAAGAGGAGGACAGTGCAGCCGGGAGGACCATTGCTGATCATCTGAAGTGACTTTCACAGAGGGAAGTGGCAGCAGACCCCACACGAGTGGTAGACAGCGCAGACCCCAGAGCCGCCAGGCTGGGCTGATCCAAACCTGCTCCTGCAGCTCTCCTGGCCAGGCCAGGCACCCTCGGCCTTTCGGGTCAGGTGTGTCTCTAGGACACAACACAGGAGCCTGACTCAGTGCCCACAGCCCTCCTGGTTTGCTGAGAGAGGGAACAGGGAGAAGTCTCCGCCCAGCATGGATCTGGGTGGCTAGGTTTGTTGAGAAGGGAGATGTCTGAGCTCACAGTGACAGCCCCTTTAATGGAGACTTAATTATGCTGCGGCCTGGTGTGGAGGATGGATGGGGCACTGGCTACCACATGCTGCTGAGGGCTATCTATCTAGCCCGCCAACCTCTGAGGCCTACAGATAACCTGCTTCTGACATCACCTGGGATCCACATGGAAGGTGATCATTAATCCAAATGGCCCATATGTGTGCACATGTGCTTACACACATTAATGTGCTCCAGGTGAACCCACTGATGTGCAGCTCTGTGCCTGTGGCCCTACAGGCCCATGCAGGGCGGAGGGAGAGGCCCAGACTGAGTGCCCTACCGCTGCCTGGTGCCACACAGAGGTCATTTCATATCACCTCATGGGAACCCAGTCAGGGGAGAGTATTATCCCATTTTACAGACGAGGAGGTGGGGGCTGGGGCCTCGTCAGGGACTCACAGTCCCCAAACCCCTTCACTCTAACCATCGCCATGGCCATCATCCCAGCCCACGCTCCTGGGATTCTGAGAAGTCCCACACTCTGCCTGTGAGCTCCCCAGGCGTCTGCCTTCAGGGTACACATGGCCACCCCCACTGCCTTGCCTGGAGTCGGCTACACATAAAATTCCCAGGGCCACAGCTGAACCCAAATACAGAGCTCATGGCTAACTTTTATTCTAATCTTTGTACAGCTATATTGAATGTCTACTAACATATGTGACACCTAGTGTTAGGGGCTGAATCGTGATTCCAAAAATTCCCATGTTGAAGCCCTAAAGCCCAGTACAATACCTTAGACGTACAAAGTAAAATGAGGCCCAAGATGGGCCCAATCCTCTCTGACTGGTGTCATTATAAGAGGAGATTAAAACAGACACACACAGAGGGAAGACACAGGAAGAAGGCGGCCGTCTACAGGCCAAGGAGCGAGGCCTCAGAAGAAACCAGTGCTGCCAACATTTGCAAAGTGAATCCCTGCAGAGCAGCTTCATGAAGCTGATGAGGCTGGAGGCTGAGGTCACTATGTTCTTTTCCAGCCTAAAGCCCCAATGAGGCACCCCTCTAGGAGGCCCACAGTTTGTGCCCTGGGCCACCTCGCAGTGGCTGTGGGTCCCGTGGCAGGACCATGCCTCTGAGGGAGCACTGGCTGCCTCGGGAGTCACGTAGCTGCACCTACCCAGCAGGCAGGGCTGTGTGGGGTTAATCACCCAGCACGATGCCTGGCGCGCCCAGGTCTCTGCCTCTGTCCCTCCTCGTGCCGATGGCTCTAACAGGTTTCAACGAAAATCCAAAGTGAATGCTACAGAGTATTTAGCACCAATGGGATCACTAAAATGAACACAAATGAAGACAAAGTTCCCAATGGCTGCCAGAGGCCCCGGCTACATTCCTGGAGTTTGTCCTGAATGTCCCCCTGGGAGCAGGCAGTGTAGCAGACGGCACTGGGTGGGAATCAGCGGCCTGAACAGGCGACTGCCCCAAAGGGAAATGGGGGCAATGATGGGGTGAGTCCTCTCCGGTGGACAGACCTCAGAGGTCGTTGGGACAGCTGGGTCGCTAGGCTGAGCTGGACAGTGACAGCTGTTTCCTGCTCACCACACCATCCCTCCCACGCTCCACGCCAGCCTGTGCCCTCCCCACAGCCCCCACCCTCGCTCCCAGGCATCTGCCACCTGCCTCAAAGTCCCTCACCACCTGCTCATTCCAGCCGGCAGCAAAACCACCCAGCAGCCACCTCTGTAGTCCTCTGTGCGTGCGGAACCTTTGCCTGAAACTGACCAACCAATCAACCAATCATGCATTCATTCATCCAGCGACTGTCAATTCAGCTCTTCCTATGTGCCAGGCACCCTTCTAGAAAGAAAATGAAAATGTCTAAAAATAAATAACATAGGAAGACAAAGTGCCTGTCTTCATGGAGCGCATGTTTAGTGGAGAAGTCAGAACACATCCGAACATCATCTCCCACGTGGCACAGCGGTCGACCCTACGAAGGAAAGCCAGGGCGGCTGCAGGGGAGAGAGGAGCACGGTGCTGAGCTGGACCAGGAGCCGGGGGAAGGCCGGAGCTGCAGGCTGCTGAGAGCGCAGTGGGAGGGAGACAAGCTCCCCAGGCCGCATGGACGCAGGCAAAGGCCACTGGGGCGGCAAGAAGGAGGAGGCCCCGAGAAGCTCCCACAACTGCCCTGAGTGAGACAGAAGTCGGCATGGGCTGAGCACAGGGTCACAGATGGATTTATGGATCACAGGCCACTCGGGCTGCCCTGTGAGAAGAGGCTGTGGGTGGTGACACCGAGTGGGGACAGGTGGAAGGCTCTGGAAGGGGCTCAGGAGAAACCGGAGGATGGAGGCTGGGACTGGGGGTGTGGTGGGCTGGCCAGCCTCCGGAAGGGCTGGGTGTGCGTGTGTCTGCACGGGTGCGTGCGAGTGTGTGCCTGTGTGTGAGTGCATGTGTGCACACCCTGGGGCAGCTTTATCTCCTCCCCCAACACAACCTCATCCCCATGACCTTCACTGTCCACTCACAAGCGTCACTGCCGGGAGAGACCCCCTTCCCGCTGACCGCCAGCAACAGCAGCTGCACTGCGTCTTCCCTCCGTGGCCCACCTGCCTTAGCGCAGTGCGGTGTTTCCTCGGCCTCCCCAGGACCAGAAGCAGCACATGGCCAGGAGCAGGTGCTCGATAACATTTCCCGGAGGAACGAGAGCATCTCCTGGCAAGGCTGAGCTGAGTCTTATTATCATTAATTATTGAAACTGTCATTTCCTGATGAGGACAGGAAGACTTGGCAAGGGAGCAGAATCTCTCCAGTGGACAGGTGAGGGGCAGGGCTAGGAACCAACCTTGCTCTTCTGGCCCAGCCCTAATCCCTGTCGATGTCACACACTTTTGGGAGTGCCCGGGTGGGGGACACAGAACACACAGCATCAACAGCAAAGTCTGCAAGTCCCAGGAACAAGAACCTGAGAGGAACACCCGGATGGTATCATGCTGCCTCATGCGATGCTTAACCAGATAGTGGGGCACAGGCTGCCATTAAGGGGTCCAAAGGGGTTCAGGTCCCCAAGAATGTCTAAGGGCCAGAGTGGGCCCAGGAAGCATCTTTGGGGCTGTCCAGGGCTGTGGGGCACCTAGCCCTGACCTGGGCGGGACTCTGGGGAACCCCAGGCCTCTGCACAGACCCACACCCACCCAGGGGCTCACAGGGCCATGTCCGCAACAGGTGGGAGGACCTCAGCCCCTTCCCGCCTGCCAGTCCGGAAGCTCTGAGGGGCTGACTCCCAGTCACAGGGTGAGCTCTCTTTGCTTGCTTCTCTAATAAAAGCAAACTAGATGAGAATATTGGTCTCTGGAGACTGAGCCAAACCCTGATTATTCATTCCCTTTGTGTCTTCCATTCCTGTAAACATTTTCCCTTTGCACAGGCTGATAAATTTGCTTTTCCCAGAAATGCTTAAGAAAAGGCCTTTGGCCTGGGCTGGGCCCAGAGCGTGTTGTTCTCAGCTAGAAATCACTGACTGCTTTTCTGGGGCACTGGGAAGTCGAGGCGCCGAGGCCACTTCGCCAGGGGAGGGGTGTGGGCTGACTGGGGGCATGGCGGCAGCCCAGGGCTGAGTCCCGAGGACATCTGAGCCCAGCCTGGTTTCCCCCATAGATATGGCCTGGCCTCACCAAGTGTGAGCCCAGAGCCCAGGCTGTGAGTCTGGCAGGCTGGGGCCACACCGACATCCCCCTAGCTGGCCACTTCCCTCTTTTCGTGTTGCTCCACAAGGTGAAGCCCAAATTCTGGAGCCTTCGGAGGCCTGCCTGACCATGGTCAAGATGAAGTGCTTGGCTCTCTGTGGCCATCTGTCCTTCCTGCCCAGTACCTGGGCCTCAAAGTGCCCTGTGCCTGGAAATGCCCCCGTCCATTTCCACAGATGAGAGTCAACTCTGCCTTCAGGGCACACCCAAGGCAGGTCCACTCCAGAGTGTGTCTCTGGGCCATGCATCTGACAAGCAAGGCAGCCCCTGGGTCAGCCTCCCAGATTCTGTTGCTTCTGGCTCTGAGCTGTCTTCCTCCTCTCACCAGGCACTTTCAGAGGTCTTCAGCAATAGCCACCAGCCCTGACCAACCTCCTTCCTGAGGACTAGAGGACAAGGCTGGACTCTGCCAGGACCATGTGCTAGTCATGGGGGCTTGGGACCCAGCCTCAGTCTCTGGGCTCCCCGACAGGGTTCCTTCCATTCTGCAGGCCTCCTGCACAGGGACGCCAGGCTGCAGCCTCCCAGTCAGATGACTCAGCGCACAGATGAACTCAGCCACACCAGGCAAAGCCAACAGGCCCAAACAGGGGACGTCAGCTGCTATGTGACGTCATCTCACTCGTCACAACACAGTATTGATCGGTTTGTCCTCCGTGACCCAAAGAGAGGGCACAACAAATTGGGAAGGATGGGGTGGCACCAGGGTGAAGACACATGCTCATCACCCAGGGGTTAGCATCGCTTGTTTACACAGGTGATGCATCTCAACTCATTCGGCAAACAGGAGCTTCGTTACAAAATCGATTGCCTAATTAGGAAGGCACAGCTGACCACCCAGGCCTCATTCGCAGCTGTGTTCTGAACCTGGACTCTGCCATATGGCTCGGAGCCTCTGGAGCTTTGGTCCCATCATCTGCCTGTGTGCACGTGTGTGTCTGTGTGTGTGTGTGCACGCACACACAGAAAGGCACATGTGTGCTGGCTTCAAGAGCTTGGTGTAGGACAGGCTCCCCAGCTAACAAAAGGAATGATAAATCTTACCTGGGAAACAAGTGCATAAAAAGTTCCTCAGGGAAAACAAAAATGATTCTGAGGCAATAAAAGCCAAAGTCCATTGTGCCTGTGAATTACTATAAAATGACAACATGGTCACTTTCGCCTAAACCACCAATTGATGACGTGGGGGCTGTGTCTTGCACCCTCTGTAGCTCCTGTGTGCCAGTTCCCAGCTTGCCTGTAACCCCTGCAGAGTCATTCTTGAACTGGCCCCAAACACTGAGGTTCCAGCCACATCAGGCCCTTCCACTCTTCACACACACACCACCAAGGTCCTTCATTTTCCATGGCCTCCTGCTCTGATCATCTGTCAAGAGTCGGTTCAACTGCCACCTTCTCCAGGAAGTGTTTTCTCTACCACGTGGTCAAAATTAAACACAGTCCCCTTTTCTATGGATTTCCATTTCAGCATTTATCAGAAAGTACTTCTGCACCACCACCTACCTTGGTTAGACCACATGCTCCTTAGGGACAGGGCCGAGCAGGGTCTGACAGATGCTGGGTGCTTAGTAAATGTTTGCTGAATGAAAGATAGAGAGCTTCATTTTTCTAAAGTTTACCCATGAGAGTTGTTAAAACTCCTTAGGTCTGGCTCCAAATAAGCCCCAGGGGGAACAGAGCATGCCTGTTTATTCACTGTGTTATCCCCTAATGCAAGAGCTAAATGTGCTACCTAATGCTTTGTAGGGCATTGTAGAGGTGAGGCCTTGTAGAGGCGAGGTCAACATTTCCTGAATGAGCAAATGAATGAAGGAAAGATTTCCTCCTTGACAATAAAGAATTCTAGATCGTGTATTCATCCTGGCCATGAGACTTCTTACATAATGTGTATGTTGGTGAAACAAAATCTTATCAAAACATTCAGAATGAAAGAGGCTTCTGCTTCCAGTCAAGATGGAGTAACAAGGATAGATTTACTCTCCTCCTGGAACAACCAACATAAAACAATAAAACAGACAAAATACATGAAACAATGGTTTCCAAGACACTGGCCATTAGGGAACAAAGAAAAGAGAGAGAAAAGACACAAATGAAGTGAGCCCTAGAATCATCCCAGCTCATTGTGACAGCACAGGGAGTAGGGACTTCAGGGGCACCCCTAAAGACTGTGAGTTGAAGAGCTGGAACTGAGAGTCTGGAAGGTGAATGCAGCTAGAGTTTACAGGACAGAATACTGGAGAGGAGACAGGAGAGCTGCAGCTGACCGGGAAGGAAGGGAGAGAGAGAGAAAAAAAAACCTATAGAGATCGGTGGGGGGTTCCCTTATGGATTCAGCAAGACACTGAAAGTACCTAAGGCTAAGGGCAAGAAACACTTGAGAAGTTACAGGAAAATGTGCCTGATGCTCACACAGAGTGAGGAATAGTGCCTGTTCCCATCAGTCAAACACACACACACACTCATCAGAATTCATAAGGCATTAGGTAGCACATTTAGCTCTTGCATTAGTAGTGGGGAATAATTAGTCCTAGACTAAACACTGCTCTGTTCCTGCCTAAAAAAAAATCTTAAAAGCAAAACCCAAAAGGATATAACTGTTTCTGAGTAATTTAACTGTATCTTAGCATCTCAAACATATTTATAGCCAGCACCCAACAAGACAAAATTTATAATGTCTGGCACCCAATGAAAGATTACCAGGCATGCAAAGAAACAGAAAAATATGACTCACAATGAGGAGTAAAAACAACCAATCAAAACAGGCCCAGAACTGACATAAATGTTAGAATTAGCAGTGAGGACATTAAAACAGTTATCATAACTGTATTCTATTTGTTCAAAAATTTAATGACATAGAAGATACAAAAATGATCCAGACTGAACTTATGTCAATGAAATATATAACATCTCAGATAAAAACAAAAAGGATGGAGTTAACAGATTAGACTTTGCAGAATTAAAAATAGTGAATTTGAAGACATAGCTATACAAACTATCCAAAATGAAACACACAGACAAAAAAAATTTATTAAAAGAAAACACTGGTAAGCTCTGAGACAATTTCAAGTTGCTGAACACAGCTGTAACTGGAGACCTCTGAAGGAAAAGAGAGTGGAGGGAGACAGGAAAAATAATTTAAAAAATAATGGTCAAAATTTTCCCAAAATCCATAAAAACTATAAACTTAAAGATCCAAGAAGCTACACAAATCCAAAGCACAAGACACATAATGTAAACTACACCAAGACACACTATATTGTAAAATGTTTTTGCCATTACTTTTAATTTGCCATTAAAAGTAATGGCAAAAACTGCAACTACTTTTGCACCAACCTAATAAGTACTGCTCAAAACCAGTGACAAGAATATCAAAATTAGACAGAAAAGAGAGACATGTTGTATACAGAGGAATGAAGATAAGAATGATAGCCAATTTCATATCATAAACAATGTAAGAGAAGTGACAGGGGACAGCATCTTTAAGCGTGGGGTGGGTAGGGCAGAGAACTGTTAACCTAGAATTCTGAACCCAGCAAAAAACCAACTCTTTCAAAAACTGAGGTGAAACAAAGAATTTTTCAGAAATACAAAAGCAGAAGGCATTCAGCAGCAGCAGACTCGCATTATCAGAACTGTTAAAACAAAGTCTTTTAAGCATAAAGAAAATAGCACCATATGGAAACACGGATTAATAAAAAGAAATGAAGGCACAGGAAATGGTAACTACACGAGTAAATACGTAAGATTTTCTTCTTGAAATCTCTTTACAATAATAATAATGTCCTGTGGTGCTTATAACGTATGCATAAATAAAACGTATGACAACAATAGTATTAAAGCCCATAGGGAGGACTGCAACTATATTATAATAAGGTTCTTATAGTATACACGAAGATGTATAATGTCACTTCATGACAGACTGTAAGTCAAAGATGTATCATCTAAACCTCAAATGCAACCACTAAGATAATAAAAGAGTTATAGCTAATAAGCCAACAAACGAGATCAACTATCTTTGTTCATAGATGACATGGTTGTCTATTAGAAAATCTAAAAGAATTGACAAAAAAAAAAACCTCCTGGAATGAAGAGCAATAATTAGAAGGATGCAGGATACAACGTTAATATACAAAAGTCAATCACTTTCCTATATACCAGCAATGAACAAGTGAAATTTGAAAGTAAAAACATAATATCACTAGCATCCCCAAAATGAAATACTGTGCTATAAATCTAACAATGTACAAGATCTACACGAGGAAAACTATAAAACTCTGATGAGAGAAATCAAATAAGAACTAAATAAATGAAGAAATATTCTATGTTCATGGGTAGAAAGACTCAATATTGTCAAGATGTCAGTTCTTCTTAAGTTGATCTATAGATTTAATGCAATACCAACCATAATCCAACTGTGGACATTGAAAAACTGATTCTAAAGTTTATATGGAGAGGTGAAAGATCCAGAATAACTAACACAATATTGAAGGAGAAGAACAAAGTCATAGCACTGACACTACCCTACTTTAAGCCTTGCTATAAAGCTATGGTAATGAAGACAATGTGGTATTGGTGAAAGAAATAGATCAATAGACCAGAACAGAAACAAACAGATCACGGGAACAGAACAGAGAGTTCAGAAATACACTCATGTCTGTATCATAAACTCTGACAAAGGAAGAAAGGTACTAAAATAGAGAAAATATAGCCTTTTAAACAAATGGTGCTGGAAGAACTGGACATCCACATACAAAGAAATTAATCTAGACATAGACTTTATGCCCTTCACAAAAAATTAGCTCAAAATGGATTGCAAACCTAGATGCAAAATGCAAAACTATAAAGCTCCTAGAAGATGACACAGGAGGAAATCTAGATAACCTTGGGTATGGCAATGCCATTTTACATACAACACCAAAGGTAGAATCAATGAAAGAAAGAACTGGTAAGCTGGACTTCATTACAATTTAAAGCTTCTGCTCTGTTAAAGACACCACCAAGAGAATGAGAAGACAAGCCGTAACAAATATCTTCAAAGATTTATTTGGCAAAAGACTGTTATCCAAAATATACAAAGAACTCCAAAATCCCAATGATAAGAAAACAAACAATCTGATTTAAAAATGGGCCAAAGAGCTGAACAGACATCTCAACAAATAAGAGGGGAAAAAAAGGCAAATAAACATATAAAAAGATGCTAAACATCATATGTCAATAGGAAATTGTAAATTAAAATAATGATGAGATAGCACTACATGCTTATTAGAATGGTCAAAATCTAAAACACTGACAATACCAAATGCTGGCAAGGCTGTGCAGCAACAGGAACTCAGTCATTGCTGATGGGAAAGCAAAGTGGTACAGCCACTTTGGAAGAGAGTTTGTTGATTTATGACAAAACTGAAATACTCTTACTAGTATAATCTAGCAATCACACTTCTCGCTATTTACCCAAATGAGTTGAAAATTTATGTCTACACAAAAACCTACATGTGGGTGTTTATAGAAGTTTTATTCATAATTGCCGAAACTTAGTAGCAACCAAGCAACCTTCAGTAGGTGAATGGATAAACTGTACATATAGACAATGAAATAGTAGCACCAAAAAGAAATGAGCTATCAAGCCATGAAAAAATATGAAGGAAACATAAATGTGTATTACTAAGTAAATGAAGCCAGTATGAAAAAGCTACACACTGTATAATTCCAACTATATGACATTCTAGAAAAGGCAAAACAATAGTGGTTAGGGAACAAAGAAGGATAAACAGGCAGAGCATAGAGGACATTTAGGGCAATACACCTATTCTGTATGATACTCTAATAGTGGATACATGTCATTAGACATTTATTCAAACGCAGAGAATGTACAATGCCAAGAGTGAACTCTCGTGAAAACTATGAACTTTGGTTGATATTGATGTGTTAATGTAGGCTCATTGATTATAACAAATGTACCACTGTAGTGTGGGATGTTGAGAGTTTGAAAGGCTGTGTATGTTTGTGTGTGTGTGCCTGTGTGTGTGGTGGGAGGGAGGGGTACATGGGAACTCTGTATTTTCTACTCGATTTTGCTGTGAATCTAAAACTGCTCTAGAAATAGTGTATAAAAATAATGGAATCATAAAAGTACTCAGTGAATCCAAAATAAGTCAGGAAAAGAGAAAAATAGAACAAAGAACAGTTGGGGAAGGCAGAAAACAAACAGAAGATGATATACTTAAACCTAAGTATATTAATAATCACATTAAATGTAAATGAACTAAATGCAGATACACCCAATAAAAGGCAGAGATTTTCAGGATAAAGAAAAGCAAGCACTTACAAAAAATGTACTTTAAGTGTAAAAAAATAAATAGGTTAAAATTTAAAGTATGGAAAAAGGGGCCAGGTGTGGTTGCTCATGCCTGAAATCCCAGTACTTTGGGAGGCCGAGGCAGGCAGATCACTTGAGGTCAGGAGTTTGAGACTAGCCTGGCCAACATGGTGAAACCCTGCCTCTACTAAAAATATAAAAATTAGCCAGGCGTGGTGGCATGCACCTGTAGTCCCAGCTACTCAGGAGGTTAAGGTAGGAGAATCACTTGAACCCAGGAAGTGGAGGTTGCAGTGAGCAGAGATTGTGCCACTGCACTCTAGCCTGGCCACAGGGGCCCCGCCCCCAGAAAAAGTGTGGAAAAAGGTATATCATGTTAATACAAATGTAAAGTAAGTTACATTGGCTATATTAACATCATAGCAATTGATATTATAAAGTTATAAATGCCATTTCATAAGTATAAAGGGGTCAATTCCTCAAAAAATACATAAGAATCCTAAATTGCATACCTAGTAACAGAGCTCCAAAATTCGTTAAGTAAAATCTAATGGAGCTGATTGGTAACAGACAAACCTACTATGGTAGGTGAGCAACTGAATATCTTGTTTCAATGATTGACACCAGCAAACAGAAAATCAGCCAGGGCATAAAAGACTGAAATGACATTGTCAGACAACTTGTTCTAATCAATATTTACAGAACATCCTGCTTGAAAATAGTAGAATATAAATTATATCAAGTGAACATTGAGTATGTATCAATATAGACCATATTCTTGACTAGAAGTTTAAAAGGATTCAAGTCATACAATGGATGTTCCCTGACAACAATGAAATTAAATTAGCAATCAGTAACAGAAAAATACATGGAAAATTCCCAAATCTTTAGAAACTGAACAACACACTTCCAAATAACCCTCAGGTCAAAGAAGAAATTGAGAAATTAAGAATTATTTCGAACTGAATAAAAATGAAAGTATAACATATCAAAATCTGCGAGCCATCACTAAAGCAATGCTTACAAGGAAATTCATAGCACCAATCACCTATTAGAAAAAAACTCAAATTTATAATTTCGTCTTCCACTTTATAAATCAGGAATAGAAGAACAAACTAAATGCAAAGAAAGAAAAGAAAAGGATGGACAGCAAAATGGAAATCAATGAAATAACAAACAGAAAATCAATAGGAAAAAATCAATGAAACCAAAAGCTGGTTCTTTGAGAAGCTCAACAGAATCTATAAATCTCTAGCCAAACTGATCAGGAAAGGAAGGAAGACAGAAATTATCAATATCACGATAAAAGAGATGACATCACTGTAGGTTCTCTAAATATTGAAAAGAAAATAAGGAAGTATTCTGAAAAGCTTCATTTCATTTGACAACATAGATAAAATGGATAATTTCATTGAAAGACACATACTACCAAAGTTCACTGAAGAAGAAACAGCTAACCAGAATATTCTTTAATATACCTATAAAAGAAGTTGAATTCATAGTCAACATCCACAAAGAAACTCCAGATCCCGATTATTTTACTAGCAGATTCTACCAAACATTGACAAACTCTTCCAGAAAATCAGAGGGAATATTTTCCAACTTATCCTCTGAGTCCAGCATTATCCTGATGCCAAACCAAGACAGGAATGTTACAAGAAAACTACAAATATCCCTTATAAACATAGATTAAAACATTCTTACAAGGTTTTTTAGGATATTGAATCCAACATATATGAAAAAATAATATCATTACCAACTGAAGATTATCTTAGGAATGCAAGGTTGGTTTAGCATTTGAAAATCAATCAATGTAATTCACCATATTAACAAATAAAAAAAGAGAAACCATATGATCATCTTAATGGTTGCAGAAAAAGTGTGTGACACAACACAACGTTCATTCCTGATTAAAAATGTAAAAACTCTCAGCAAGCCAGGACAGGAGAAAGATGCCTCCACTTGATCAAGGCCATCTCTGAAAATCCACAGACATCATACTTAAGGGTAAAAGACTCCATGCCTTCCCCTTCAGATCAGAAAATGTCTTATTCTCAGCATTTCTATTCAACACTGCACTGGAAGTACTAGGCAAAGAAAAAAATAAAATCATTAGTTTGGAAAAGAATTAAAATTGTCTTTATCCTCAGATGACATGATTGACTTTGTAGGAAATTCAGTAGAATCTTTAAAAACAGCCACTAGAATAAGTAGGTTTAGTAAGGTTTTAGGTTATAAGATCAACATATAGGCCCAGCACAGTGGCTCACGCCTATAATCCCAGAACTTTGGGAGGCCAAGGCGGGTGGATCACCTGAGGTCAGGAGTTCGAGACCAGCCTGGCCAACATGGCGAAACCCTGTCTCTACTAAAAATACAAAAATTAGCCGGGTATGGTGGCGGGCACCTGTAATCCCGGCCACTCAGGAGGCTGAGGCAGGAGAATGGCCTGAATCCGGAAGGCGGAGGTTGCAGTGAGCGGAGATCGCGCCGTTGCACTCCAGCCTGGGCAACGGGGAGAGACTCCATCTCAAAAAAATAAATAAATAAATAAAAGATTGACATATACATATATAAATCAACTGCATTTCTATATAGTAACAATAAGCAATTGGAAATTAAAACTTAAAAAATACTATTTACGATAGCATAAAGAATATGAAATACTTAGGGCTGAATCTGACAGAAGGCGTGTGAGACTGGTATGTGGAAATCCACAAAATATTTACAGAAATTAAATATTCTTTCAGGAGAAAACTCCTGAAAGTACATGTGGGAGAAACTCTTTGTGATTTTGAGTTAGGCCAAGATTTCTTAGATACGACACCAAAAGCACATGCCTTAAAAGAAAAACTTGGCCTGGCAGGGTGGCTCACACCTATAATCCCAGCACTTTGGGTGGCCAAAGCAAGTGGATCGCATGAGGCCAGGAGTTCGAGACTAGCCTGGCCAACATGGTGAAACCTCATCTCTACTAAAAAAAAAAAAACACACATACACACACACACAAAATTAGCTGGGTGGGGTGGCACCCAGAAATTATAGACGGCTCAAAAAAATGAAGAGATATACCTTGATCCTAGTTAGGAAAACTCAATACAAAGATGTCAGTTCTCCCCAGATTGATCTACATATTCAACATCATTCCAATTAAAATTCCAGCAGGCTTTAAAAAAAATAGAAAGTGGCAAACTGATGAGAAGATTCATATGGAAATACAAAAGACCTAGAATGGCCAAAATATTATCTGACTTCAGGAGTTTTCGCACAACGGCAATAATTAAGACTGCGTGGTATTAGTTTCAAGACAGACAAGCAGATCAATAAAACAGAATAAATAGTCCAGAAATAGATCTGCACATATACGAACAAATGATGTTTGACAAATATGCAAAAGCAATTCAGTCAAGAAAAGATCGTCTTTTCAACAAATGAGGCTGGAACAACTGAATACACACTCGCTAAAATGAACTTCAGTCCCTACTTTGTATTCTGTAAAAAATTAACTCAAAATGAATCAGAGACCCAAATGTAGAATCTAATACTATAAAACTCCTGAAAGAACATGTGGGAGAAACTCTTTGTGATTTTGAGTTAGGCCAAGATTTCTTAGATATGACACCAAAAGCACATGCCTTAAAAGAAAAACTTGGCCTGGCAGGGTGGCTCACACCTGTAATCCCAGCACTTCGGGTGGCCAAAGCAAGCGGATCCCATGAGGCCAGGAGTTCGAGACTAGCCTGGCCAACGTGGTGAAACCTCATCTCTACTAAAAAAACACACACACACACACACACACACACAATTAGCTGGGTGGGGTGGCAGGCGCCTGCAGTATCAGCTACTCGGGAGGCTGAGGCACGTGAATCGCTTGAGCCCGTGAGGTGGAGGTTGCAGTGAGCTGAGATTACACCACTGCACTCCAGCCTAGGCAACACAGCAAGACTCCATCTAAAAAAAAAGAAGAAAAAAAAAGGAAAACCTTGATAAACTAGACTTAAACAGTCCTGCTCTCAAAAGACACTATTAAGAGAATGAAAAGACAAGTTACAGATCAGGAATATGTACTTGGAAATCATCAATTTTATAAAGGACTTATATACACAATATATGAAGCACTCTCAAATGTTACTAATAAGAAAATAACTCAAGGCCAGGTGCGGTGGCTCACACCTGTAATCCCAGCACTTTTGGAGGCTGAGGTGGCAGATCACCTGAGGTCAGGAGTTCGAGACCAGCCTGGCCAACATGGTGAAATCCCATCTCTACTAAAAATACAAAAATTAGCTGGGTGTGGTGGTGGGCGCCTGTAATTCCAGCTACTCTGGAGGCTGAGGTGGGAGAATCCCTTGAACCCGGGAGGCAGAGGTTGCAGTGAACCGAGATCGCGCCACTGCACTCCAGCCTGGGTGACAGAGCGAGACTCTGTCTCAAACAAACAAACAAATAAACCCAGTAAAATAACAGGCAAAAGATTTGATAGACGCCTTCCTAAGGAAGACAATATAGATGGCAGGTAAGCATATAAGGTACCTAACACTGTGAGTCAGTAGGGAGATGCAAATCAAAACCACAGCGAGACGCGAATTCACTAATCCGTTAGAGGGCCTAGGGTGAAAATGACCGACCACATCAAGTGCGGTGGGGAGGTGGAGGAACTGGAACTCTCATGCACTGCCAGTGGGCATGTAAAATGGCACAACCACTTTGTAAAAACGGTTTGGACGTTTCCTAAAAAAAAAAATACAACTACCACCTGACCTAGCAATTCTACTCCTAGGCAGTTACTCCAAATAAATGAAAGCACACGTCCACACAAAGCCTTTTACACAAATGGTCTTAGCTGTTTTACATTTGTAATAAGCCACAAACTGGAAGCAAGCCAAGTATCTATCAAGTGAGTGGATCAGAACTATTATGGTATATGCATACAGTGGAATACTACTCAGCCGAACAAAAGAGCTACCGGGACATGTGAAAACATACCTGAATCACACTGCATGAACAAAGTCAGTTAAAAAAACAGTATAGGAATCCATTTATTTAAAACTCTAGAAAGTGCAACCTCACCTACAGTGACAGAAAACGGGTCAGTGATCAGAGGGGAAGGTGTCAGGGAGGGTCAGAAAGGAGCAGGCGGGAGCTTGGGAGAGGTGAACGCACTCCGTCCGATCTTGGTGGTGGTGACGGTTTTATGGGTGTGTATGCTTCAGAACACATCAAATGATACACGTTAAATATGTTTCATTTATTGTGTGTCAGTAAGACTACAACAAAGCTGTTAAAAAAATTTCAGAGACTGAGTCAGTCATGGCACACCAACAATCACTTTTATTACTACCAGCACCCAATAAGTCCTTGCCTTTTTTATGAAAACACAGCGAGCTGACAGGCATGAGTGAGTGTGGCCACCTAGCACAGTCACAGCCTGGGGGAATGGCCAGTCACTGCTTGATTTGAATTTGAGGAGGAAAAATCTTGTTCAGAGGCAACTGAGCTGCTTTATGACTCTTGCAGCCTGAGCGGGGAGCGGGGAGCAGGGAGCGGGGAGGGGGGAGGGGGGAGGGGAGGGGGCAGATGTGGCTGGACCCGCTGTACAGTCATGACTCTTTCATCCTCACTGCAGCCTTGGGAGCAGCAGTTGCTGTCGCCACCCTTTAAGGATGAGGACCTGGGGTTCAGAGAGGTGACACCTTCCCTAAAATCTCCCTGCCAGGCAGGGGCAGAGCCAAGGGAAGGTGGGAACTGGGCCTGCCTGGCTCTGTCCTCTCTTCTGCCCCGACCCTGCAGACGCTTTCAAAGCCTAATATGGAAAAGGGCCTCACTGAAAGCTTAAATGTAAATGAACCAAGCTAAGGACGCTGATATACACAGAATTTCTTTCTATATTGTTATTAGGTTAATAGTTAAAAACTGGCGACTATTAACTTTCACTTTAAATTTATTGTTCAAGCTAACACCACTGTTTTTCAACGTCCCTGTCCAGGGTCGGTACTACCTGCCAATGAGCACCTGGGTGTGTTTCTGTCTAGAGACCACTGGGTGCTCACCAGACCCCACAGGAAGACGGCTCCCAGGGGTGTGGCTTTGAGAGATTTTGATTTTATCGCCTGGCCTCCAGGTGTGTTCTGGGTGAAAATCTTGATTGGGCCTGTCTTCCAGGGCTACTGTCAGGACCAAATCGGGTGGGGGCATGGAAGGGCTTTGCAAGGCACGGGGTTGTGGGAAGTGAGACTAGGAACCCCACTGCGGGCATCTGACCCTGTGGCGTCCTCTACCACTGCCAACCATGGTACTACAAAGGGCACAGACTCAGAACTAGGAACCCGAATTCCAACCAGGCTTCAGCCCAGAACCCGCTTCCCCTCTGCACTGGTTTCTGCTGGGGGCGATGAAGACAACACCCTGAGTCCCACAGGACTGCCTCCCAGATCAAAGACCCACATGCCTCTCTTGGCGCCTGGCAGGGCAGCCCCTCCTGTGGCCCAGGACCCTGCCGAGCTTCAGGTCCAGGGTGGCTAATGCACGTGTCAGTGTGTGTTGGAGGAGGGGAAGGGTGGTGGATTAATTTTAAAATTTAACTTGCTTTCCTTTTTCCCACAGGGAAAAGGAGTGGGAACAGGTTTCTAAAAATAGCCTGGCCTGTCAAAACTGTTAACTATCAGGCAGGGCAAGGATGGCGGCTGCTTGGGAGGGAGAGCAGGAGCTGCGGAGGATCCCAGCCTGGCCCTTCCTGGTGCCGGCACCCCCCAGGCACAGCCAGCCAGCGGGCGGCCCACGGTCCTGAGGCATGGCAGCTGCTTGGGCAGTGCCAGCAGACCCTGGCATGGAGGTCCATGGCCACTCCACGACAGCCCGTGAAGAATGGTACCCACCCCCGCCCCCGTGTGAGACGCTGGCCCTGGGCACACGCTTTGTTCTCCCACCTCCCTCCTGACGGCCACGCAGAGTCGAGTTACCATCACGCCTGCCTTCGTGGGCGCAGGCTGAGCACAAGGCCCACAGCCCTCCCTCGACACAAAGTCAACTCACCGTGACCCACAAATCACACAACACCCTGGGCCAGCTGCCTTCACAAGAGGCGTGGTGGGGGGCTTTCAGAAACGAAACAAGATATTGGGGGCCAGCACAGGGGCCCTGTTGCCAACCTTCTGCAGGTCAGACCAAACAGTTTTAAAAGAAAAGCCCACGTGGGGAGCGTTTTGTTTTGAAAAAGCCAAAAACAAAACACTGAATTCTTTCTGAGAAACATTCTATCCATGAAGATGCAAACAAATTATGGGAGGCTAAGAATACGGTACAGCTAAAATCAGCATGCATGCTCATCTAAACATCATAAATTATCCAAAATGCACCAGAAATGTCAAGTCTGGAGCTCTTGTGTGGGAAAGTGCTCCATTCACTTTGGCACTTGCTCACACTCATCTGCTGCAGCCCACGGCCTGCCCGGCGGGCGGCAGACCCACGCCTGCCTCGGAAGCACAGCCCGCCCGGCGGGCGGCAGACCCATGTCTGCCTTGGAAGCACACAGCCAGATGTCTAGGGTCCCAGTCCTGCACCAAGCTCTGGCGCTGCCTTGAGGGGAGCTGTGTGGTTGGGTTGTGAGATGGAAACTGAGGATTCCATGGTCTTCCCTGCCCACTCCGCAGGCCTGCTGGGAGCCACAGGGATGTGGCCCAAGGGTGTGCACGCTGCCCCTTGGTGTGCGGCTGTGTTTGGTTATCACAGCGGCCTGGCCTGACCCAACTTCACGTGCCTGTTTGGATGCGGCCTCATCACCCCCCAGGATATTTACATTTCAGACCTGCTGAACCACACTTTAACACAGGAAGGGGCAAGTGCCTCTTTGAGAGCTTCCTATAGGCCCAGCATTTTTGAGCATCTGCTCATGTAACCTGGCACCCAACCTGTGTGGTCAACAGTGCTGGGGGGACACCCAGACCTCCCTCTTCCGACCGTCCACACGCTCCTGGCTCTTTGCTCCTGAGTGCCCTGTGCTGGGATGAAGGGTAAGTACACCTGTGACCCCGGAAGTCTGTGTGGGTCCCAGGGGAAGGCCAGGTGGGATGGAGGTGGTTAGGAAAACCGAGAGAATCATGTGATCGAGGGAGGACTGAATGGCGGTCTTACTGAGCACAGACCTCGACTCCAGGACCAGTACATCCCTTTTGTAGACCAGCCTCAGTGGAGCGTTTGAAGGCGGTGCTCTGATGAAGGCGGGCCCTACCAGCAGCCTTCTCAGGCTCCCATCCCTGCGCGTCCCTCCCGACCCAGGGGAAGGACATTTGGTGTGGATCATCCTTCTCAGTAATGGGGTTATTCGGGGCCTGGCCGGGCTGGGGAACATGACGCCGCGTCGCTGCTGAGCGGGAACAGCAGGTGTCTGTCAATGCATCTGCGGAAAATGCTCGCAGCACAATCTCTACATCAGGACACACACACGGGCAAGGACACTGGGAAATTGAATCTTATTACTAATTAATGGCTTTAATGCCTATGATTAGGCCTCAAAAACAGCCTATTTTCTGAAAGATAAGTTTAGCCCTGTTTGAACAGGAACTCAAGTGCTCTGCTGCCGCTGACGCAGAGAGCTCAGCTCCACTAATCACATTCAGAAGTTCCGAGCCCACCACCTAGAGTTTCAGACACTGTGCGCTGAGAATGAAAGAGACCAGGGAGCGCTTTGTTCTTCAGCAAGAGGTGCCATGGTAGGGGCACGGACAAGCGTGGGGTATGGGGTTCAGAGACCAGAGCCGGTGCTCACAGGGGAAGGCAGGCCTCCATCTCTGCCCTGAGAGGCAGGCTCCGGGCACTGCCCGCAATCCAAGGGGTTGGGGTTCTCACCAGGGGTGGTCCTGCCCCCAGGGAGACACTTGTCGAAGCCTGGAGACATTGCTGGTTGTCACATCTGGGGGAGTGGGTGCTACCGGCATTCAGTGGGTAGAGAGCATGGATGCTGCTGCATGTCTGACAATGCACAGGACAGCCCCACAGCACAGGATGATGGGCCCCAAATGTCCGTCTGTCCAGGTGGAGAGTGGTTATGGTTGGATGTTTGTGTCCACCAAATCTCATGGTGAAATCCAATCCCCAGCGTTGGAGGTGGGGCCTGGTGGAAGGTGACTCGATGTAGGGGTGGATTTCTCATAAACGGTTAGCACCAGCGCCTTGGTGCTGTCCTTGTGATAGTGAGTGATTTCTCGCGAGGTCTGATTGTTTAGGAGAGTGTGGCACTTCCTCCTCCTTCTCCATTGCTCCCGCTCTACCTTCTGCCATGAGTCAAAGCTCCCTGAGGCCTCCCCAGAAGCCAAGAGGATACTGCCATGCTTCCTGGACAGCCTGCAGAACCACCAGCCAATTCACCCTCCTTTCTTTATAAACCACCCAGCCTCAGGTATTCCTCGATAGCAATGAAGGAAGGCACGGGGCTCCCAGGGGAGTGCACAAGCCACGCTGGTGACAACAGGGTCGCAGATCTTCAGGGACAGTCCCTGTCACGCTGCCAGCTGGCCAGCTTTGGGCAATTGCGGCAGCCCACGCACACTCGCACTCTCACACGCAGGCACACACACACAGGCACCCGTCTGCCCTGCACAGACACACACACACAGGCACCCATCTGCCCTGCATAGACACACACACACAGGCACCCATCTCCCCTGCACAGACACACACACACACACACAGGCACCCGTCTCCCCTGCACAGACACACACACACTCACACAGGCACCCATCTCCCCTGCACAGACACACACACACTCACACAGGCGCTTGTCTCCCCTGCACACACTCACACAGGTACCCGTCTCCCCTGCAGACTCACACACACACTCACACAAGTGTGTCTCCTGTGCACAGACTCACAGGTACCCGTCTCCCGTGCACAGACTCACACAAGCACCCGTCTCCCCTGCACAGACTCACACACACACTCACACAGGCGCTTGTCTCTCCTGTACTCACTCACACAGGCGCCCGTCTCCCCTGCACTGCTTTGCCCATAAGGCCAGGCGCTGGGCTCTGGCGCCCCTTCTAGCCTGGATGTTGTATAGATTGGCGCTACAGTCAAGGCAGGGCAGCATGGTGGTCACAAGCACAGCTCAGGGGCAGCCCTGGCTCTGTCCTCGCCCAGCTGGGTGGTTGCTGGCACATTAGAACCCCAGTTGCTTAACACAAAGGGACAGGGACAGTGCACAGGCCACTCTGCATGGGATGCGGCTCCGCAACCCAGGACCCGGCACTGCCGTCACCCCTCTGCAGCATGCATGGGGTGGGGGTGTGGAAGGAGTCCCTTGACAAGGATTCCACCATCACTGCGTGGCCAGGCTCCCAGGAGCTACTTGTCCATACCCCAGCTTTCAGCATACATGTCACCTCCCACAGGGAGCCCTCCCTGATTTCCCCCAAATAAAACAGGCTCCTGCCCGCCACCTGCTGCCTATCCTTTTTTTCTGTCCCCATCAACATTCGCCCTGTGCTAGACTCCAGGCTTGTGCTGGTACAGAGGCTCCAGAGGTAGACAGCACAGTCCCCCGTTCCTGTCTGCTGGGGAGACAGACACTCAGACAGCAGGCTTAGTCTCACTCGAGGTCCTGAGATGGGGGGTGGCCAGAGAGTAGGGGGACCTCTCCATCTCAGGAGAGCTTCTGGAGGACATGCCTAAGTGGCATGCTGCGGATGGAAAGAATTATCCAGATGGCAGCAGGCAGGAAAGTCCTAGAGGCAGAGAGAACAGTGTGAGCAGAGGCCAAAGAGCAGTCTGTGTGTGCTGCAAGTGTGTGCGCGTGTGTGCGTGTGCGCATGGGCCTGGCTGCGTGTGGGCCTGGCATGGTATGCTGTGGGGCGCTTATGTACACAGATGCACTTGGGAGACAAATGCCCTGCTGTTCCCACTGAACGAAGCAGCAACTTGGTGGCAGACACCTGGATGTGGGGCTGGTGGGGTGGGCCAGGGCCAGGCTGGGAAGCCAGGGCCACCAGCCTAGGAGCCCTGCTTCCCCGTGTCTGAAAACTCCAACCCAGCGCCTGAAGACCAGTCCTGAGTGTCTGCACTGCACAAGGAAGGAAGCAGGAGCTCTGGGGCTGCAGGCCTGGGACCCCCATAGTGCATTGCAGAGCTGGACCCACGGCCAGCGAGGGATGGGCTCAGCCTGCACCCCACCTGGGGCAATCGTGCTGCTATCTAGTCAGACTTTACATCCTATTCATGCAGGGACGAGAACCAACAGCAGTTGGAAAAAACATCATTCACAGGGAAGCAAGAGGAATACAGGGGCTCCATGGGCCATCCTCTGTCAAGGGACGGAGCTGGCAGGTGGCAGGGACAGTTCCATAGAGCAGTTCCTGGCATCTTGGAGCCCACAGGACTAGCTTGCCACCTGGACAGAGTGATCCGCTGGGTCTGGCGTTGCACTGAGATGCACACCCAGCCAGGGGTCCAAGGTGGCCCAGCTGCCAGGGAGGAACGCTGTGCTCACATCCAGCCTCTGCCACTTACTAAGCTGTATGCACTGGGCAAGCTGCTTCATCTCTTGGAGCCTGCGTTTCTTCTTGGAGTCGCTGTCAGGACTAAACCAGGGGACTCGGCTGCCCCCTTGTCTGCAGCCTTCTCTTCCAGGACCCCTCTGTCCCAACCAGACTCCTTTCCCTGTGTGTTCCACCCATGCAAAGCACCCACCCCGGCTGTGCCCACTCCAGCTCATGGGTGTGCCCTGCACTACTTGGTGCCAGTCTTTGCAGGAGACTGCAGGTCTGTCACCCATCAGGGGACTCCTATTCAGCCCACAGGGCTCCACCCCAGCAGCATTTCTTCAAGGAAACCTTCTCCAGCCTTCACAGGCTCCTGCCCGCCGCCTGCCGCCTGGCCCCTGGGAGCCCACTGTGCCTTGTGCTGACCTGGGGCCTGAACTGTTACTGACAGTCACCTGTTTGTGCCACCGTGGACCGAGAGTGCCGAAGACTGGATAGAGACTTAGTCATCTCTGCACCCTAGTGCAGAGCTCAGGAGCCTCAGCTGAAGGAGACACAGCTTCCCTGAGGGCTGAAGTTGCTGGGGGTGGCCTGGGGTCAGAGGCTGTGGCTGTTTAGAGAGGTGGTACGGTACACCGTGGGTGGTATACAAGTCAGCCCAGATCCACACGGAGTCCCAGATCCACATCCAGCTTGAGCAGCTCCAGACAGTGGAAA